>NC_069805.1:2258783-2566033 GCF_027406575.1 Nycticebus coucang
TTGCAGCTCACCTGGGCAGGGTTGATGTGCATTCTTCAACCTTCTCTCTTGGTCCAGTTCTAATCCCCCAGGTACTTGCTATATTTCTGTCCTGTAACTCTCCTCCTGGACAGGAGTATCTGTGGAAAGCTGGCTTCAGTCAGCCATGTTGTCTCTGCCCTTCCCAGCTGTGTTTGGGTAACTTATTTATATGTCTGTCTCTGCAGATCAATTGGCATCTCTTTGGGAAGAAAGATTATGGGTCAGTATTCGTGGGGCTCCTGTGAGCTCCTTGAAAGACAGAGGGATTTTTCATCTGTCCCTGTGTCTTTGAGCGTGGCTGTTGGCCTGGGGATGAAATGAGGTATTAGAGTGTTGAAAGGGAGGGTGATGCCTGATGGTCTGGGAGCACCTCAGCCTTCTCCCAATAGCCTGAGGGAGTGGCTGTTATATTCTTCGCTTGACTGTTTAAAAATGTGGGGGTTCATGTGGAATAATGTCCAAGGTTCCCCAAATTTGCCAGTGGGGGGCTAGACGCAGGACCTTTTTTCTCAAAACCACTTGTATCTTCATCCAGTAAATGATTGTCCCTGGCATCAGAAATGGAAGAGATTCACCCTCCATGTATTTGGGGATGAAACAGAACTTTTAATGTTTTCCACCCTCCTGAATATTATTTCTCTGAGACACTATTCTTACATTTTTGAAGTGCAGAAAAAGCAGCACTTCCATCTCTTTTGAAGTGCAAAAGTAGATAGATCTCTTGTGTGTGAACTTGGACTCCCTGTGGGACTTTCAGTAATGTGTAGGAGTCTTTAAAGCAGGTGTTCCATTGTGCTGGAAATTGTGTTCAGTGCTCAAATGAAGCAATAGTCACTGAACATGTCATGTATCTGGCGAACACTGGTAACCACTGCAGACGTTCTGTGCACTGAGAAAACACCAGAGCAGGTTTGCGGAGTGCGCCAGATTCGGGTCGGTCCTACTACCTGGGAAGATCCAGACTTGCACCTGGGTGGGGAGAGACAGAATCCTTTGCTCAGAGGGAACTCTGCAGAGGTTATGGCTCTTAAGCTTTTTCTTTGCTCCTGGACTATACTACCATTAGATATCTGTTCATTTCATTGTTCCCTCCCTGGGTAGTAAGGATGGATGCAACCCCTGTGGTGCCCCCCACACCATGTATTCTTACTTCTCTACATTTGTATGTATTGCTAGGTTTTGGTTTGGGACACAGAGCCTCAAGCTGTTGCCCTGGGTAAAAAGCAGTGGCATCACAGCTCACAGCCACTTCAAACTCCTGGTCTCAAGTGATTCTCCTGCCTCCGCCTCCCAAGTAACTAGGACTACAGGTGCCCGCCACAACACCCGGTTGTTTTTTTGTTTTGTTTTGTTTTGTTGGGGTTTTCTTGGTTGCAGTCCTCATTGTTGTTTGGTGGGTGGGGCCGTATTTGAAACCACCAGCTCAGGTGTATGTGGCTGGCACCTCAGCTCATTGTGAGGTTTTGACCTCTGCCTTCACTGCTCTGAGTTACAGAGAACAAACAAATATCTTCTCTATGCAAATCAAACTGCAGCTTACCTTGTTTAACCAATTTTTAGCCCTTCCAGAAACAAAATACATAAATATGTCTATATATACATATTCTGAACTTCCCAGTATATTTTTTAACTATCATATTTTTAAAAAATCATGCGTGGTCTAATAATAGTCTTGGTAAATTTTAAGGCAATGTGTCCAATACGGGAGCCCCCCAGCCACGTTTGCTATTTCAGTTTAAATTCATTTAAGTTGAATGCAATTAAAAATTCAAACCTTCCATCACACTACCTCAGTTATTCTTTCATTAGACGTGATCTTCTCCCTCCAGCATGTAGGATAATGTCCAGGGACAGTGGAGAAAGGGTATTACTGGGATCTGAAGGGTGAAGGTGAGGGACAGACACAGCTCAGTACCACATGGTGGGCAGGATGCTCCACCACAGGGAAGCCTCTGGCCCCAAAGTTCAACAGTGCCGTAGGGGAGAAACAGCGCTGGCCTCCTTTGAGTGTGCAGTGTGCGTATGTGTTAGAAGCTGCAATATTTTCTGGGATGGCACAGACATGCAGGGTACCCCTCCCATAGAAATGGGACAGGGAAGACTGTCTCACAAGAGGGGGAAGAGTGCAGTGCACCTAAAGGGAGGAAGCAAGAGAGTGAGGAAATGACATTCTTACGAAAATAAAGTTCTTTGAATGGGGTGCGACGGGTTCTAGATTTCTTTCCCATAGACAAGTCTGTCTTTGGCTTTGGAAAGTGTGACTGTTACTGGAGTCACAATATTAGTAACACGGATAGTGCTTGCTGTTTGTGTGGCACTCTTCGACTGACTTTACCATAAATTGTCAAATTTAATTTTTGCGAGACTCTCTAATTTTTGCAAGAAGCTCTCCTTTTCATGGATTATGAAAATGAAAGTGGAAGCAATTATTCTGGCTGTTGTAAATAAATGAATGTACCGAAGGAGCAAAAAAATGTAGATACGTTTTAATAAAATGAATCATGTATTAAAATGCTGATACTCGTTTTAATAACAAAAGATGAATACAAGTCACATTTGACTTCTGCAACAACAAGAGGTGCTCAAAAAGATTAGCATTGGTGCCCAGACACTTCTGACTACAGCAACCAAAAATAATAACATAGATAACAGCTCTTAAGATGGGTATACATTTTATTGGCACCCATGGTATTTTTAAAAAGAAAAGTGGCTAGAACACGGCCATGTAAAGGTGGTGAGGAACCCCGGTCTTCTGACTTGTGAGTTTTCATCTTTCCCTCTGTTGCTTCTTTGGTAAAGATTCCAAGGATAAAAAGGTGAATGAGCAACATTAGAAATAGATCAACTCCAAAAACCTCAAATGTTTTTTATGTCCCAATTTTACACAGTTACTCTTGAAAGTTGGTGAAATAAATTTATTAAGAAAATGTGATTCTTTGTCCCTCACTGAACGTGAATATGCCAGGTAGGGTTCTTTACGAATTCACAGATCACAATTCTACTCGAAGTTCTCATTAAAGAAGAGAAGAATGCCATTCCTTCCCACACTTCAGCAGAGCTCGGCACATACATTGCAGCCTTTTATGGACAGTATTGAAATTTTACTTTTCATCTTGGGAAAGAAAATTTTGTTTGGATTAATTTATGCAAATAAAGATAATATAATGCATGTATCTTAGGCTTTATTCCAGCATCCATTTTACAAATAAAAGTTGGAGATATGTTTAAACAGACTTGCAGTAGTTAGGCTATCTTAGCCAGATGAGTTACTTTGGAGAGGAAATCAAAGTATGTCATATTTAACCAGATATATAGGAACTCTATCCTCTAATTTGGTAATCTGAAGGCCAGCTAGTATAAAGCAAACAAGCTGGCTATTTGTGTTAAATAAAAGTACAAATCAGTCAAAATAGCTTTTGCTTACACAAGTAAGGAATATAAATTAGTCTCTCACCACAGGAGAGACTACTTTTAACTGTTTCTAGACTGTATTGTTGAGACAGGAACATGAAATTTTAGAGGCACATTAAATGGGTCTCTTACATTAAAGTTCTTGATGGTTGCATTCTAGCAGTGTTATTTTCAGCTCCACTTTTAGACAGAGACTATTGTTATTATTCTCCAAGGTTTATTATGGACTGGGGGTGGACTATCTTTGAACAGGACCACAGAGGAAATACTTTCTGATGAAGTGACCACCTGGCCTTTCTCAGAGTGAAGGAGTGAGGAGGCCTGAGGAGATGTTGCTTCTCTGTGCTGGGAGGTGCAGGGAACGTATTGGCCATTTATGTATTTCCATGTGTTCTGCCTGTGAAAATTTGTAATATATTATGTTGCAAAATACTTCGGAGTTTCTCTTTTTCTCAACATTTGAAAGGAAAATTGTGCCAGTTGAGGGGTGCCACATTCATAGCTTTTGGGTTTTGAGACCTGCATTTCTTACATGGGATGTACAATTAGCCAAAGTGCACTAAACTCAATTCTAGACGTTTTGCACTAACTCCTGTAACGAATTTCAGATCCAATGTGGGAAGAATGACTATAGTCTGAGAGGGGCTGCACTAATGCTGATTTCCTATAATATTAGGTGCAGGTGATTCTCTGGAAGAAAGACAGTACTAAAGGCAGAACATAAGTGACGTAGGAGAGAGGTTAAAACAAAAAGCATATATATGTATGTATATACATACATCCACACTGCAGATTGCCGTAGAACATCCATTTGGAGTTTCTCTGTGGGTCTTGGGCTCCCGCACATTTCTGGGGTGAGTTGGGTTTTTGTGTGTATGAATTACTAATGTCTATGAATAGGCCATATGTATTTTATTACAAAGCACACACTTCCCTGCATGGCATTTTATCTTCTTTGCCCTTCAGACTATAAAAAAGGAGATAAAGCAATACCACCCGTCAGTTGGGGCCACGTGTCATTTTAAGAGTAGATTTTTCTTCTATTAGTGAAACTTCCTGATTTTCTAATTCTGCTTTTCCTGAAACACAGTCAAGCAGACCAAATAGGCATTTCTCTCCATTTCTTGAAAGAAAGAAAGAAAGAAAGAAAGAAAGAAAGAAAGAAAGAAAGAAAGAAAGAAAGAAAGAAAGAAAGAAAGAAAGAAAGAAAGAAAGCTTAATAAGAATGCTATTTCTAAAAGATAAAATAGTCTATACTTTGGGGAAGTGTTTTGCGCGCTTTTACAGAGGTTTACAAATTAAATCTGCTTCTTGTTTCTCTATATTGTAAAAACGAAGGGGCCTCTTCCTTTCAGAGGTTCCTTCTATATTAAAAGAAAGTCCAGATGATGAGTTTTTGTCATGAAGAAAGAAGTCTGGGTGACACAGTGAGACTTTATCTCAGTAAACACACAAACAGGAAAGCAGTATTCAGAAAAGTGATGTGAACAGAAATGCAGTTTGCACCTTTCTACAAATATCCCGTTGTCTGCCTTTTACTTGCCTTGACCTGCATTTCTAGAAACACATATTTGAATTCTATATATTTAACAGGAAGCAATTCTAATTCACGGAGATGAAATTACTACCTTTCCTTAAACAATTCGACCTTTCATAACTACCTCATAAGGTGACCCTCTAGTATTTCACTTCTCTTTTTTCTGTGGCTGGGGTGGGGTGAGGTTTTCTAAAAGGTATCCTGTGAAGTACACTTCACCCGATTCACGTAACTTACATTAAAAAAAAAAGGTCTTCCCCACCCAAGGTCTTCTCACATCCCCTTTTGAACTATAAATGCTTACATATTAAGGGAATGACATCTTTCCTTCCTACAACATGATGGAGGTGGTGTAAATATTCAGGGAAGGCGTACATGTTGCTGCTGATGTATTTCTTCCATTGAAAATATCAACTAAACTATTTATTCATTCATCTGCTTTATAATTTGATTTTATTATTTATTTATTTATTTTACCTATTATGTCCCAGAGCCTTTCTACCCTTTCTGCTTGAGCACAATTGATAGAATAAACACAGAAGGACCCAGGGAAGTGTGGAAGACAGACATTTCAAGGAGGAAACCATGTTTTATTTACACGTGCATGGGCTACGACAAGAAAGACAAGACATGTGACAACAAAGTCCTCCAAGGATGTGACATTTTGAAGGCCAGGATTTTCTAGGCAAAGAGACAAGCGTGTACAAAGGCCCTGAGGTGGGGAAGAACTTAGAGAATGGGCAGAAGCTGGGTTGTGACAAGAGACGTGGCCAGAAGGGCCTTAGAGGATAACGTGTTTCATGCTCCCAAGTGAGGCCAGAGGTGTGCAAAGTACAGGAGGAGAGGATCGACGACGACTGGGAGAGATAAAGAGGAACGTGGGGGGGGGGAGACCAGAAGAGCCGAGCGTTGGACGTCTGGGAAGAGCTGGAGGGGAACTAGCGTGGACGTTGTAGAGACGAAGAGCCGGGCGCTGACGGGCGCAGGAGACACAGACCGCTGAGCGCGTCCTTTGGGAGAGACCAAGACAGCCGGACCTGGACGTAGGGGAGTGACGAAGGGGGCGAGCCTGGATGTTTGAGTGACGAAGTGGTCTGAGCACAAGGTCAGAGAGAAGAAGAGGGGCTGAGAGTGGACATCAGGAGAGGCAAAGAGGGCCGAGCGTGGAGAAGGGAAAGAAGAAGAAGGCCCAGCATGAAAGTCGGAGAGGCAAAGTGGGCGGAGTGCGGATGTCCGGGTGAGACGAAGTGGGCCCAGCTGGGTTTTGAGAGAGGTGGAGAGAAGAAAGGCGAATATAGAAGTTGGAGAGATCAAGAGGGGCGACCTTGTCCTAGGAGAGACATAGAAGGCTTGGGTGATCACTGAAGTGCTAACATAAATAGTAAAGCAAACCTAGTATGCATTTCTTTCCATATCTCAAAAACAAACAAAACCCCCAACTATGCTGTTTTCTAAAGGATGAATTGGTTGAAATGTTAGTAAGTGTTTTGTGCACTGTTACTAGAGGTGTGCATGTTAATTCTGCTTCTTTCTCTAGCCTGGAAAAAAGAAGGGGCCTCTTTCTTTGCCTCTTTGCTTGCCTCAGACATCTCCCCCACCAGGTGCCAGTTCCTCCCAGTGTTTGACTCTTTGAATCCACACCAAGCAGGGGTCTTCTCTGTCCAGTTTACCTGTGTGGAGGCCAAGCTGCCTCCCTGACACACTCAGTGTTTCACATCTTCCAGCATGATAGGGTGTTTAGAGGGTTAACAGACACAACCAGATGGCCTAAGCCTGTTCTCTCCTCCTAGGGTCTCACTTCCAAGTCAGAAAACCAGAAATGTTGCAGGAAGACAATGCCCAATGGAGAGAATGAATACCCAAAGTCTGTGTTGAAAAGAGGAAGGGCTTTATTCCAGCCATTTTGTAAGAGTCTCCAAATGGCTGTGCTCCAGGACTGGTTCAGTCTTCTCCTTTTACCCCCCTCCACCCCTCCACCCCCCCCAGTCAGAAATCTCTGTCCCACAGCTACCTTTCTGAGTGGTCAGTTTAAATCAAGCTGGAGAAGGGGACTCTGGGTTTTATAAAAGCAGAAGCAAGCATTGGTTTCCAGGTCTCAGAAATTTAAGTTTCTACAAATTCCTAAGAGCTGAGTCAGCAGGGGGAGGATCTCCCAGCTGTGTCCTTCAGCCTTCTTTACTCTGTTCCCTTAGTTTTTCCAGGTACCCTCTCTCAACACTAAGCAGTCACACTTGTCAATCAGGTCTCCTGAGTTCTGTTTCAAAGATTATATAGATACATATATATAGTTGTTGTGTTTTGTTTTTGCAAAGGCAAGAACGTGAGCTTGGGAGTACAAGAGGTGTGAATTCAATTGTTAGTTCTCGTAGGATACATACTCCTTGTGGTATCATGGTAAGTGTTCTAAATTCTCAAAACTTAATTTTTATTCTGTTTTAATAAAGTGGGGTGATAATTCTTTTTGGTTGTGGTGGTGTCAGGAGAATGTGCATCCAACTCAACTTGGGTGGCATATGTGGACAGAAGGTAGAGGATGAGGAGTTGTGCAAAAGACTACACTTGAGTAACAAACTCAGTTTTTGTGTTTAAGAGATTCAGAAAAAGGGTAGCGCCTGTGGCTGAGTAGGCACCGGCTCTATACACTGAGGGTGGTGGGTTTGTGCCTGGCCCCGGCCAAACTGCAACAACAAAAAAATAAACAGGTGTTGTGGCGGGCCCCAGAAGTCCCAACTATTTGGGAGGCTGAGGCAAAAGAATCAGCTAAGCCCAAGAGCTGGAAGTTGCTGTGAGCTGTGATGCCACAGCACTCTACTCAGGGTGCTCTACTCAGACAAAGTGACTGGCTCACGCCCGTAGTCCCCAGTGGTGTGGGAGGCTGAGGCGGGTGGATTGCCTGAGCTCAGATGTTCAACACCAGTATGAATAGCACTGAGCCAGAGTAAGACCCTGTCTCTACTAACAACATCAATAACAGCCAAATGTTGTGGTGGGCATCTGTAATCTCAGCTACTGGGGAGGCAATGGGAAAGCACACTGCCAGAGGAAGAGAATGAACAAAAAATAAAGAGTACTTCAAATGAAGAAGAATGAACAAGCAAGCTGAAATTAAAAATAAAAAGAGAGAGATAAAGAAAGATGGAGAAAAAGTCAGTACATAGAACATATGGCCAGGTCCCCAAGCATGTTCTTCAAGGTGAAAAGCAATGTGCAGTTTCTCAGGCCCCACAGTTTGCCAGCAGATTCAAGATTTCAGTCCCACTGACACAGGGGAACTGTGAATAAGATCAACATTAAGTCCTGTCTGGTTATGTTCTGAACCATCTCAGGCCCATAAAAGTCACAGTGTATTTGTATGATCCTTTATATTCAGGAAATCCCAAGTCTTCATGAAACACCCTTAGACTTTGCAGGTGCTACAGACTAGGAGTGGTGGTGGTTTCTCAGACATATCCTGAGTGGGCAGTAGTGATGGGAGCCCACATTACCACTCTCCTAGTCTGTTTGCCCAGGGCTCTTCCAGCACCATAAGGTGATGTGAAATGTGAAAATGCATGTCTGATGTGGGACAAGTGCTCCTCAAATGCCAAATTCCTTATTATCCAGATAGAAGGTCCATCATAAAGGGAAGCCCTTATTTAAAGTAGAGTGTATTTTGCCAAATTGTTGGCTGCATTTCCTCACACCTTGATCATTTTTAGAGTCCTTAAAACTTTATCTAAAAAGGTGGCATGATTTTTGTACATGGCGATACGCAGCTAAGAGATACCAAGCAAACTCCATGTATTTTCCTCATTCCTTCAAAGTGGTTGAAGTTTTTTCTTGCTCAAAAGGTTGGGGGAACAGTAGGCAAATAGAAACTGCTTGTTTGTAGGAATGAACAAATGAAATCTCATAACAGAATTTTATTTAAACCTACATAAGGATCCACTAAAAATGTATTTTTAAGCTGTTTCCTCTGATAGTTTCCTGACGTGCCTAATTTTATTATTTGATTAGCAGTTTTCTTTTCTTTCTTTCTTTCTTTTTTTTTTTTTTTGAGACAAAGCCTCAAGCTGTCGCCCTGGGTAGAGTGCCCTGGTATAGCATCACAGCTCACTGCAAACTCCAACTCTCAAGCTTGGGCTGAAGTGATTCTCCTGCCTCCACCTCCCAAGTATCTGGGACTACAGGCACCCACCACAACACCTGGCTATATTTTGCTTGCAGCCAACATTGTTGTTTGGCAGGGCCCTGCTGGATTCGAGCCTGCCAGCTCAGGTGTATGTGACTGGTGCCTTAGCCACTTGACCCACAGGAGCTGAGCCTGATTAGCTGTTTTCTAAAAATGATCTAGTCAGGAAAATTTGTTTTAGTAGCAAAACAATATTCTGTACTATTCAATTTGGAGGAGTGCCCACTTACTTTTGGAGAACAATAAGCAGGGGGAGAGTGTGGGAAAGGGGATTTAGTGCTATCTACTGTAGATTTAGTGCTATCTACTGTAGATTCTGTAGATTTTAGTGCTAACCAGCTTAGCTTAGGTTAAACTCCCCTCTGCTCCCCCACTTTCCTGAATTAGAACTGAAATCACCAAAGGGACTAGGGTCTAGGCCTCTCAGAAGGCCAGAAGAGAACTGTTGTATCCTACTACTGTGTAAATAGCGTGAAGTCAAGAGCGTGGGTTTTATTCAACCCTGTTTGAAAGCATGCACTTGTCCACTGTTAGTAGAGAATGGCTTTGTCTCTAAAATCTCAGATACTACTGCATCATCTTTTTTTTTTTTTTCCTTTTCTTGACAAGTCAACAAAAGGAGCGGAAAGGGTTGGAAAGAGTAGAACAAGGCGTTCAATCTGTAACTTACTGTGAACAATCAACTGATTTGCTCACTACCTTCGAACTAGCCAGTGCCGTCTAATTAGAATAAGTTTTAAGGACTCCAAAAGGATAAAGGTGTGCAGGAAGTGTAAAAACACAAACCTGTTAAATCCCACTCCACCCAACCGAACTCTAAACCTACACCAGAAAAAATTTGTAAAGAGGATAGACGCATGGTGTGTTCTTACCAGAGGGGTTTTGGGGTTTTTTCTTCATTGGCTTTTGTTTTGGAAGTGGTGCATATGCATAGATTTATTACCTTAACTGTGGTGAGGGAATCAAGGGTGCACTCATCAAATCATTCACCTTAAGCATGCTGCTTTGGCTGTTCGGCTGTTCTGTATACATCAACGGCACTACAATAAACCTCTTTAATACACACGCACACGCAAACCCTGTGGTTTCACTTACATACTAGTGTTTGCCCAGACACAGTGCATAAATTTGGAGGTTTTACACATCACAAAACTGTGCAACCATCACCACGAACTAACCCAGAGCAACAGATGATTTATATTGCAGTCACAACATGTCAGAACTATAAAGGGTCATATAAGCTGTTTTGGATGAGAGATGTAATTAAAAAAAAAAAAATTTAAATCCTACTCCTTAACTACTTCCAGGGGCGTGGACAGATAATTTAAGAATGTAAGTAAGCTGCCATCACTGAGCACCCTGGAAGGGAGGAAGACACAACGAACAGTCCTATGGAACAGTCGAACTTGAGATTTAATACGAGAAACCCAGAGTGCCAGGAATTTCAGTTCCAGGCTTCTAGGTTTAGTAAGTAAAATTTCTTTATCTCAAGTTGCACTTGTGAATTAGTATGAGAAACTGATAATTTTAGTAATTTCAGTTCTCGGCTTTGAGTCTAGAAAGTAAAGTTAGTTTGTCTGACATTTTGGAGGTGCAGGGTAGAACTGAAACTCTCACTTTTCTGACTTCCTGGGAGTTAGGACTGTAGAGTGTGTTTGGCCCAGCGTTTCACCATAGTAAGGCGACTTCCTTCCTCCGGGTTTATCTACTTCCATCCTTGGGAGAAGCGCTTTCCCAAACCCTTTTTCATCCTTCTCTTTTCTGGCGTCCATACTTAGCGGATGGGACTGCTCCTTGTGCTATGCCATGAAACTTGGCTGTGAGAGCTGAGGTTGGAGAAGAGGGTGCTTCTGTCTGGTGAGCTGATGATGCTCATTTTCCTCCAGGCCTGAGGTCAACTCCCAAGAACCTAGGTCCCAGGACCGTGGGGCTTGAGCCATGAGTCTGGGTTGATTACTGAGCCTTGTACTGGCTTTTGCTGGCATTGGGCATTTAAGTGGTCCTAGATGTGCTCGGAGAGCTTTTCCAGCAGATGCTAAGGGGCCCCCGTCAAGGTTTTCAAAGGTTGGTGAGTTCCGCGGGGTCTCGATTGTCACGGGAGGGCCTGTCTCCTCCTGCAAGAGGTAATACTTGCTTATAGATGGACAAGGCTAACTAGGTGGAATGACCCTTTGCCTCAGAGTAATTATTTCCCGTTAGCAGTGCTTGCCAGCTGAAGATTAGGATGCATTTTCATGTTAGTAGAGTAGAATTTCTGTGAAAACCTGCTGTTCTTCTAGGCCCGGGGTCCCAAGGAGCACTTGAACTTGTTACAGCACCGGAACATTGGATGCTGGAGAATCTAATGGGTGTGTTCCTAAATTTTTCTATATTTGCTTCATAAGTAATTATTATAGTCCTACAACTGCTTGCTCTCTCCTATGGACAATGCTTAGTGGTAAGGATTTGAACAGAAATTTCCCTTGCATTCTTTCCTGAAGGTCCTCAATGCAACAGGTACATCCTGTTCAGAAAGCATGGGTCAAACTGACTTCTTCACCTCTTCCTCCCTCACCTTTGAACACTGGTGTGTGACCCCTAATTTCCCTGAGAACCAGGGTATATAATCATTTAGCAACTGCTTATCAGGGGTGTAAATGCATGCTAGTCATCTGTTAGAGACCTTTTGGGGAGAGACAATAACAATGAGGAGAGAGAAGTTTTTATCATGTCCACCTGGACCTAATGGCTAGGGAGGAAAAGATAGGGGATTGGAACAGAAATGTGGGTGGGAGGTACTAAAGACTTAAAGAGAATGAAACAGAGAAGCCTCTTATTAGACATAAGAAAAGAGATGAGGGAATTAACTATTGGAGATGTTTGGGTGTTAAAATTGTCAAAAGATCTGTGTGGCTGCCTTGGTGGGTAAGATTTTGTCACAAAACCAGCCCCTTCTGAATAATTCGTCTACTCCATTCCTTAGAGTTCTAATCTAGTAGAACTGAGTGGACCATTTCCCTGCACTGACTAACATTTGCATACATTGCCCTAACTTTGATAGAACAGACATGTACTCCTCATGTATGTATAAGTACAGTAGGCCTCTCTGCTTATGTTGACCACTCTGTATCAGGTCCTTGGATCAACTTATGGAGGTTCTCCTGCATTTACCTTCTCATAGATGTAAGATTACAAAGAGGATGGCACAACCTGGCTCTTTAAATTCCTCTCTGAAGAGTGGACTGTTCTTGGATTTCCACATAAGACGAGTTAAATGACAGTGCTTAAAGTCGTGACTGCACATATGTCAGTGTACTTATTTCTAAGCTCCTTGTTTTAAGAGGTAAAAGAGCTGAGTTTTACAGTTGAGCCCAAATGACTAATTTGACAGGAAAGGCTACAGAACCCCATGAAAAGGCATGAATTTAGGTGAGGTGAGGAATCTTAGAGCCGTTGGAACTAAACCTTAGTGACCTGAAAACCAGGCAGTATTTGAAGGTGGCCCATCCAGAAAAGGACAGTACCCCACGGATCTTACATACATAATTAGACATTTCACGAGAGACAAGGGTCTGAGGAGGCAGGGACAGGCAGTGCCTGATTGGCATAGGTCAGCCTTTGTGGTGTAGTAAGACTGGGGAAGTGGTTGAAGCCATAAGATAGGCTTCGCCTTCTAAGACAGAGGAGAACAATGTAAAGAAGGATAAACCTAGGTCAGAACCAAGTTGATTAAAATACCAGTGGCTTTCTGAACAAGAATAAATGTATGGTACCTATGAGAGACAACGTCCAGCCGTGAGGGTCCACCTAGGACGCACTTGCTATTTAGTTGGATTATTTGGCTTCTTTTTGGCACAGCTTTCAACTCTGTGTAGTGGAAATCTGTGCTGTTTGTGCTGGAGTTTCCAGAGAGAGAGAGAGGATGGGGTGCTTGTTGCCCTAGGGTTTTGAACTGTGTTGTCGGTATCTGCTTTCCAGGCTCTCTTTGCTGTGGCCACATAGTAACTGACTTTTCTGGATGGGCCACTCTTTCTTCCATTGTTAAATGGATGACCAAGTCAACCAAGTCACTCGTTTAAGAGCACTTACTGGGAACCTACTATTCAGTCTTGTTGGCTTCTTTCTGTTCCCCCAGGGTGATCATGAAAATGGGGTTAATGATCTGAAATTTATTTGAGGGGGCAATGGGAAAGCTAATGAGGGACCGTGTGGAGAGCAGCTTTGAAAGCATTCTCCTTTAGAAAGGATTTCTGCTGCTAACCCTGAGAATCGAAATCTCCAATGACCAAATGAGAGAGCCAGACACAGAAGCAAATTATAGGAGGGCATTTATTCAGGCTCAAGCCAGAGCTGCCAGCATTCCCTGATGCAAGTGGGGCTGAGAGCCCTGTGCTCGTTGACTGCAGGGTTTTTATGCAGTGGTTATGGGCTGAGGGACATGGGAAACAAAGCGTGGCCTTTGGGTCGATTATCTCTTATGGTGACTCTAGAATTTAAAACTCATAGGGTCCCAGCAATCTCAATGGCAGGGGTGAGGGTGGTTCTGATGCATTCTGGGAGATAGGTACACACCCTAGAAGATAGGCAGGGGTGTGGTTTACTAAGAAACGAAACAAAGGATTTGCAGGTTGCTTTTAAAATGGAGGACAAAAGCCTAAAATGGTGAAAAGCCCAAAATGCCATCACTGGGTCCTTCATTCCCCCATTCTCATTGTAACTAGGAGGACCCGATCATGGGACCTCCTTGGTGAGTCTGAGATATTCGAGGGAGCTCAAGGGCTGATACTGGGCTCTGCGAACTACCAGTTGCACCATCCCAATTTGTTCTTATATAAACTCTATAAGATTGTGAAGTATACATGGTCCTACTGATAAGGCTAATAAGAGCAGAATTAGGGGTCAAGCTATGGAAGAAATAAGGGTGGTGAGCCATGGGGACCATTGAACATAGTCTCATACCAACTCTGAGCTTGCTGTCTTTCATGTCTGCATTTCTGTAGTCCTTCTCATACTAGGTCATGGATTCTTTAACTATCCCAGAATGGTTAGCATAAAAACAGCACTCTTCGCCCAGAGCAGCAAATAATCCCCTTTGTTCCAGAAATAAGAAATCGAGGGGGCTCAATTTTTCAAAGTAGTTCTGGAGCACTACTTCAGAGAGGGAAGTGAAGGAGTCCTGAAGTAGACTAATGGATTTTTCCATTCTTTCTATATCTAGATCGATGGCCACTCTTAGTGCCCTATAGTTTTATCTTGGAGGACTAGAGCTGAGCTCCCAGTGCCGGCCCCTGCTAACCCAGTTCTGACAGAGCGGAGATGGTGAGTACCGTCACTGGTTCCCTTTTGAAGTGAAGGCCTGTGCTTTCAAATCTCTGAAAAACAGTTTCTTGCTCATGGTAATCTTCCTTGATGACAAACGGGTGTGCCATCCAGACGTGGGTGTGATGGACCCACATGGTGATGCCATTGACCTTGAGTGTGGTGAGTGTGGTCAGAATCACAGTGTCAGGCCCTTTCCACCAGGGTTCAAAAGTTTCCTGCTGGTGTCTCTTGACATAGACCCAGTCTCCTGGCTGGAACATGTGAGGCCTGCCATGTAGGTGGCACTCAGGCGATTCCAATTCTCTTTCTGAACCTGCTAGTAACAGCAGAGGGAAAGGAGAATATCTTTATCATTTGCCTCTGTTAAAAAATCTAAGCGGTTATTTGGAATAATAGGAGGTAGTCTCCCATAGAGAATTTCTTAGGGAGAGAGACCTAGGGTATAAGGGGAATTTCTTACCCTATATAAGGCAAAGGGAAGGAGAGTCACCCAGTCTCCACCAGACTCTAGGATTAATTTAGTTAAGGTCTCTTTTAAGGTTCTATTCATTCTTTCTACCTGTCCTGAGCTCTGGGGCCTGTACACAGAATGTAATTTCCAGATTGTTCCCAGTGCAGTGGCTGCCCCCTGAGTTATCTGAGAAATAAAGGCTGGACCATTGTCTGAGCCGATTAAAGCTGGCAATCCATACCTGGGAAGAATGTCTTTAAGCAGCTTTTTTGCCAGTATTTGCGCGGTTTTGTTTTTGGTGGGGAAGGCCTCCACCCACCCTGAAAAGGTATCTACAAAGACTAAGAGACATTTGTACCCATACCAACCAGGCTTGTTTGCCCGCTCACAGTTTCCTTGGACAATTGGCCCAGCCCTGCCTTTGGTGAGCTGACAAGCCTTGTAAGCACTGATTACCTGATCGACCTTGGCATCCAGTTCTTTAATTTTGATCTTTGCCTGGCGGACTAAGTCTTTCAGTCTTCTGTGGCTCATATGGGTGGCCTGGTGCATGCTCTACAGCACTTCTACCCCTAGCTGAACTTTCCATCAGATAAACTCACCCACCAGCCATTATTCTGCGGAGGGCTGTGTGCTTGGGGGATATTGCGGCATCACGCCAGGTCTTCCAGGGTGTACCCAGGCTTCTCTGACAGGATTAGCAGCCCAGGGTCTGGCAGGCTCATGGTCAGGATCTGGTTAGCACTAAGGGCTGTGCCCTTGACAGCCTCATCCGCCCAGTGATTACCTCTGGCCACTGGGGTGATTGGCTTCTTGTGCCCTGGGCAGTGAATGATAGCCATCTGTTTTGGCAGCCAGGTGGTGGCTAGGAGATCCATTATTTCTTTCTTTTTTTTTTTATTAAATCATAACTGTATACATTGATATGATCATGGGGCATCATACACTCGCTTCATAGACCATTTGACACATTTTTATCACAGTGGTTAACATAGCCTTTCCAGCGTTATCTCAGTTACTGTGCCAAAACCTTTACATTCTACATTTACTAAGTTTCGCAAATACCCCTGTAAGATGCACCACAGGTGTGATCCCACCGATCCCCCTCCCTCTACCCATCGCCCCTTTCCCACTTCCCCCTATTGTTAAGTTGTAACTGGGTTATAGCTTTCATGTGAGAGCCCCAAATTAGTTTCATAGTAGGGCTGAGTACATTGGGTACTTTTTCTTCCATTCTTGAGATACTTTACTAAGAAGAATATGTTCCAGCTCCATCCATGTAAACATGAAAAAGATAAAGTCTCCATCTTTCTTTAAGGCTACATAGTATTCCATGGTATACATATACCAGAATTTATTAATCCATTCGTGGATCGATGGGCACTTGGACTTTTTCCATGACTTAGCTATTATGAATTGGGCTGCAATAAACCTTCTGGTATTAACAAAATAACAATATTGTTATTGTTATAACAATATCTTTGTTATGTTGTGATTTTGCCTTCAGACATATGAAAAAATGCTCATCATCTTTAATCATCAGAGAAATGCAAATCAAAACTACTTTGAGATATCATCTAACTCCAATAAGACTAGCCTATATCACAAAATCTCAAGACCAGAGATGTTGGCGTGGAAGCGGAGAAAAGGGAACACTTCTGCACTGCTGGTGGGAATGCAAATTAATACATTCCTTTTGGAAAGATATATGGAGATCTAAAAATAGATCTGCCATTCAATCCTGTAATTCCTCTGCTGGGCATATACCCAGGAGATCCATTATTTCTTGTTTATTCTTGACTGTTTTTCCTTCTGCTGTCAGCAGTCCCCTCTCTTGGTAGGTGGCTCCATGGATGTGGGGCATGGCAAACGCTTAGCGGCTGTCAATGTAGACGTTGATCTTTTTCCCTTTCCCCAAGACTAGAGCTTTGGTGAGGGCGATGAGCTCTGCTCAGCCCATAGGGTCTATGTTTCAGAGACTACCAACACTCCTGCATACCTGTGTCCATCCTTCATGAAGCTACTGCCATCCATGAATCAGGTCTCTTCAGCATCTGGCAATGACCAGTCAGTCAGGTCTTGGGGGAGGCTGTGGACTTGAGCTATAATGTCTTGACAGTGGTGAATCGCTACCTCTGCATCTGGGATGGGCAGAATAGTGGCGGGATTCAGGGCAACACTCGGCAAGAACCAGACCATAGTCGATTCAGTAGCAGGCTCTGATAGTGCGTTAGCCATGCATTACTCATCCACTGGTCTGGGGGCTGCTTCAGGACTCCCTGGATAGCATGGGGTATGGTTATTAATAGCTCCTGCCCCAGGGTGAGTTTATCTGCATGTTTCACCAGAAGGGCGGTAGTCACTATGATCCGTAAGCAAGGGGGCCACCCCAATGTTACCGGGTCCAGCCTTTTAGACAGGTAGGCTACTGGACGAGTCCAGGGTCCTAGAGTCTGAGTCATCTCCTTTGGCCACCCCTTTATGTTCATCCACATAGAGATGAATGATTTTGTAGTGTCAGGGAGCCCCAAAGTGGGGGGGGAAAGCAGAGCAGTTTTTAGTCTCTGAAAGGCTAATTCTCTTTCTGCTGTCCACTTGAAGGGATGCCCCTCCCTCGTGGCTTCAAAGAGGGGTTTTGTTCCAGACATCTACTTCTCTGTTTTTGTGCCAATACCATGCTGTTTTGATCACAATCGATTTATAGTATAGTCTGAGGTCTGGTAGATGTCTGGAACAGAATAGAGAACCAAGAGATGAATCCAGCTACTTACCGTTATTTAATCTTTGACAAGCCAATTAAAAACATTCAGTGGGGAAAAGATTCCCTATTTAACAAATGATGCTGGTTGAACTGGCTGGCAACCTGTAGAAGACTGAAACTGGACCCAACACCTTTCACCATTAACCAAGATAGACTCTTACTGGATTAAAGATTTAAACTTAACACATGAAACTATAAAAATACTAGAAGAGAGTGCAGGGAAAACCCTTGAAGAAATTGGGTTGGGTGAGTTTTTTATGAGAAGGACCCCCCGGGCAACTGAAGCAGCTTCAAAAATACACTACTGGGACTTGATAAAACTAAAAAGCTTCTGCACAGCCAAGAACACAGTAAGTAAAGCAAGAAAACAGCCCTCAGAATGGGAGAAGATATTTGCAGGTTATGTCTCTGACAAAGGTCTAATAAGCAGAATCCACAGAGAACTCAAATGCATTAGCAAGAAAAGAGCAAGTGATCCCATCGCGGGCTGGGCAAGAGATTTGAAGAAAAACTTCTCTGAAGAAGACAGGCACATGGCTTTCAGACATATGAAAAAATTCTCATAATCTTTAATCATCAGAGAAATGCAAATCAAAACTACTTTGAGATATCATCTAACTCCAGTGAGACTAGCCTACATCACAAAATCCCAAGACCAGAGATGTTGGCGTGGATGTGGAGAAAAGGGAACACTTTTGCACTGCTGGTGGGAATGCAAATTAATACATTCCTTTTGGAAAGAGATATGGAGAGCACTTAGAGATCTAAAAATAGACCTGCCATTCAATCCTGTAATTCCTCTGCTAGGCATATACCCAGAAGACCAAAAATCACATCATAACAAAGACATTTGTACCATATTGCAGCCCTATTCATAAATGCTAAGTCATGGAAAAATCCCAAATGCCCATCGATCCACAAATGGATTAACAAATTTTGGTATATGTACACCATGGAATATTAGGCAGCCTTGAAGAAAGTTGGAGACTTTACCTCTTTCATGTTTACATGGATGGAGCTGAAACATATTCTTCTCAGTAAAGTATCTCGAGAATGGAAGAAAAGGTATCCAATGTACTCACCCCTACTATGAAACTAATTTAGGACCTTCACATGAAAACTATAACCCAGTTACAACCTAAGAATAGGGGGGAAGGGAGAAAGGGTGGGGAGGGAGGGGGGAGGTAGGTAGAGGGAGGGGCATTGAAAGGATCACACCTGTGGTGCATCTTAGAAGGGTATATGTGAGGCTTGGTAAATGTGGAATGTAAATGTCTTAGTAAAGTAACTAAGAAAATGCCAGGAGGGCTATGTCAACTAATGTGATGAAAATGTGTCAAATGGTCTATGAACCAAGTGTATGGTGCCCCATGATCATATTGATGTACACAGTTATGATTTAATTAAAAAAAAACAAACAGGGTTTTTGTAATTTCAGCAAGGCCTGGTACCCAATGTAAACAGAACCTTGCAGACCCCAAAAACTCACTCACTTGCCTAGGACTTGTTAGGTTCGGGATCTTAAGTACAGTCCGATTCCTGGCCTCAGTGAGCCACCTTTGACCATCTTTAAGGGTGTATCCCAGGTAACTTACAGTTTGCTGACAGATCTGGGCTTTCTTTGCTGATGCCCAATACCCCCGGTCCCCTAGTATTAACGAGCAGGTCTCATGTGCCTTCCAGGCAGTCCTATTCGTTGGTGGCCACCACTAGGATGTTATCTATGTGAAGGAGAGTTAGGTTGGGGAGCTGCCTGTGGAACTCACCCAGGTCTTCATGCAGGGCTTCATCAAAGATAGTTGGAGATTTTTTAAACCCTTGTGGCAAACAGGTCCATGTTATGTCCACTTATGCCACTCTCTGTATCATTCCACTCGAAGCCTAATAGGGCCTGGCTCTGGGGATGGGGCCAGTGAGCTTAAGAGGTTGTAGGGGTTTTGTACAAGTGGGCAAATGTCCATTACCCACTTATTAACCTCTTGGAGGTCTTGAACTGGCCAGTAATCATTAGTGAGAGGCTTTTTAACTGGTAACAAGGGGGTGTTCCATGGGGACTAGCAAGGGATCAGAATCCCAGCATCCAGTAGCCACTGAATGTGTGGCAGGATTCTGTTTCTGGCTTTGGGGATCATGGGGTACTGTCTAACCCACAACGGGGCCTGGTTTTTTGCCAGTCCCACTCCCCCCATTTCAGCCCAGGCTGACGGGTAGGAATTCAGACACTCAGAGACATCCTCTTGGCTTGGTGGTAGAGGCTATTGATGCGTAGAGTGAGAACATGGACAGGATGTCGCTGTCTGTCTGTAACCTGTGGTGTTCTTTGTTTGAAAGAAATTTGTGCTCTGATTTTGCTAAAGAGGTCTCTACCAAGTAAGGGGTAAGGGCAGTCTGGGATAACCATGAATGTGTGTGACACTAGGCCTGCGCCCATGTCCACTGTTTTAGACTTCTTTCAAAAATAATTTAATTAATAATCTTAAAAAATTTGGGGGGCACAGGAAAGATCTTCTCATAGCACACCGTTTGAAAATCCCTGCCTACAACCATAATTCTTCTCTATCAAGTAGTTTCAGTCCATACATACACATATACAATATATTGAGGAAACACAAAGAATGATTTTTAGCTTATGCTGAAGAATTCATTTTATCATTTTCCTGCAGTTTGAACACATTAAACAATATCAAAGAAAACATGAAACAGAAAGAAGTAGGCAAACTTATGCCTGCACTCACTCAACTAGCTTTTGGCATGAGCCAAGTGTAATTAAGTTAAGGACTGTGGTCTCTGAATTCACATCAGATGCTAGTGGCCAGTTTTCATCCAGGCACTAGTGTATCCTCCAATCTGTCCTTGAAAATGGTGTTTTCATGAAGGCAGATATATACTAATGTTACTTATTTCATTATCAAGGTCACTCTGCTTCCCCACTAAACACATTTTCCTGTTTTTTATTTTTTGTTTGTTTGTTTGTTTTGAGTGGGGCACATTCTTTGGTCCAGTGGCCAGTCTCCCCACAGTATGCACACTGATCTCTCAGTAGACGAAGTTGACCCCCCTGGGGTGACTCCCTACCTCCTCCAGCAGCAAATTTCCACAGTCTCAGCTTCTTCTCTTCAGAGCTGCTTAGCGGAAACTCCCCATTATAGTCTGGCAGTAAACCTGGAGTCTCTCCTTATTTTCCGCTGTACTGAAATTCCAATCTGGACGGGTCAGTGGGAACACAGCTTCAATTAGTGCTGGATTTGTGTTAGGCTGCCTATTGTTGTCTAGGACAGACTTCCATGCCTCTGCCAAGATTCAGTCCCACTCCTCGGTAGTGAAGAGGACCTGTAGCAGTTGCTGACAGTTGCCCCAAGTGGGCTGAGTGAAAAGGACAGTATCTAATAAGTCAATAAGGGTGGTGGGTTTTTCTGAAAACTTAGGGTTCTGCATTTTTCCAGTTGTATAGGTCACTTGTGGTGAAGGGCCAATAGTGTACAGTTCCCTTTACAGGAGGGCCCATCGCCTGGAGCATTAAGGCTGTAGAGTTGACTACAGCCCGCCCAGGATGCCCAGATGCCTCCTGTAGGGCCCTCCTGCTGGTGTCTGGTGGATGGCTGGCATGTGGTGCTTCAGCCTCTCCTGGGACCTGCGGAGCCTTGTGGCATGCCTGAATTTAAGGGAGGTTAGGTGGGAAAACAGTTTTCCTGGGCTCGCCTCACTTGGCAATACAGGATACAGGGGTGTGGAGGCGGGGGTCTAGCTTTGGGTTTAGGCTTTTCCCACAGGGCAACACTGTGCTAGCCTCGGTTTTCTCCAACCAAGATGGTAGGATATTTTTCAGTCAGGGAGGGGGGTTCACAACCAGGTCTTGACACCAGCGCACTGTGGCAGGGCCAGAGAGTTTGGGGGTGTTGGTGTAGCAGCCTCCATCACAGCTCTCGCTCTGTTTCTGTCTGGCTACCTAGCGCCCATGCAGTGGGGGTAACAGAAGCGGGAGGGATGCCAGCTGCCCAATCCAGCTCCCCCGGATTCTCACACGCCTACACAGGGAGGCTACCAGCCCCCGCCAGGATTCCCAGAGGTGGTTGAGATGCCCACTGCATTCAGGGCAATCCCCAGGAAGGGCCAAGCTCACATCCCGATTTGCCTTCGCTGCTGCTGGCATCCTGGGTGCCCAAGGCCTCACCCACCACTGCGCAGGCGGCTCTCTTTGTGGTGCCCTGGTTGCTCCCTGCCCAGCCCACTACACTCCACACTGAGAACACTCCTGCAAAAAGTCTCAAGTTTATTTTTATTTACCACTAGACCCAGGTTCTAGAAGTGGTCAAGGATAAGTGAAACGGGGATCATCTGAATTTGTCCCATTGTCAGAGTCGCCCAGTCAACACACAACACAACACACACAATACAGAACATAGACATGGCCACAGACTGAAGTGAAGCAAAACTGAAAGTGAATGGACAGCCTGGTGATTGTCAGCGGGCATAGGAGGACTGATTCCACATGATCCCTTTAGGACTGTGAGGTTTCACATCCCAGATCCTACTCAAAAGTTCTAGGGGGACCGATTCCACATGATCTCTGTAGGAGGCTGGGGAGTTCCACATCCCAGATTTTACTCAAAAGTTCTATGGGGACCAATTTCATGTGATCCCTGTAGGAGTCTGAGGGGTTACACATCCTACTCAAAAGCCCTAAGGGTATTGAAGCTAGGGGTTCCACATCTCAGCCTTCTGCTAAGGAGGTGGGAACATCTTCCACTGCCTCTGGTCAGTGGCCTTCCAGTGTGTCCACCTAGGCCGTCTTCCGACCACAACTCAAAACCTACACAGTACAGAAAGAATTTACAGAGACAAACTAAGACACATACACTTACCGGCCCTCCTAGTGGAGTCTCTCAGGGTCTTGGGGATTCCTGGCCAATGCACCAAATGTTACACCCAAGAATGGAAATCCCCAATGACCATACAAGAGAGGCAGACACTGATGCAAATCACATGAGGGCGTTTATTCAGGCTTGAGCCAGGGCTGCCGGCATTCCTAGATGCAACTGGGGCCGAGGGCCCTGTGCTCATTGCCCGTGGGGTTTTTATGCAGTGGTTATGGGGTGAGGGGCGTGGGAAACATAGCATGGCCTTTGGTTCGGTTATCTCTTATGCTGACACTAGAATTTAAGGCTGATAGGGTCTCGCCAATCTAAACGGTGGGGAAGTGGGAGTTCTGACACACTCTGGGACATAGGGATGCATCCTGAGAGATAGGAAGGGGTGTGGTTTACTAAGAAATGAAACAAAGGATTTTCAGATTGCTTTTAAAATGGAGGACAAAAGCCTGAAATGATGAAAAGCCCAAAATGGCATCGCTGGGTCCTTCACTGTCGGGTGTGGAGCTGTAAAGAGGTAATTGTAGAGTAAAGTTCAAGATGGACAGTGCAACCCCAGACCTTGAACAGCTGAGGCTTTTATATGTACTGGAAATAAAGAGCCAAAAGGCCATGTAACACAGAGACTGAGAATATCCAAATAAGGGCAGAGGGAATTTGATAATCATTGAGGTGGCAAGCAGTCAGGAAAGGAAGAAAGAAGTACATAATGGATGTTGCTGGAGTGGTCTGTCAACCTCGGTGGGGCTTGCGTGGAACTTTGAAGGCTGGAATGATGAGCGCTAGAACATGTCTTAGTAGCCTGTGGATGTAGCATAAGCACATGCAAGATATGAGATGTGATGGTGTATTCAAGGGAGCCTCAAGAGATTGGGGAATTAGTGCTAGTGATTGTGGTGCTCTGGCAGAAATAAATGGGGAAGCCAGTGGTGAAGCTGGATTTTGGGGTGAGGGAAAGAGTATAAAATGGGATTTCCATGGTTTGAGGGCTGTACCTTCCCAACAAACCCTCCTAGTTGAGGAGTCAATTTCCCTGTCATGTTCTTCCCCAGAAGAAGTTAAGTTTGTCTGAACATAGCTGAACTAGGGCATGCTGCCCACTGAATCTAGGTAAGGGGTGGCTGTTGATGAGTTGCCTACTTTTGTCTTTTTAGGCACCTCATTCATGGACAGGTCCCCACAAGCTGAGGGAATGCCTCCCACTCATCATCATCCTCAGAAAAAGATTCAGGTATGTGTTGACTGGAGATGAGGTAAAGAAGATATGTATGCAGTGCTTCATCAGAATTTATGGCAAGTTTCAGACAGATGTTGCATACCCCAATGGGTATGGATAAGGAACGCTTTGTGTTGAAGAAGGAACAGGTTAAGAGAAAGACCAGGCATGGGGTTGTGTGATGTCAATGATAAACAAACCCAGGCACAAAGGTAGAGTGGTAAGGGCATATTTTCACAGTCATGAGCTACTTCAGTACGGAAGAGCCCCTAGCCTGAACTGAACTTAAGTTCAGCCAGTAAATGAGGGAAGGAGGAGGCGGGGTGTCTAAAGCAAAAAAGCATAAATGTACTTACTCGAGCTGTGTCTGCTAGCTGGCAGTTACCTGAGTCAGGCTTGTTTCTACCTTCCCACAGAGCCTGGGATACAGAGGCCCTGTCTCCACCTGTTGGGTAAACAGACAGTAAATCAACTTTTGGCAGGCTCCATTTTCCTGAGGTAGGCATTTGAAATTAAATTGGGGGTCAGTAGGATAGGGTTCCCTGAAGCTGTTAGAGGCTATATTAGTGTTGCTTTAAGTCTTTTTAGGACAGGGTAGAAGCCTAGCAAGAAGAGGGTGGAGACAAACCTGGCCAGCATTTGGTCAGGAAGAGAACTTTCATCTGTGAACAGGGCTGTTGCTGTGTGTTGCAATTTTGTCTGGTGGTAACCTAAATAGCCCACATCTTCAATGAAGCAATTGGGTCTTGGTGGGAGGGGAGACATGGATGTGGGTAGTGCAGGGAGAAAAGATTCACATCTCTCTGGGGAAAGTGTGAACTGCCAGAGGGGTGATGGAAAGAGGACAGAAGTATTGTGATTCAGTGCTTTGTTCACTTTTTCTTTCCATAGTGACAGGCTCAACACTTTTTAAACAGTTTTTTAGCCTGCTGTTGTCTTAGAAAGATGTGGCTGCTTGGTATGTCAGAGGTATGGAGAGTAAAGAGGTTGAGGTTCCCCAAAGCAGACTTCTCCAGGATCTAGACAAGCATCGACATCAAATATGGGGACCTCTCCTGATATGGTAGAACACATTCTGGCATTCATTCTGGCTTAGTGTGTTTCTGTTCTGTGGACAAAAGCATCTTTGCATTAATAATAGCCATTATACCTGTTTGTGATCAGATGTCATCAGCATTGAGAAGACAGATGAGCTATTCTGCTTCATCTTCAACACCAAGGGCCTTTTAATACACAGAACGGACATCTGTATGTAGTCAGTGTAAACCATTCACATTTATGTTCATTACTGATATCTTTTTGGCTTTATGTCTTTCATTTTTCTTTCCTAGTTTTCTTTATTTGTTCTTCTGGGTGATTGGTTGAAGAGATTTGAAACATTATTTCTGTTATATTTAAAAAGTTATTTATCTTTGTATATATGATTTATTGGTTGTATGCACGTAATTTATCACAATCTACTAACATCATCATATTACCAGCTTGAGTGAAGTATATAAACCTCTTTATAATGACCTACCACTCCTCTGTTTATAATCACCTGGAGTATTTTCTTTATAGTTATTTATAAATATAAAGTACTATTTTCACACAGTGTTACTTGATTTCTACCATAATTTTTAGTTATAAATTTCCAAATAGTTGTTAGATATTCTTTTTTGATGAAACTTTCCATTATTTTGCCTTATACTTTTTTATTAATATCAAGCATATGCATAATTATTTTTGTGCAATCATTCATAATCATTATTATAATATCAGTTTAAGACTCCATCAGATATGCCTGATACTTGAGTGTTGTGGCATTTGTCATCCTTTTTAATTCAAGTAGAAGACTTCCTTTTTCTTCTCACAAGTGATTTTTATTTTAAATTGAATCATTAGTGTTATTAGTGAGACTTGACCCTATTTGGAGATGGCATTATCCTCTATTAGGGGAAGGGTTGTGCAATGAAGTTGGGACAGAATTTCAGATTGCCTTGTTAGCATTTTTTGACTCCGAAGACATTGATAAATGAGTATGCAAGTTTTAGCTTCCCAATAGACCTTCCCTGTGACTCTCTAGTCAAGAGGTGCTTCATTACCACATGGCAGGCATTGACAATAATCAGTTTCCTTCTCTGCTTTCTCTGATATCACTGCATCCAAGGACTGAGGTGCTTCCTCATTAGATGGAACCAGGAAAACCCTCACACTTGCCTTTTACTGGTCTGTGTGGTATGGGTCCATGAATTTTATTTTTTTAATTTTTTGTAGTGTCTGGTTGAGATAAAGTGATTAGTGAGATGTACCTTTCCTAGCCCTGTGGCTACAGAAAGCTGATATTG
This sequence comes from Nycticebus coucang, assembly GCF_027406575.1. NCBI lineage: Eukaryota > Metazoa > Chordata > Mammalia > Primates > Lorisidae > Nycticebus > Nycticebus coucang. The sequence continues at coordinate 2,284,848 of NC_069805.1, forward strand.
AGGGCTCAGTTTTATACATTCTTATTTGCATTATTTAGTTACTACCTTCTTCAGGACCATGTCTGTGATGCATAAGTCAAAAAGAAGACCAAGGACACTCACCTACCTCATTATCCATAGGGTGTAAGTTCTCCCACTGGTTTATCTCTTTGTTTCACCATTCATATATTTATTATATATGTATATATGTGTATGTATTCTATATGTACAGCGTTATTAGTTGTATTTGTATGAGGAATAAGGAATGGACATCTATTCTATCTAGTCTATTCCAAAACAACTGTAGTGGTCTTTTGGGGCAGAAATCAGGAAGGAAATGGGGAAAAAGTCACAAAATAGAAATGGGCACAGTGGAAAGTAGTTAGTCTGAACTAAGCTCTTGTTAGACAGTGATGGAACAGAAAGACATGAAGCTGCAAAGGTAGATTCCCGATCTTGAAGGGACTTGTTTGTTTATGCCTGTTTGCATTATGGTTAGCTGAGAATCTAGAAGTTATTAAACGTCAGCATAAGGAATTAGGTCTTTGGATGGGACAAGCAATCAACATGTTAAAAGTGTGCATTAGAAAATATGAAAAGTAGACCTTACTAAGAAAGGTCATTAAGGGCACAAACCAGTTGGAATGCTTTGCTAATAGAGCAAAAGGGCTTTTGCTAATAGTATAAAATTCCACTCTGTGGAACTGTGGACACTGGACAGTGATGCAATTCATAACAGTGTTACATAAACTTTATTGCTCAAGAGATAGAAATAATAGTGATCTTGGTTAGTGGATTGGCTGGTTTCAAATGTATTTAATGATGACAATTTTCTTTAACAACTAAAATTCAAGTAGTTTAAAATAACTAAGAAAGGTAACATAATTGAGAAAATATGGCAGTAATGTATGTGTGTACCTTTTCTAGTATTTCCATATATTGCATTTCATTCCATTCTAATTTATGCCTTCATTTTCATTAATTTGTCCTGGATTATTTTAGAAGTCACTACATTTTTTATTTTCAAGTTTCTTCTTTTTCTTTGCTCACAGCCATTCAGCTGCCATGATTATAGTCTCGGGAGGTGGGACCCATTGAATTATGATCCCCAGTGGATTAGTGCACTGGGGATCATACCCTCTTTAATGAATTAATGTCATGTTCTGGAAAATGTTTAGTTACTGGGTTGGGGGGAGCATTTTGAATTCAACCCAGGGGCTTTGTCTCACACTGGGGCTTCCCAAGGTGATGCCCTGCCACTATTATTATTATTATTTAATAGATGAGTTTTTTTGTTGTTGTTTTGCTGCAAAACATAGTGACCACAATTATAGTGTCCAGATTGTTGAGCTACTGAACTCATTTTCTTTTCCCATCTTGTCTTCCTGGGATTAAAGAGTACCCACCAGCGTGCTCAGTATATAGAAAGGCGGTCCTCTCTAGATGCAGCCCTTAGAGACTGAGTTCCCAGTCTCCAAAGTGTAATCCAAATAAGTCTCTTTAACTTATCAGCCTATGGTATTCTGTTATAAAAGCAAAGAGCCTGGGCTACTCCAATATTGTCTATAAACTAGTTAAATATAAGTTATTTACAAAAGGCTATGTCTAATTTCCTGTCAAATGATCTAAAAGTTCCTATCTTAAAACAATAATATCATATTAGTCTGCTGTTAAAATAAAAACATTTTACTGATAAGTACATTTTTAAAAGATGAAAAAGAACACATAAAGGTGAACAATAATTTTATTGTTCAAATAACAGAATGGAAGATGTTATTTTAGAATTCATCAACATATATTTTTCTCTGTCATTCTGCACAATCTGATACTTCTTAGGGAGAGGACCAGTTGTAATTAGGAGGCTGCTGGTACAATGAAGATGGTTGATGAATTGAACTTGAAGGAGAGGTAGCAGATGTATCAGCTATCATGGTTAGGGGAAACCACGGGTTTCCTGATGGTAACAGGTTAGGTAAAAGTGGCTCATTGGCTGATAATCCAGGATATCTTGTTGGAAAAGTAGTAGGCTGCATCATCAGTCCAAAATAATTGTTCTGTAAGGGAGATATGATCTGGTATTGAAAAGTTGTAGATGTGACATAATTCACAATCTGGCCATTTCCTCGAGCATAGCTGCCATATGAGTGCATATGATAAGTGTTCAATCGATTTAAAATAGCATGTTGCTCTGTTGCAACTTGTTCTGATGGTCTAGCTAAACTTGATGATGGAGGAGAAAAATCACTTGTGGTCTGTTCATTTGTAACAGCAATTTGCTGGCTGGAAGAAGGCTTCATTATTAGAGGCTCATTTAAATTTGTAGAGGTTGATGATACATTTTCTCTAGTAGTTTCGGCAACTAAACCAGAATTATAATCCATGTTACTACCTGCTCTAAATTGCTTCTTGTTGGAATCTTGCACTGATGAAGAAGATGCTGGAGAAGAATTTTTAATCCCAACTCTTCTTTTCATTCTTACCAAAAGTTGTGGGCACCCACGTTTAAAATTTGGATTATGATAGAAGTGTAGCTGTAATCAAAAGAAAAGTTTAGACATTTTTTACCCCAGAGACAAAAGACTAACATATAAAATCTCAAATTTCAGCTTTATCAAATTTAATATAATCAAACAATGCGTGTACATTGTTGACTATTTTTAAGAATGTAATTATTAGGAAACAAACATTTAAGTTTTCAAGTGAAAACATGTATGAGTATCACAGTAAATACTTCATTAAGTGGCTCAGTACCTTTATTAAACTTGGTACCAAAAATTCCTTAAAATTCTAAACATTTATCCTTGAACTGGCCTCAATGATTTGAAAAAATAAATGTTACCTTAGTTTAAAATCTAATTTCCCTGTACCATACCAACATTTTACTAAGTGGTAACTGGAAAAAGTTTCATACCTTGCTTAAAACAGACACTTCTTTTTCTTCTGCCAGAAAATCAGCCAGAGAAGCAGATCTTTGGAAAGTCTGTCTCATTTTTCTAAATCCATAAAGGTTAAGCTGTCGAACTAAACTCTTCATACTATCAGTTTCGAATATTCTGAAAGGGCCCTTTCTTTCCAAAACTTCTTTCTTAAAGAGTTCTCCATTAATGACTATAGATGTTCCTTTCTCATCCCACCAAACAGACTTAAATTTGTCACTTTCAACTATCTTCCAAAGTTTTCTAGGAAAGGTGAGAGAAAGGAAGTCATTATCTTCATCTGGTTCAGAGACACAAACTGTGTAATGTTGTCTTTTTTTCAAGGAATCTTTAGACAAAACAAGAAAGGCTTCTTCTTCAATCATGGCTCTTAGCTCTCTGTCCTCAGGGAATATGTGCTCACATGATGGAGGTCCAATGTAGGCTTCTGAGTCATTTGATCCATCTCCAGGAGAAACATCTTGAATTTCTGAAGAAACTCGTGCCATGTCAGATAAATTTTTCTTCAGAGACTCTTCTCATGTGCACAGTTTTCAACCCACAGTTCAAAGGCTGCTTCAGCTGGCCTGCACAGGTAAGCTAATCTAGATCATCACAATGACTCTCAACTTGAGTTCTGGTGACATCACAAAATGACTTTTGTATCCTAGCAATAAATCTGTAACACTTAGCCAAGAGCATGTGCTTCCTACTACGGGAAATTTATCTGATTAAAATATAGTGTAAACTGCTTATTTTACTTAGTATGATGTATTAAATGTCATTCCTACAGAATGTTTTAAACAAATAAGTAAACGAATAAATAGATCTCTTCTGCAACCAGTGCTGTAAACAAGAAAATATTTTTTCTGGTTTCTTGATAGTGCTAGTGTTGATGGGGTTTATAGTTGTTATGTTTCAAGTTGCAAGCCAGTAAGATGTACTGACCAAAATGTTAAGGGATCTGCTTTTGAGTTTCTTTCCCAGCAATGGCAGATCCTCCTTAAAGCCTTGAGATAACTACAGGGCCTTACACCACCTGTGTGTTTATAAAAGATAAGCAGTAACATCACCACATTGTGTCCAAGGACACACTGAGCCTGTACAGGCTGAGGGAATGAGCATTGTTCACCCCCAGCTCATTATAATACTAAACCCCTAAACTAGGAGGGACTTTCCTACCATTTTTGTTCCTGGGATGTATGTGCTGGAATGATTTCTCACTGCACTTGTGTGCCCTGCACTCAACCCCAAACACATGATGGGGTTCATGTCCCTCATGTATTATTTTTACCTTCATGAACTCACTGACCATGTTGGATGGGGGGTGGATTTGAAGCATTGCATGTCCCTCCCCACCCAGCAGATGCATCTCCTGTAGTAAATCCTTTCCTCTTGACAATCCCAGTGTCTCAGTCATTGCTTTCCCTTGTGGGTTTGTTAAGAAATCCTTGAAGTAAAGGGGATTTCCAATATTTAACACACATTTTTACTAGAATGATACCAGGAGGATAGGATTGCGTAAAAGGACAATACAAAAAATGGAATAAAAAATAATTTTAAACGCTGTATCAGTTTAAACTGCACTAATTAGTGCAGAACCTGCATGTAACAAAGACATGGCTGTAGACATAAGAAAGCAGGTGACAGGCTCCTTGAGTCTAGGGATTAAGGAGAACTAACTAATGAGTATAGAGTTTCTTGTTGGGTGATAGAAAAGTTTAGTACCACTGAATCACACACCTTAAATAAGTTAGTATTATATTGTGTTGTATTTCCTTAAAAATTTAAGGTAACACTGATGATTAAAATGGACACTAATTAGGTTTCAGTAAAAAAATTATGTATTAAGCTCAATATTCAAAAAATTTTAAGACATGTATCAGTAAAATAAATATAATTTTGCTGGGGCCAGTGTGTCATGAATATAAATTCTAGGACTTTGGGAGCCCAAGGAGTTTGCTACATAGTTTGAAGTCAGCCTTAAAAAAAAAATTAAGAAATTAACTTACTGGCACATGCCAGTAAGTCCCAGATGGAGAGGAGGCTTAAGAATAGGAGTTCTAGGTTTCAGTGAGCTATGTTCATACCACTGTTCTCCAGCCTGGGCAACAGGGCAGGTTTTCATCTCTAAGGTAAAATTCAAACAGACACAGACACACACACACACACACATACGTTTTTATTTGATGTGTCTATAAAGATCTGATAAGTATAAATTACGTGTAAAATTTTTGAAGTGTTTGGGTCTACAGTTAAGATTGTGAAGAGTAAGAGATAAAAATAATAATATAGCATTAAAAGTAATGTAAATTTATGCATATAACTAAAGGGAAATTTATTTTTATCCCCAAAGCTAAATATTTATATTAAAAATATTTCTGGAGGGGCGGCGCCTGTTGCTCAGTGAGTAGGGCACCGGCCCCATATGCTGAGGGTGGTGGGTTCAAACCCAGCCCCGGCCAAACTGCAACAAAAAAGTAGCTGGGCGTTGTGGCGGGCGCCTGTAGTCCCAGCTGCTCGGGAGGCTGAGGCAGGAGAATCACGTAAGCCCAAGAGTTAGAGGTTGCTGTGAGCCATGTGACGCCACGGCACTCTACCAAGGGCGGTACAGTAAGACTCTGTCTCTACAAAAAAAAATATATATATATTTCTGGAATCTCTGCATGCCACAATATAATGATGTAATTTTTAAATAGGACTTAATTTTGCAAAATAGTATTAATATTGAATAAAAAAATCTTAACTTTTAAAAAATAACCAGGCACCAATTATAGTAAAACATACAGTAAAACATAACTTCTTTATGTCTGTGGTTGAAAAAGAGTCATGTATTAAAATCCTAACTCCAGGTCTATAGGTGCTCTGCCCTGAAGAAAAGACACAGTCGTTACTTCATACTGAGTAAACTGAGTGAATGCTTGAAGATATTCTTCCATTAAAAAAAAAAAAAATCCTAACTCCTACTTTTGTAAATGTTTAATATGTATGGAAGAAATAAATAATGATTTTAATATATATCATATTTTAGGCTGTAGTTCACTTATGCCAGAAAAGGGTTAGAAGTTTGTTCAGTTTAACACAGTATTTTTCTAAACTCAGAAATTTCTGTATTGACAGTATGTTAACAAAAATTTCTGGGGGACACCTGTGGTTCAAAGACGTAGGGCACTGGCCCCATATGCCAGAGGTGGTGGGTTCAAACCCTGCCAATGCCAAAAAAAAACTGCAAAAAAAAAAAAAAATTCCACACTATTAACCTTTTTGAGAAATGGTACCTGAAAAATTCAGGTCCTCCCACTAGAAATGGTACCTGAATTTTTCAATATATTTTTAATTTCAAATTAATACAAGGGCAAAATTATTTAGGTTTCATTATTCTATCTTCCAAGATAAATTTCAAATTACGCAAGAACCCTTCAGCTGAACCCCCTTCCATTGTGCACATTAGGTGAGACCTTGCCAAATGGCTTCTTGCCTCTCACCAATCACCCTCATCCCAGACTCTCCTCACCCCACTTCCTGCACTATGTTTTACCAATTGTATGAGCATGTAATTGTTTATATATTGGTTTCATATTGAATTGTTTCCCATTCTTGAGATACTTGACTAAGAAGAACGTGTTTCAACTCCATCTAGGTAAACATAAAAGATGTAAACTCTACATCTTTTCTTTTTTTTTTTTCCCCTCCCCCTCCCCCTCTACATCTTTTCTTATGGCTGAATAGTATTTCATAGCGTACATATACCACAATGTTTCAATCTATTCATGGGTCAATGGTCACTCAAGTTGCTTCAACAACTTGGCGACTATGAACTGACCTGCAATAAAAATTCTAGTTCACCCTGCACCGGTTCTGGTGTGGCAACTTTTCCTTCTCTGTGTTCAGTTTTAACGGTGGTGGGCAGTAACTGAGGCAAGATGCTGCGGAATCTGTCGGCTCTCCGTCTGATTTCGCAGAGGACCATAAGCACTGCTTCACGCAGGCATTTTGAAAATAAAGTTCCAGAGAAGCAAAATATGTTTCAGGAGGATAATGGGATTCCAGTTCACTTAAAGGGTGTGCTGGGTTGGTCCCCTCCTACTGTGTAGAACCACCATGGTTCTTATAGTTGGAGGAACAGCAAGTGCCATATATCTGCTGGCTGTGGCTTCATTTCCCAAAAAGCAGGATTGACTTCAGTCATCCCAGCGATCACTTGGTTCACTTTCATTTAGCTCTGTATGGACCAGTAAACTGATGAGTATAACTGAGCTCTTCTTTGGGGATCAGTATTTATTGACTTGTATTAATTGCCACCCATTAAGCAGTCTTTAACCAGTGGAAAAAAAATAGTGCAAATAGCTTTGAGGTAAAATGATTTTAGTTCTTGGTTTTGTCTCTGTAGCTTGGTGGTTAGGGTGCTGGCCACATACATTGGGGCTGGTGAACGGAGCCCAGGCCTGTTAAACAACCATACCAACTACAACAAAACAAATAGCTGGGTGTTGTTTCGGGTGCCTGTAGTCCCAGCTACTTGAGAGAGTGAGACAAGAGAATTGCTTAAGCCCAGTAGTTTGAGGTTTCTGTGGCTGTGACACTTACTGCAATCTACTGAGAGTAACCAAATGCAAATCTGTCTCAATAATAAATAAATAAATAAATAAATAAATAAATAAATAAATAAATAAATAAATAAATATTTTTGTCCTTCTGTGTAAAAACAAAGTAATGGGATTGTGGGATCAAATGAAAGATAAACTTGTAGTTTTTTAAGGATTCTATGTACTTCTTTCCCTAAAGGTAGTATTAGTTTGCTGTCCCACCTCCAGTGTAGAAGTGTTCCCTTCTCTCCACATGCATGCCCAAATCTGCAATTTGGGTACTTTGTGATGAAGGCTGAGTGATATCTCAGCATGGTTTTGATTTGGGCTTTTCTGATGATAAAGACAATGAGAATTTTGACATGTTTGTTGGTCACTTTGTCTTTTTTACCATTTGATTATAGGTGGACTTGATTAAGAAAGAATATTTTACAACATATTTAGAGAAGTAATTACATCACCCACACATGACTGCCATATTTTGTCATCAAAATGTTCTTCATGGGTAAATATGACTACTTTGTTTTCTTCTTCTCATCTTCTCTATTTTCTATTAAGAAGTTTCCTTTTTTTTTTTATTTTTGTTTAGACACTGTCTCACTTTTTCACACTCGGTGGAGTTCCGTGGCTCATAGCATTCTCCAGCTCTTTGGCTTTGGTGATTCTCTCGAGAAGCTGGGAGTACAGGCACCCACCACAACACCCGGCTATTCTTTTATTGCAGTTTGGCTGGGGTTGGGTTCAAACCTGCCAACCTAGGTATATGAGGCTGGGGTCCTACTCACTGAGCCTACTCACTGAGTAGGCACTGTCCTACTTAGAAGTTTTATCTTCTATCTCTTTTATTATCTCTCTTCTATTACTGTGAAGTGATTAGTTCAGATACTGTCTTTCTGGTCCATTCATTACAAAATGTTGCCTTTCATGTCTCTTACAGGTCAAGTCTGTAAACAATAACTTTTTTTCTTAGAATGTCAATTCCATCACTCCTAGAGGCAATTATTGTCTCTATCACTAAGATTCTCTCACACAGGTGCTCTATGGAGTCAGAAAGGCCCACCCAGTAGCAGGGTTAGACCAGGGGACTGAGTCTCTTTCTCCACTTTGCTTCTCTTTCACACCAGGCACTGGTGACTCCACAGGGCTGCAGTCCTACTCCCTCCAATAAGCAAATGTGCCAGGGCTTAGTGCCTGTCAGAGTCAAAGGAAGGTCAATGCCCCTGCTGCCTGGCCACTACCCTCTGCCACCAGCTGGCTGGGGGATCAGAGGCCTGCCTGCCTTGGGTACTCAGTAACCACTGGCCAGTGTTCCACCTGGACTCAGTCTAATCCTGAGGGTAACAAGTCAGCAAATGCTTTTCTCTTTCAGCCACCAAGCCTTTGCCCCTGCTGCTCTGCTGTACTCGTATCACTATAGAGTGAGGTCTGGTTTCCTCTGGCAGTCCTGAGAGTTGGGGAGATGTCCCCATACATTGGGATCACTCTATTGTTGCTGGATCTTTGTGGGAAGTGACCTTGTACAGGTCCTCTGTGATGGCCACTGCCAAGGAAATCTGACTGTAGCATCAGCTCTGGGAGTGTGGGGCATGGATCCAGTAGCAGGGCAGGGGACGCTGAACATGATTCTAGCAGTGCCTGGTGCCTGGTGATGTTGACAAGGAGAGAGCTTGGCTCACAATACTGGCCATACCGGGTGCATCTTGGAGAGAGGGCATGTAGAGGCCGCACAGTGCCTTGTACAATGCTCTTGCAGTCTCTGGCTGGGCGGGGTGCTGAGGCAGGGAGGATGTGTGGCTCTTAGCAGTTTCTAGCCCCACAACACAGAGGCAGGGAGGGTGCCAGGGACATGTAGATCTAGCAGGCTCTGGCCTTGGTGGGGTGGTTAGGGCACTTGGTCCAGCAGATGGGGGTGGGGGTGGAGGAGATCCTCTTGAGCTTCCTATTACAGTCTCTGCACAGTTAGGCTTCTGGTTCATCAGGTGAGAGGTGAAGGGTGCACTGAAAGTTCAGAATGGCAGAGGAAACATTAGTTCAATATTTTTTTCTGGCAAGAGAGTGTTCAGAATCTTAGCAGGGTCTCTCTGGGGAAGTAGTCCCCACTTCCTGCAGCTCTCTCCTGTGGGGTGAGATAATAGTTCCTCAGTTCACCACTGGCCTGGTGAAAACCTGCAGCTCTAAACAAATAGAAAAAGGAAAAAACAAAACAAAACAAACAACCCCCCCCCACAGCTTCTTTGGGGGAAAGGGATGCACACTTTTCCTTTCTAATGAATTATGTACCTGAAGTTTGCTTTCTTTGAGTCGTAGCTTGCCTCATCAGATGTGGCCTACAGTTATCCCTCTTCTTTCTCAGCTGGGTTCCCAGTCTTCAGCTTAATTGGATACTTTCTGGACATTATCTTTCCCTCTGGACGGGAGCTTCTGTTGGAGGCTGCCTCCAGTTGGCCATCTTGCCCCTCCCCCCTGAAGTTGAGATATTTTTATGCATTTCTTTTCGGGGGTTGGGGAGGATTTGGAAATATAGGTCCAAATAATGGTATCTGGGGAGTAAAAATGGGTGGGGGCAATAGAGTGACTTGTAGAAGACCATGAGAGACAGGTATTTATTCTTTAAATAATTTGGGCCAGGTCAGCTGAGAACTTGACCTTCATTCCTGCAGTATATTGAGTTGAGGGGCCAGGAAATGGGGAAAACCCCTTCTAGTCTTTTTTGGGTTTGAACGGCCTGCAACTAAAAATATTTTTTATACCAAGGTGCCATATGTGGTATAAGCCATATTTGGCTCAAGAAGCCAAACTCAACTTCCCTGAGTTTCATTACTGTCTAATAATAGATTTAGCTACATTACCTCTTGAATCCAAATAAGTAGACATTCATCTTCACGTCTTACTTTGGGTTTTTTTTTTTTGTTTGTTTTTTGTTGGTTTTTTTTGCCATATGTATAATGGCTAGGGGAATAGATTAACGCCAGGGAGGAAAAACATTTCCACTGCTCCCTTGGGTTCTGTTATTAGCATCTATAAATTAAACTTATGATAGATATATTAATGGGAGGAAAGTCATGACAATTTTACTTGATAATTTTAGTAGATGCACAGAAGCTTCATAGAAAAGAAATAAAAATGTAAAGGAGTGGTTAGATTTGGATGCTTATATGCTATTTTAACAAAGGTCGATAAATTGCAGAGAATTGACCAGACAAAAGAAAAGGGCAGTTTGGGCTTGTAAAGACAATAAATTATGGGATAGTAACTAGGAAATGTATGGAAGATAAGTGTTGTTTAGTCAGTTCTGCATTTTCTGGTGTGGGACAGGAGAACTTTTTTAGAAATGGAAATTTATGTCACCTTCACAAAAGGGGTAGGTATGCTCTGCTTTTAGGCAGGAAGGCAGAGAGTGAGGAGTCCTTCACGCACCTGCTGCTTCTCAGATGCCTTCAGCTCAAAATGATCCTTATGCCAAAGTGGCATATTTTGGGGTGACATATTCTAATGCTCTTCACTAGGGAATGTAGATCATCAATAACTCAACTGCATGGTATGAGATCCGATCAGTACTTGGTGGCGTGGTGGTGGGAGATAGAAGTATAGGCAGGGAAATATTGAACATGAGCTGGGGGTAGTGATCCCAGCAAGGACAGTGACATGAGGAAGTACCCCAGTGCAGAATAAGTTATTTAAAATAGGTGCAATGACCACAGTGGTTTAGATTGGTGTATGTATTCCTGAGTTATCATGTAATCAGTAGTTGTAAAACTTCTCACCAAGAACATCAGACTCCCAGGCAACCTGGTTCAGAGTTTTGATTATGTAGTAATCTATGGAAGCTTATTCTATTCTTTCTTTCTTCTTTTCTTAGAAAAGTACTTTATAAAAGAGTACTTTATAAAAAAAGACTTTTTTTTTTTTTGTAGTTTGTGTCCAGGGCTGGGTTTGAACCCACCACATTGGCATAAGGGGCCAGAACCCTACTCCTTTGAACCACAGGCAAGACCTGCCCTTTTTATTTTTAATTGTAGTAAAGAGTGCATTTAACACAATATTCACCATCAGAGCCATATTTAAGTATGCAGTTTAGCTGTGGTAAGTATATCCACCTTGTTGTACAATAGAGCTTCACTTCTTTTTTATCTTGTAAACTAAAACTCCATACTCATTAAATGACTTCCCATTTTCCTCTCCCTCAGACCCTGGCAACCATTCTACTTCTTCTGTCTATGCATTTCACCATAGTATTAACATTTTTGAAGAATAAGACACATTTATGCAAAAAATTCAGTTTCTAAAAAAGGAGCTAATGCATATAAAATATGAATTGTTTAATGTTCTGAGAAAAAAGTCTCCCATTGTTAGCAGTGTGCTCATCTATCATAAAAACCCATCTGACCCAGCCACAGGAGAAAGGAGTGCTTTATACCCCAGGAGGTGAGCACAAGACCTCAGAGGGAGTGTCTGTAAGAAGAAAACAGCAAGGATGTGCTGGCCCTTCTTTAATTTCCTTTCCTTTCAGCTAATTCTGTAGCTAAACAGATCTGGATAAGCATACTACCCCCAAAAGGCACATTTTGGAGGCTTTGTTTCCCCTTCTGCCCTGAACCCTCTCAGCAAGGTTGACTGTGGGAGTGTGTGAGTGTGTGTATGCCCCTGTACACTTATGTACTTCATGGCCGGGAGCGCAGTGTAAACATACTGGGCATCTTTTTTTATTGATGAGGGCAAGGGTATATAGCATTAAAAGATGGTCATTTTGATCGCTTCTATCTTTGGTTCTGTGGGACCAAGTGCATCTGCTTTGATGTGTAACCACCATCAGTCTAAATGACTTTTTCAGCTTTCCAAACTGAAGGTGTCACAATCAAACTCTTCCTCCCCAAACTCTGTCAGCCACCCTCTACTTTCCACCTCACATAACTGGAATCTCAAGGTAGTATTCTTGTTTTGTTTTGTTCTTTGTATTTCAGATAGCATGCAGAATATCTTTCAAACCAGGTTTTCATTTAATTACTACTCTTATTTTTACTCTGATGTGTAGAAATGATGGCTGGCAGGCCAATATCATCATTTAGTCTCTAGTTCTGTTGAGCTGAATACAAGGAGATGAATGAAAATCTCTAGTTCTGTTGAGCTGAATACAAGAAGATGAATGAAAAATATCAGAAGTATTTATCCACCAGAAAAGTTCTGGTCCTAACAGTTACCTGGTGGTTTCTGTTCTGTAATTAGAGCTTTTTATTTTTCTTTCTTTCTTTCTTTTTTTTTTTTCCTTGAGACAGAGCCTCAAGCTATCGTCCTGGGTAGAGTGCTGTGGCATCACAGCTCACAGCAACTTCCAAGTCTTTGGCTTAAGTGATTCTCTTGCCTCAGCTTCACAAGTAGCTGGGACTACAGGTGCCCTTCACAACACCTGGCCTGCCATTGATTACTTGTAGCTGTTTTTGTTGTTTGGCAGGCTCAGGCTGGATTCCAATGTGACAGCTTTGGTGTATGGGACTGGAGCCTTAGCCGCTTGAGCTACAGGGCCCCACCTATTTTTCTCTTTTTCCTTGGCTGCTCACTGGGTGAGGGTGGGGCCTTTCCTGCCCAGATTGCATGGCCCAAGGAGTTGTGAGTGCTCCTGCAGGAAGATTTCTTTCATCTGCTCCTGTGTTTGGGTAACTTTTTTTTTTAAATTAAATCATAGCTGTGTACATTAATGTGATCATTGGGCACCGTACACTGTTTTTATATACCATTTGACATCTTTTCATCACAATGGTTAACATAGCCTTCCTGGCCTTTTCTTAGTTATTGTGTTAAGACATTTATATTGTACATTTACTAAGTTTTACATGTACCCTTATAAGATGCACCATAGTTGTAATCCCACCTATTACCCTCCCTCTGCCCATTCTCCCCTCTACCTCTTCTCCCTGTCCCCCTTCCCCATATTCTTAGGTTATAACTGTGTTATTGCTTTTACATAAAAACCATAAATTAGTTTCATAGTAGACCTTAGTATGTTGGATACTTTTTCTTCCATTCTTGAGATACTTTACTAAGAGGAATATGTTCCAGCTCCATCCGTGTAAACATGAAAGATGTAAAGTCTCCATCTTTCTTTAAGGCTGCATTATATGGGCAGCGCCTATGGCTCAGTGAGTAGGGCGCCGGCCCCATATGCCGAGGGTGGCGGGTTCAGACCCAGCCCCGGCCAAACTGCAACAACAACAAAAAATAGCCGGACATTGTGGCGGGCGCCTGTAGTCCCAGCTGCTCGGGAAGCTGAGGCAAGAGAATCGCGTAAGCCCAAGAGTTAGAGAGAGGTTGCTGTGAGCCGTGTGACGCCACGGCACTCTACCCGAGGGCAGTACAGTGAGACTCTGTCTCTAAAAAAAAAAAAAAAAGGCTGCATTATATTCCATGGTGTACATATACCACAATTTATTAATCCATTTGCGGATCCATGGGAACTTGGGCTTTTTCCATGACTTAGCAATTATGAATTGGGCTCCAATACACATTCTGGTGCAAATATCTTTGTTATGTGATTTTTGTCTTCTGGGTATATACCTAGTAGAGGAATTATAGGATGGAATGGCAGGTCTGTTTTTAGATCTCTAAGTGTTCTCCAAACATCTTTCCAAAATAAATGTATTAATTTTATTCCCACCAGCAGTGTTGGTGTATTCTCTACATCCCTGCCAACATCTCTGGTCTTGGAATTTTGTCATATGGGTTAATCTCACTGGAGTTAGATGATATCTCCTTGCAGCATGGACTGCTGCTGGCCAAGGCTGATTCTGTCGCATAGGAGTGAAGAGAGAACAGTCAGCTAAAAGGGAACGAGGCCAGAGCAGCAGTGCCCCCCAGGCAGAGTGATTTTTCCTCTGTTCTTGTGTCTTTGAGCATGGCTGTTGGCCCTGGGAGGAAATGAGGTATTAGGGAAGTGAAATGGGTTGTGATGCCTGTTGGTCTGCGGGCGCCTCAGCCTTCTCCCAATAGCCTGAGGGCATGGCTGTTATTTTCCTCGCTTGAGTGTTTAAAAATGAGGGGGATCATGTAGAATAATGTCCAAGGTTCCCCAAATTGCCAGTTGGTGTCTAGACTGCAGGACCTTTTGTCTCGAAAGCACATGTTGTATCTTCATCCATTAAATGACTGTTCCTGGCATCAGAAATGGAATAGATTCACCTTCCATGTATTTGGAGATGAAACAGAAGTTTTAATGTTATTCACCCTCCTAAATAATATTTCTCTGAGGCACTATTTTTACATTCCAAAAATGCAGAAAGAGCAGCACTTCAATCTCTTTTTAAGTGCAAAAGGAGATAGATCACTTGTGTGTGAACTTGGACTCCCTGTGGGACTTTCATTAATGTGTAGGAGTCTTTAACTTAAAGCAGGTGTTCCATTGTGCTGGAAATTCTGTTCAGTGTTCAAATGAAGTAATAGTCACTGAACTTGTCATGTATCTGGTGAACACTGGTAACCACTGCGGACCTTCTGATGCACTGAGAAACCACCAGAGCAGGTCTGCAGAGAGCGCCGGGCTCAGGTAGGTCCTACTGCCGTGGAACAATCCAGACTGGTGCCTGGGTGGGGAGAGAAAGAATCCCCTGCCCAGAGGGAATACTGCAAGGGTTGTGGCCCTTAAGCTTTTTCTTTGTTCTTGGACCCTACTACCATTAGATATCTGTTCATTTCATTGTTTCCTCCCACCCAGGATGTAACCCCTGTGGCTTACCCCACACCGCGTATTATTACTTTTCTACATTTAAATGCATTGCTAGGTATTTTATGAGGACACAGAGCCTCAGCTGTTGCCCTGGATAAAATGCAGTGGCATCACAGCTCACAGCCACCTCACACTTCTGGGCTCACGCAATTCTTTTGCCTCCCCCTCACAAGTAGCTATGACTACAGGCACCCACCACAACGCCCGGCTGTTTTTTGTTTTGTTTTGTTTTGGGAATTTTTGGTTGCAGTCGTCATTATTGTTTGGCGGATGGAGCTTGATTCAAACCTACCAGCTCAGGTGTATGTGGCTGGAACCTTAGCTTCTTGAGCCACAGGCATGGAGTCTCATGGCTAGGTTTTGATCTCTGCCTTGATGGCTCTGAATTACAGAGAGCAAACAAATATCCACTCTATGCAAATCAAACAATAACTTACCGTGTTTAACCAATTTTTAGCCCTTTCAGAAAAAAATACACAAATATGTCTATATATCCATATTCTGAACTTCCCAGTGTATTTTTTAACTATCATATACTTATAATATCATGTGTGACATATTAATAGTCTTGGTAAATTTTAAGGCAATATGTCCGATGTGGGAACCCCCCAGCCATGTTTGCTATTTCAGTTTAAATTTATTTAAGTTGAAGACAATTAAAAATTCAAATTTTCCATCACACTAGCCCAGTGCTTTTTTCATTAGAAATGATTTTGTTCCTCTAGGACATAATCTTCTAGGGACACTGGAGAAATTACTGACATATGATGGGTGAGGGTGAGGGACAGACACAGCTCAGTACCACACAGTGGGCAGGATGCCCTACCACAGGGAAGCCTCTGGCCCTAAAGGTCAACAGTGCCAAAGAGGAGAAACAGTGCTGGCCTCCTTTGAGTGCTCAGTGTGTGTGTGTGTCAGAGGCTGGGATATTTTCTGCATGGCACAGACATGCAGGGTGCCCCTCCCATGCAGGGTGCCCCTGAGACAGGGAAGACTGTCTCACAAGAGAGGGAAGACTGAAGTGCACCTAAGGGGTGGAAGCAAGAGAGCGGGGAAGTGATATTCTTACGAAAAAGTTCATTGAATGGGGTTCTAGATTTCTTTCCCATAGACAAGTCTGTCTTTGGTTTTGGAAAGTGTGACTGTCACTGGAGTCACACTATTAGTAATGTTGATAGTGCTTGCTCTTTGTGTGGTACTCTTCGACTGACTTTACCATAAATTGTCAAATTTAGTTTTTGCGAGACTCTCTAATTTTTGTGAGAAGCTCTCCTTTTTATGTATTATAAAAATGAAACTGGAAGCAATTATTCTGGCTGTCATAAATAAATGAATGTACCGAAGATGCAAAAAAATGTAGACACGTTTTAAGAAAGTGAATCATGTATTAAAATGCTGACACTCATTTTAATAACAAAAGATGAATACAGGTCACATTTGACTTCTGCAATTACAAGAGGTGCTCAAAATGCTTACCATTGGTGCCCAGACACTTCTGATTACAACAACCAAAAGTAATGACATAGGTAACAGCTCTTAAGACAGTTATACATTTTGTTGGCACCCATGGCATTTTTAAAAAGAAAAGTGACTAGAACACGGCCATTTAAAGGGGGTGAGGAATCCCGGTCTTCTGACTTGTGAGTTTTCATCTTTCCCACAGTCATCACTGTTGCTTCTTTGGTAAAGTTTCTAAGGATAAAAAAGGTGAATGAGCAACATTAGAAATAGATCAACTCTCAAAACCTCAAATGTTTTTTATGTCCCAATTTTACACAGTTACTCTTGAAAGTCAGTGAAATAAATTTATAAAGAAAATGTGATTCTTTGTCCCTCACTCAACATGAATATGCCATGGTATGGATCTTCACAAATTCCCAGATCACAATTCTAATAGAAGTTCTCATTAAAGAAGAGAAAAATGCCATTCCCTCCCACACTTCAGCAGAGCTGGGCACACACATTGCAGGCTTATATGGACCGTATTGGTATTTTACTTTTCATCTCGGGAAGAACATTTTGTTTGGATTAATTTATGCAAATAAAGATAATATAATGCATGTATCTTAGGTTTTATTCCAAGTTCCATTTTACAAAGAAAAGTTGGAGATGTGTTTAAGCAGTCTTGTAGTAGTTAGGCTATCTTAGCCAGATGAGCTACTTTGGAGAGGAAATCAAATATGTAATATTGAACCAGATATATAGGAACTCTATCCTCTAATTCAGTAATCTGAAGGCCGGCTAGTATAAGGGCAAACAAGCTGGGTATTTGTGTTAAATAAAAGTACAAATCAGTCAAAATAGCTTTTGCTTACACAAGTAAGGACAATAAATTAGGACACGCAAGGCAAGACTACTTTTAACTGTTTTCTAGACTGGTATTGTTGAGACAGAAACATGAAATTTTAGAGGCCCATTAAATGGATTTCTTATGTTAAATTTCTTGATGGTTGCATTCTAGCAGTTTTATTTTCAGCTCCACTTTTAGACAGATACTGTTGTTATTATTTTGCAAGTTTTATTATGGACTGGGGGTGGACTATCTTCAAACAGCACCACAGAGGAAATGCTTTCTGATGAAGTGACCACCTGGCCTTTCTCAGAGTAAAGGAGTGAGGAGGCCTGAGGTGATTCTGCTTCTCTGTGCTGGGAGGTGCAGGCCACGTATTGGCTATTTATGTATTTTCATGTGTTCTGCCTGTGAAAATTTGGAATATATTATGTTGCAAAATACTTCAGAGTTTCTCTTTTTCTCAACTTTTAAAAAGAAATTTGTGCCCCTTAAGGGTTGCTAAATTCATAGCTTTTGGGTTTTGAGACCTTCATTTCTTACATGGGACATCCAGTTAGGCAAAGTGCACTGAACTCAATTCTAGACCTTTTCCACTAACTCCTATAACAAATTTCAGATCCAATTTGGGAAGAATGACTATACTCTGAAAGGGGCTGCACCAATGCTGATTTCCTATAATATTAGATGCAGGTGATTCTCTGGAAGGAAGACAGGGCTGAAGACAGAACACAGGTGACCTAGGAAAGAGGTTAAAAGAAAAAAGCATATAAACATATCTGTCTCCACACTACAGATTGCCAGAGAACATCCATTTGGAGTTTCTCCGTGGGTCATGGGCTCCCACACATTTCTGGTGTGAGTTGGGGTTTTGTGTATATCAATTACCAATGTCTAGGAATGGGCCATGTCTGTTTGATTAGAAAGCACACACTTCCCTCCATGATATTGGATCTTCTATGCCTTTCAGACTATAAAAAGGAATAAAGCAATGCCACCCCTCAGGTGGGGCCATGTGTAATTTTAAGAGTAGATTTTTCTTCTATTAGGAAAACTTGCTGATTTTATAATTCTGCCTTCCTGAATCACAGGAAAGCAGACCAAATAGCCATTTCTCCTTGTTTCTTAAAAATAAATAAATAAATAAATAAATAAATAAATAAATAAATAAATAAATAAATAAAAATAACTTAGAAAGAATGCTGTTTCTAAAAGATAAAATAGTCTATCCATTGGGGAAGTGTTTTCTACAGTCTTTCAGAGGTTTAAATATTAATTCTGCTTCTTTTTTCTCTATAAAACGAAGGGGCCTCTTCTTTTCAGAGGTTCCTTCTTTATTAAAAAAAAAAAAAAGTCCAGATGATGAGATTTTGTTATGAAGAATGAAGCCTGGGTGGCACAATGAGACTTTATCTCAGTAAACACAGAAACAGGAAAGCACTATACGGAAGTGATGTAGACAGAAATGCAGTTTGCACCTTTCTACAAATATCCCGTTGTCTGCCTTTTACTTGCCTTGACTCGTGTTTCTAGCAACATATTTTTGAATTTTGAATATTTAACAGGAAGCAATTCTCATTCACGGAGATGAAATTACTACCTTTCCTTAAACAATGTGACCTTTTATAACTACCTCATCAGGTGACCCTCTAGTATTTCACTTCTCTTTTTTCTGTGGCTGGGTTGGGGTGAGGTTTTCTCACAGGTGCCCTGTGAACTAAAGTTCACCCGATTCACCTGATTGGCCTAAATTACATTAAAAAAAAAAAAGATCTTCCCCACCCAAGTTCTTCTCACATCCCCTTTTGAACTATAAATGCTTACATTTCCTGCAACATCAGAGGGGTGTAAATATTCAGGGAAGGTGTACTTGCTGCAGCTGATGTATTTCTTTTTTTGAAAATATCAACTAAACTATTAATTCATCTGTTTTATAATTTTATTTATTTATTTATTTATTTATTTATTTATTTATTTATTTATTTATTTATTTATTTATTTATTTTGCCTATTATGTCCCAGAGCCTTTCTACCCTTTCAGACAGAGACCCTGACTTGCTGGAGCAGAATTGATAGGATAAATGCAGAGGGACCCAAGGAAGTGTGGAAGACAGACATTTCAAGGAGGAAACCATGTTTTATTTATTTACACGTGCATGGGCTACGACAAGAAAGACAGGACATGTGACAACAAAGTCCTCCAAGGATGTGACATTTTGAAGGCCAGGATTTTCTAGGCAAAGATACAAGCGTGTACAAAGGCCCTGAGGTGGGGAAGAACTTAGAGAATGGGCAGAAGCTGTGTGGTGACAAGAGACATGGCCAGATAGGCCTTAGAGGATAACGTGTTTAATGCTCCCAAGTGAGGCCAGAGGTGTGCAAAGTACAGGAGGAGAGGATCCACGACGACTGGGAGAGATAAAGAGGAATGGGGGCGGGGGGGAGACCAGAAGAGCCGAGCGTTGGACGTCAGGGAAGAGCTGGAGAGGAACGAGCGTGGACGTTGTAGAGACGAAGAGCCGAGCGCTGACGCGCGCAGGAGACACAGATCGCTGAGCGCGGCCTTTGGGAGAGACGAAGACAGCCGGACCTGGACGTAGGGGAGTGATGAAGGGGACGAGCCTGGATGTTTAAGTGATGAAGAGGTCAGAGCACGAAGGTCAGAGAGAAGAAGAGGGGCCGAGTGTGGAAGTCGGATGAGTCAAAGTGGGTCGAACTCGGTTTTGAGAGAGATGAAGAGGGCCGAGCGTGGGCGACAAAGAGATGAAGAAAGGCGAATATAGAAATTCGAGAGGCGAAGAGTGCCAAGCGTGCCTGAAAGTCGGAGAGATGAAGAGGGGTGACCTTGTCCTAGGAAAGACATAGAAAGCCTGGGTGATCACTGAAGCGCTAACATGCCCCATGATCGTATCAATGTACACAGCTATGATTTAATAAATAAATAGCAAAGCAAACCTAGTATGCATTTCTTTCCGTATCTCAAAACAACAACAACAAAAAACAATAAGTATCTGGTTTTCTAAAGGATGAATTGGTTGAGATGCTAGGAAGTGTTTTGTGCACTGTTACTAGAGATTTGCATGTTAATTCTGCTTCTTTCTCTAGCCTGGAAAAAGGAAGGGGCCTTTTTATTCCCAGAGATTCCTTGCCTCAGACATCTCCCAGGGCAGGTGCCAGTTCCTCCCAGTGTTTGACTCTTTGAATACCCACCAACCATGGGTTTTCTCTGCCCAGTGGTGGCCTCCATACAGGGAGACCAAGCTGCCTCCCTGACACACTCAGTGTTTCACATCTTCCAGGCTGATAGGACCCCCTTGTGGGTGTTTAGGGGGTTAACAGACACAACCAGATGTGCCTTACCTGTTCTCTCCTCCCAGGGTCTCACTTCCAAGTCAGGAAACCAGAAATGTTACAGAAGACAAGGTTCAATGGAGAGAATGAATACCCAAAGTCTGTGTTTGCCGCACCCACGGCACCACAGCCGTAGTGAAACAGCGCTGTCCGCGTTCTAGAACGACGGGAAGGTGGATTGTGCTCCATGGAGCTTTGCCCCCAGCGCCCCCAGTATGCACAGCATCAGAAATGTTGCCTAGCATGCTCAGTTACCCGCTTAAGTTTAAAGATTGTGGCATCTATTCATGTGTTTGTCATTCTGT
Organism: Nycticebus coucang; assembly: GCF_027406575.1. Lineage (NCBI taxonomy): Eukaryota > Metazoa > Chordata > Mammalia > Primates > Lorisidae > Nycticebus > Nycticebus coucang. Next base: position 2,305,988 of record NC_069805.1, read on the forward strand.
ACCAGAAGTCTGTTTGTTCTGATAAACTATCAATATGTACTTTCTTAAGAATGAACACAATACACTGTTGATCCAGATATAACACCACCTCATGAGCTTACTAGACTCAGTAGCACCAATAATGAGCACACAAAGATGTTTTCCCACCATAAATATCAGTGAACTAGGACAATGGGCATGAGAACAAGAAAAACAAGATGCATACATAAGTTACAAATTTAACAAAACATGTCCACCCACAATAAAGTTTTGTTCAGAACATCTTGCTTCACTAATTTTCATATGTAATACTACTAATAGGAGTAAAAATATATAAAAAATATATATAGAAGTAGTCAAGCATTATACATAAAAGAATATGTCCAGCTGTTTTAAAAAGATTATAAGAAACTGAGAAGAGTTGCAAGACTGAGAGGAGTTGCAAGCCTTGACATTCCTAAAGAGGGAGTAAGCAGGTGTTACTGATAAACCACCCTCCGGAGAGCGAAAACCTTGAAAACATGTAATGCATGATAAACCGCATATGCAGACACAAAGATAATTTACAAGCGTAAGCAGAATGAAGATTGCATTGTTTGAACCTTAGAAAGAAAATGTATAAATACCAACATATACTTTCAGTAAATTTACAGCTGCATACTCCAACCCGTAGTGTGTCAGACTGTCATTCCTGCGCTGACCTCTCAACCTTCCTCGCTCCTTCTCCCTGCTCTCCCTCGGACTAAAGCCCACCAACTGGGTGGTCCGTGGCATGTGTTGAAAAGTGAAAGGGCTTTATTCCAGCTGGTTTGTAAGAGTCTCCAAATGGCTGTGCTCGTGAACTGGCTCAGTCTTCTCCTTTTACCCCCCCCCCCAATTTCTACCCCCCTCCACTCCGGTCAGAAAGCTCTGGCCCCTGGGTACCTTTCTTACTGGTGAGTTTAAATCAAGCTGGAGAAGTGAGCTCTGGGTTTTATAAAAGCTGTAGCAAGCATTGGTTTCCAGGTCTCAGGATGTTAAGTTTCTACAAATTCCTAAGAGCTGAGTCAGCAAGGGGAGCATCTCCCAGCTGTGTCCTTCAGGGTTCTTTACTTTATTCCCTTAGTTTTTCCAGGTACCCTCTCTTATGACTAAGCAGTCACACTTGTCAATCTGTTCTTCTGAGTTCCGTTTCAAAGTTTATATAGATACATATATATAGTTGTTGTTGTTTTTTTGTTTTTGCAAAGGGAAGAGCATGAGCTTGGGAGTACAAGAGTGTGGATTCAATTGTTAGTTCTCACTCCTTGTGGTATCATGGTAAATGATCTAAATCCTCAGAACTTAATTTTTAGACTGTTTTAAAAAAACTCAGGTGATAATTCCTATTGGTTGTGGTGGTGTCAGGAGAACTCAGCATGGGTAACATGTGGCAGAAGGTAGAGGAGGATGAGGAGTTGTGCAAGAGACTACACTTGAGTAACAAACTCAGTTTTTGTATTTAAGAGATGCAGAAAAAGGGTAGCACTTGTGGCTGAGTAGGCACCGGCTCCATATACTGAGGGTGGTGTGTTCAAGCCTGGCCCTGGCCAAACTGCAACAAAAAAATAACCTGGTGTTGTGGCAGGCCCCTGTAGTCCCAACTATTCGCGAGGCTGAGGCAAGAGAATTAGCTAAGCCCAAGAACTGGAAGTTGCTGTAAGCTCTGACGCCATGGCACTCTACTCAGGGCGACAAAGTGAGACTTTTTCTCAAAAAAAAAGTAGACAGAGAGAGAGATGCAAAAAAAAGTCAGTACAGTGGGACATACAACGAGGCCTCCAACCATGTTCTTCAAGGTGAAAAGCAATGGGGAGTTGTTCAGGCCCCACAGTTTGCAAGCAGATTCAAGATTTCTGTCCCACTGACCTTGTCTGGTCCAGTCTCATGCTAATGAATAGGTCAACATTAAGTCCTGCCTGGTTATGTTTGGAACTGTCTCAGGCCTTCAAAGGTCACAGTGTATTTGTGTGGTCCTTTATATTCAGGAAATCCCAAGTCTTCATGAAACACCCTTAGACTTTGCAGGCGCTACAGACTGGGAGTGGTGGTGATTTCTCAGACATATCCTGAGTGGGCAGTGGTGATGGGAGTCCACATTACCACTCCCCTAGTCTGTTTCCCTAGGGCTCTTCCAGCACCATAAGGTGATGTGAAATGTGAAAATGCATGTCTGATGCGGGACAAGTGCTCACCAAATGCCAAATTCCTTTGTATCCAGATAGAAGGTCCATCATAAAGTAAAGTGTATTTTGCTAAATTGTTGGCTGCATTTCCTCACACCTTGATCATTTTGGAGTCCTTAAAACTTTATCTAAAAAGATGGCATGAATTTTGTACATGGCAACACGCAGCTAAGAGATACCCAGCAAACTCCATATATTTTCCTCATTCCTTCAAAGTAAAGTTTTTTCTTGCTCAAAAGGTCGGGGGAACAGTAGGCAAATAGAAACTGCTTGTTTGTGGGAGCGAACAAATGAAGTCTCATAATAGAATTTTATTTAAACCTGGATAAGGATCCACTAAAAATGTATTTTTAAGCTCACTTTCATCTGATAACTTTCCTGACATGCCTAATTTTATTATTTGATTAGCTGTTTTCTTTTCTTTCTGTTTCCCCCTGCCCCCTGGAGACAGAGCCTCAAGCTGTCGCCCCGGGTAGAGTGCCATAGCATCACAGCTCACAGCAAACTCCAACTCTTGGGCTCAGGCTCAGGTGATTCTTTTGCCTCTGCCTCCCAAGTATTTGGGACTACAGGCACCCACCACAACACCGGGCTATTTTTTGCTTGCAGCCATCATTGTTGTTTGGCAGGCCTCGGCTTGATTGAACATGGCAGCTCAGGTGTTTGTGACTGGCGCCTTAGCCACGTGACCCACAGGCGCCGAGCCTGATTAGCTGTTTTCTAAAAACGATCTAGTCAGGAAAATTTGTTTTAGTAGCAAAGCAATATTCTGTACTATTCAATTTGGAGGAGTGGCCACTTACTTTGGGAGAACAATAAGCAGGGGGAAGTGTGGGAAAGGGGATATAGTGCTATCTACTGCAGACTCTGGCGGGGAACCAACTCAGGTTAAACTCCCCTCCCCTCCCCCACTTCCCCGGGACAGGATTAGAACTGAAATCACCAAGGAGACTTGAAGAATGGCAAAAAGGGTCTAGGCCTCCTCTCAGAAGGCCAGAAGAGAACAGTTGTATCCTCCTACTGTGTAAATAGTGTGAAGTCAAGGGCCGAGATTTTATTCAACCCTGTTTGAAAGCATATACTTGTTAGTATGTCAGTTAGTAGGGAATGGCTTTGTCTCCAAAATCTCAGATACTACTGCACCATCTTTTTTTTTCTTTTCTTGACAAATCAATAAAAGTAGCGAAAAGGATTGGAAAGAGTAGAACAACGCATACAATCTGTAACTTACCATGAACAATCGAGTGAGATGCTCACTACCTTTAAACTAGCCTGTGCCGTCTATTTAGAACAAGTTTTAAGGACTCCAAAATGATAAAGGTGTGCAGGAAGTGTAAAAACAGACAAACCTGTCAAATTCTGTTTCACCCAGACCAACTCTAAACCTAAGCCAGAAACAATTTGTAAAGAAGATAGACTCATACTGTGTTCTTACAAGAGGGCTTTTTGTTTTTTTTCTTCATTGGTTTTTGTTTTGGAAGTGCTGGATATGCATATATTTATTACCTTAACTGTGGTGAGGGAATCAGGGGTTCACTCATCAAATCATTCACCTTAAGCATGCGGCTTTGGTTGTTTGGTACCTGTTTTCTTTTTTTTGTTTGTTTGTTTGTTTTTTATTGTTGGGGATTCATTGAGGGTACAATAAGCCAGGTTACACTGATTGCAATTGTTAGGTAAAGTCCCTCTTGCAATCATGTCTTGCCCCCATAAAGTGTGACATACACAAGGCCCCACCCCCTTCCCTCTTTCTGCTTCCCCCCCATAACCTTAATTGTCAGTAATTGTCCTCATATCAAAATTGAGTACATAGGATTCATGCTTCTCCATTCTTGTAATGCTTTACTAAGAATAATGTCTTCCACTTCCATCCAGGTTAATACGAAGGATGTAAAGTTTTCATTTTTTTTAATAGCTGAATAGTATTCCATGGTATACATATACCACAGCTTGTTAATCCATTCCTGGGTTGGTGGGCATTTAGGCTGTTTCCACATTTTGGCGATTGTAAATTGAGCTGCAATAAACAGTCTAGTACAAGTGTCCTTATGATAAAAGGATTTTTTTCCTTCTGGGTAGATGCCCAGTAATGGGATTGCAGGATCGAATGGGAGGTCTAGCTTGAGTGCTTTGAGGCCATGGATGTATAGAAAACAGGTACCATGGGCAAGAGACATGGTACCTGTTTTCTATACATCCGTGGCACCACAGCAAACCTAGTGGATTCAGCAGCTGACTCTGATAGTGCATTAGCCGTGCATTACTCATCCACTGGTCTGAGAACTGCTTCAGGACACCCTGGATAGCATGGGGTATGGTTATTAATAGCTCCTGCTCCAGGGTGAGTTTATCTGCATCTTTTACCAGGAGGGTGGTGCTGGTATGATATGTAAGCAAGGGGGCCACCCTGATGCTATATGGTCCAGCCTTTTAGACAGGTAGGCTACTGACAAGTCAAGAGTCCTAGAGTCTGAGTCATTACTCCTTTGGCCCCTCCTTTATGTTCATCCACATAGAGATGAAATGATTTTGTAAGGTCAGGGAGCCCCAAAGCGGGGGAAGAAAGCAGAGCAGTTTTAAGTCTCTGAAATTCTAATTCTCTTTCTGTTGTCCACTTGAAGGGATGCTCCTCCCTCATGGCTTCATAGAGGGGTTTTGCAATGTCAGCAAATCCCCGTACCCAATTTCGACAGAACCCTGCAGACCCTAAAAACTCTCACACTTGCCTAGGGTTTGTTGGGGTCAGGATCTTGAATACAGTCTCCTTCCTGGCCTCAGTGAGCCACCTTTAACCATCTTTAAGGGTGTATCCCAGGTAGCATATAGTTTGCTGACAGATCTGGGCTTTCTTTGCTGATGCCCAATACCCCCGGTCCCCCAGTGTGATGAGCAGGTCTCATGTGCTTTGCAGGTAGTTCTGTTCATTGGTGGCCGCCACTAGGATGTCATCTATGTACTGAAGGAGAGTTAGGTTGGGGTGCTGCCTGTGGAACTCACCCAGGTCTTCGTGCAGGGCCTCATCAAAGATAGTTGGAGAGTTTTTAAACCCTTGTGGCAAGCGGGTCCACATTATGTCCACTGATGCCGCTCTCTGGATCACTCCACTCAAAGACAAACAGGGCCTGGCTCTGATTATGGGAACAGAGAGCTTAAGAGGTTGTAGGGTTTTTGTACAGTCGGGTGACTGTCCATTACCTGCTTATTAACCTCCCGGAGGTCTTGAACTGGCTGATAGTCATAAATGAGGGGCTTTTTAACTGATAACAACGGGGTGTTCCATGGGGACTAGCAAGGGATCAGAATCCCGGCATCTAGTAGCCGCTGAATGTGTGGCAGGATTCTGTTTCTGGCTTTGGAGGTTATGGGGTACTATCTTACCCGCACCAGGGCCTGGTGTTTTGCCAGTCCCACTCCCCCCATTTCAGCCCAGGCTGATGGGTAGGAGTTCAGCCACTCAGATACGTCCTCTTGGCTTGGTGGTAGAGGCTGTTGATAGAGTTGATACTTATCTTCTAAGCACAGTGAGAACATGGATAGGACATGGCTGTCTGTCTATAACCTGTGGCATTCTTTGTTTGAAAGAAATCTGTGCTTCGATTTTACTAAGGAGGTCTCTACCAAGTAAGGGGTAAGGGCAGTCTGTGATAACTATGAATGTGTGTGACACTAGGCCTGCCCCCATGACCACTGTTTTTATACTTCTTTCAAAAATAATTTAATAAATAATCTTAAAAAAATTGTCAGGGCACAGCAAAGATCTTTTCATAGCACACCATTTGAAAATCCCTGCCCTACAACCATAATTCTTCTCTATCAAGTAGTTTCAGTCCATACATACACATATATAATATTTTGGGGAAACACAAAGGATGATTTTTAGCTTATGCTGAAGACTTCATTTTATCATTTTCCTGCAGTTTGAATTCATTAAACAATATAAAAGAAAACATGAAACAGGAAGAAGCAGGCGAACTTATGCCTGCACTCACTCAACTAGCTTTTGGCATGAGCCAAGTGTAATTAAGTTAAAGACTGTGGTCTCTGAATTCACATCAGATGCTAGTGGCCAATTTTCTTTTTCTTTTTTTTTTTATCACTTAATTACAATCAGAAGTTGAAATACTACTATGATTACAGATTGATCAGTGGTCTTACACAAATGGAATCAGTAATAAAAATGCTAACCTGAAGCTTTCTTCAGTTTTCATCCAGGCACTCATGTATCCTCCAATCTGTCCTTAAAAATGGCATTTTCATGAAGGCAGATGTATGCTAATGTTACTTATTTCATCATCAAGGTCACTATGCTTCCCCACTAGGACTCATTGTCCTGTTTTATTTTGGGGGGGTGGCGGGGGGACATTCTCTGGCCCAGTGGCCAGTTTCCCTGAAGAATGCACACTGATCTCTCAGTAGCCAAGGTTGATCACTCTGGGGTGACTCCCTACCTCCCCCGGCAGCCAGTTTCCACAGCCTCCGTTCCTTCTCTTTGGAGGCGCTTACCGGAGACCCCCCATTAGAGTCTGGCTGTAAACCTGGAGTCTTTCCTTACCATCTGCTGTATGAAATTCCAATTTGGCTGGGTCAGTGGGAACACAGCCTCAATTAGTGCTGGATTTGTGGTAGGCTGCCTATTATTGTCTAGGACAGACTTTCGTTCCTCTGCCAAGATTGTGTCCCACTCTTGGGTAATGAAGAGAACCTGTAGCAGTTGCAGGCAGTCATCCCAAGTGGGCTGAGTGAAAAGGACAGAATCTAATAAGTCAATAAGGGCAGTGGGTTTTTCTGAGAACTTAGGGTTCTGCATTTTTCCAGTTGTATAGATCCCTTGTGGTGAAAGACCAATAGTGTAAAGTTTCCTCCTCAGTAGGGCCCAGCACCCAGAGTGGTAAGGCCGTAGAGTCGGCTAAAGCCCACCCAGCCTACTCAGATGCCTCCCGAAAGACCCTCCTGTGGGTGTGAGGTGGACTCCCGGCAGGTGGCGTTGCTGCTACTTCAGCCTCTCCTGGGACATGCTGAGCATTGTATTGCACCTGAATTAAAGTAAGGAGGTAAGGCCAGGATAAAGTTCTTCTCGGCTCGCCTTGCTCAGCAATACAGGATACAGGGGTGCAGAAGCAGGGATTTTAGCCTCTTTGGGTTTAGGCTTTTCCTGCAGGGCAAACACTGTGCTGGCAGTAGAATACTTTTCAGCCAGGGAGAGGGGTTTATGAGCAAGTCCTGCTGCCGGTACGCCCTGGTGGGGCCTGAGAGTGCAGGGGTGCAGGTGTAGCTGCCTCCATCATTGCCCATGTTCTTCCTTGGTCCCGCTACCCAGTGCCTAGGGGGAATGGGGGTTGGAGGGTGGATGCTCGCCACCCACCGGAGTGCACATGCACACCCAAGACACGTGCATGCCTATGGTGGGGTGGCCGCCAGCACCTGCTAGTCTCCCCGGGTGTGGTCACAATGCCTGCCACAGCCAGGGTAATCCACAGGAAGGTCCCAGCTCGTCTAAAGAGTTGCCGCTACTGCCACCGCCAGCCCCCTGGGTGCCCAGGGTCCCGCCCACTGTGGCATGGGTGGCTCTCTCTGTAGCACTCTGGTTGCTTCATGCCAGGCCCCATGCCCTTGCACCCGCCTGCTCCGCTCCATGCTGAGAACAATCCTGCAATAGGTCTCAAGCTTATTTTTCTTTACCACTAGACCCAGGTTCTGGAAGTGGTCAAGGATAAGTGAAAGGGGTGTTGCCTGAGTTCGTCCCATCATCAGAGTCGCCCAGTCAATACGCAACACAACACACACAATACAAAACACAGAAATCGCCATGGACTGAAGTGAATCAAAACTGAAAGTGAATGGCCGGCCCGACGCCCGTCTGTGGGCATGGCCCCTCCTTACTCAAAGGCCCTAGGGGGACCGATTCCATGTGATCCCTGTAGGAGGCTGGGGGGTTCCACATCTCAGATCCTACTCCAAAGTCCTAGGGGAACTGATTCCACGTGATACCTGTAGGACACTGCAGGGTTTCACATCCCAGATCCTACTCAAAAGCCTTAAGGGAATCGAGGCTGGGGGTTCCACATCCCAGACTTCCCCCCAAGGAGGTGGGAATGTCTTCCACTGCCTCTGGTCAGTGGCCCTCCAGTGCATCCACCTAGGCCATCTTCCAACCACAACTGCACAGTACAGGAAGAATTCAGAGGGACAAACAAAGACATGTACACTTACCAGCCCTCCAGGTGGAGTCTCTCGGGGTCTTGGGGATTCCCAGCCAATGCACCAATGTTACACCCAAGAATCGAAATCCCCAATGGCCATACGAGAGAGCCAGAAACCAATGCAAATCACATGAGGGTGTTTATTCAGGCTTGAGCCAGGGCTATCGGCATTCCCAGATGCAACTGGGGCCGAAAGCCCTGTGCTGGTTGCCTGCGGGGGTTTTATGCAGTGGTTATGTGGTAAGGGGCTTGAATAACAAAGCATGGCCTTTCAGTTGGTTATCTCTTACACTCACACTAGAATTTAAGGCTGAGAGGGTCACGCCAATATTAACGGTGGGAGTGGGGGTAGTTCTGATGCACTCCGGGAGATAGGGACTCATCCCAGGAGATAGGGAGGGGTGTGGTTTACTAAGAAATGAAATGAAGTATTTTCAGGATGCTTTTAAAATGGAGGACAAAAGACTGAAATGATGAAAAGCCCAAAATGGCATCACTGGGTCCTTCACTGTGGCATGTGGAGCTGTAAAGAGGTAATTGGAGAGTAGAGTTTCAGATGGACAGTGCAACCCCAGACCTTGATCAGCTTAGGCTTTTAAATGTACTGGAAATAAGCCAAAAGGCAGTGTAACACAGAGACTGAGAATATCCAATTAGGTGCAGAGTGAAATTGATGATCCTTGAGCTGGCAGGCAGTTAGGAAAGGAAGAAAGAATTACATAATGGATGTTGCTGGAGTGGTCTGTCAACTTCAGTGGGGCTTGTGTGGAACTTTGAAGGCTGGAATTATGAGTACTAGGACATGTGTTAGTAGCCTGTGGATGTAGCATACGCACATGGAAGATAAGGGATGTGATGGTGTATTCAAGCGAGCCTCAAGAGATTGGGGAGGTAGTACTAGTGGTCATGGTGCTTCTGGTGGGAATAAATGGGGAAGCCAGTGGTGAGGCTGGATTTGGGGGTGAGGGAAAAAGTATACAATGGGGTTTCCATGGTTTGAGGGCTCTACCTTCCCAATAAGATCCCCCTCTAGTTAACGAGTTAATTGTCCTATTGTGTTCCTCCCCAAAAGAAGTTAAGTTTGTCTGAACATAGCTAACCTAGGGCATGCTGACCACTGAATCTGGGTAAGGGGTGGCTCTTGATGAGTTACCTACCTTGATGAGTTGTCTTTTTAGGCACCTCATCCATGGACAGGTCCCCGCAAGCTGAGAGAATGCCTCCCACTCATCATCATCCTCAGAAAAAGACTCAAGTACGCGTTGACAGGAGATGAGGTAGAGAAAATATGTATGCAGTGCTTCATCAGATTGATGGCAAGTTTCAGACAGATGTTGCATACCTACTGGATTCATGGGTAAGGAACACTTTGTGTTGAATAAGGAATGGGTTGAGAGAAAGACAAGGCATGGGGTAGTGTGATGTCAAAGATAAAAAACTAACCAGGCACAAAGGTAAAGTGATAAGGGCAGATTTTCATCAGTCATGTGCTACTTCAGTAGGGAAGAGCCTCTAGCCTGAACTGAACTGAAGTTCAGCCAGTAAATGAGGGAAGGAGGAGGTGGGTGAGTCTCAAGTAAAAAACTGTAGATGTACTTAGTCCAGCTGTGGCTGCTAGCTGGCAGTTACCAGAGTCAGGCTTGTTTCTACCTTCCCACAGAGCCTGGGAAAAAGAAGCACTGTGTCCACCTGTTGGGTAAACAAACGGTAAATGAACTTTTGGCAGGCTCCATTTTCCTGAGGTAGGCATTTGAAATTAAATTGGGGGCCAGGAGGATAGGGTCCCCTGAAGCTTCTAGAGACTATAGTAGTGTTGTTTTCAGTCTTCGTAGGGCAGGGCAGAAGCCTAGCCAAGAAGAGAGTACAGACAAACCTGGCCAGCATTTGGTCAGGGAGAGAATCATCATCAGTGAACAGAGCTGTTATTGTGTGTTGATATTTTTGTCTGGTGGTGACCTAACTATGCCCACATCTTCAAAAAAGCAGTTGGGTCTTGGTGGGAGAGGGAGCCATGGGGAGGCATAGAGCAGAGAGAAAAGATTCACATCCTTCTGGGGAAAGGGTGAACAGACAGAGGGGTAAAGGAAAGAGGACAGAAGTATTGTCCTGTGCTTTGTTCACTTTTTCTTTCCATAGTGACAGGCTCAACATTCTTTAAACAGATTTTTAGCCTGCTATCGTCCAGAAAGCTGTGGATGCTTGGTATATCAGGGGTATGGAGGCTAAAGAGGTTGAGGAGCCCCAAAGCAGGATCTAGACAAGCATACACACCAAATATGAGGAACTCTCCCAATGTGGTAGAACACATTCTGGCATTCACCCTGGCATGGTGTGTTTCTGGTCAGTGAACAAAAGCATCTTTGCATTAATAATAGTCATTATACCTGTTTGTGATCAGATGTCATCAGCATTAAGAAGACAGATGAACTATTCCACTTTGTCTACAGCACCAATGGCCTTTTAATACACAGAACTAACATCTGTATATTGTCAGTGTAAACCATTCACATTAAGTTTTCATTACTGATATCTTAATGGCTTTATGTCTTTCATTTTTGTTTCTTAGTTTTTTAAATTTTCTCTTCTGGAGGATTATTTGAAGAGATTTTAGACATTCTTTCTGGCATATTTAAAAAATTATTTATCTCTGTATATATGTTTTGATGGTTGTATGCACATACTTTATCACAATCTACTAACATCATCATATTACCAGCTTGAGGGAACTATATAAACCTCTTTGTAATTACTTATCACTCCTCTGTTTATAATCACCTAGAATATTTTCTTTATATTTATTTATAAAGGATTATTTTCACACAGTGTTACTTGATTTCTATCATACTTTCTAGTTATAAATTTCAAAATAGTTGTTAGATATTCTTTTTTGGCAAAACTTTCCATTTTTTTGCTTTATACTTTTTTATTAACATCAATCATATCTATAGTTAGTTTTTTATAATCATTCATAATTAAACTTATAATGTCAGTTTAAAACTCCGTTAGATATGCCTGATATCTCAGTGTTGTGGCATTTGTCATCCTTTTTTCATTCAAGTAGAAAGCTTCCTATTTCTTCTCACAACAAATGATTTTTATTTTAAAGTTGAACATTAGTGTTATAAATGAGACTTGACCCTATTATGACCTTCATTTGTAGATGGCATTATCCTATAATAGCGGAAAGGATGTGCTGTTAAGTTGGGACAGAATTTCAGATTGCCTTGTTAGCATTTTTTGACTCCAAGACATTGATAAATGAGTATGCAAGTTTTAGTTTCCCACTAGGCCTTCTGTGTGACTCTCTAGCCAAGAGGTGCTTCATTACCACATAGCAGGGTTGAAAACATCAGTTTACTTCTCTGCTTTCTCTGATATCACTCCATCTGAGGACTGAGGTGCTTCATCATTAGATGGAACCAGGAAAACCCCTACACTGCTCTTTGCTGGTCTGTGTGGTACGGGTTCACAAATTTTATTTGTTTAATTTTTTGTAATGTCTGGCTGAGATAAAGCGATTAGTGAGATGTACCTTTCCTAGCCCTGTGGCTACAGAAAGCTGATCTTGAGGGTGCAGTTTTGTCCATTCCTATTTGCATTATTTAGTTACTAGCTTCTTCAGGACCATGTCTGTGATGCATCAGTCAAAAAGAAGACCAAGGAAACTCTCCTACCTCATTATCCATAGGATATAAGTTCTCCCACTGGTTTATCTCTTTGTTTCACCATTCATATATTTATTACATATGTATATATGTGTATGTATTCTATATGTACATACATACAGGGTTATTAACTGTATTTATATGAGGAATAAGGAATGGACATCTATTCAATCTAGTCTACTTCAGAACAACTGTAGTGGTCTTTTGTGGGCAGAAATCAGGAAGGAAATGGGGAAAAAGTCACAAAATAGAAATGGGCACAGTGGAAAGTAGTTAGTCTGAACTAAGTTCTTGTTAGATAGTGATGGAACAGAAAGACATGAAGCTGCAAAGGTAAATAGATTCCCCATCTTATTGGGACTTGTTTGTTTATACCTGTTTGCATTATGGTGGGCTGAGAATTTAGAAGGTATTAAATGTCAATATAAGGACTTTGTTGGGACAAGAAATCAACATGTTAAAAGTGTGCATTAGAAAAATGTGAAAAGTAGAGGGAGGAGACAATATGGCGGACTGAAGCCAGCTTTCCACAGAGGCTCCCATCCTGAAGGAGAGTTAAGGGATAAAAATTTAGCAAGTAACCTGATGGATTTGAGCTGCACCAAGACAGAAAGTTGAAGAACGCACATCAACCCCGCTGAGGGCAGCTGGACCACAAGGACGCAAAAAAAAGGTACAAAACCCATCACCAAGTGGATGGACGGGAGTCCCTCCTCCCCCATCCAATCGGCTTAAGACCCCTACAAATGGGCAGAAATCAAAGGTCCTCCCACTACACTCCATGGGAGAGACCTACTGAAATCTGGACCTATCTCCTCTACTAGGGTGCCAAGGTGTTCTCCTGCCAGGCATAAAACTGTATAAATCTGTAATAGCCTTTGCCCACAACTCTGAACTCCCAGCCCTCTTGGGCAGCAATGTAACCAGGCATAAAAACTGAGTGGAACTGTGTGAGCTTGCTGCCAGTGGTTCTGGGCTCCCAGCGCTTCCCCCTTCCCCCTTGCCCTCACTCTGAGATCAGGGAACCTGAACAGCAATGGTGCACTGGGCAAAAAACTGAATGGAACTGAGTGTGCTCGCTACCGGTGGCTCTGGGCTCCCAGCACTCACCCCCCGCCCTCACTCTGTAAACTGGAGGCCTGAGTGGAGGTGGTGCAGCTGGGCAAGAAACTGAGTGGAACTGAGTGTGCTCGCTACTGGTGGCTCTGGGCTCCCAGAACTCCACCCCCCACCCTCACGCTGAGATCTGGATGCCTGAGCAGCCGGGCAAAAAACTGAGTGGAACTGAGTGTGCTCTGAGTGGAACTGAGTGTGCTTGCTACCGGCAGCTCTGGGCTCCGAGTGTTCAACCCTCACCCCTCATTCTGTGAACTGGAGGCCTGAGTGGCAGCAGTGCGGACAGGCAGAAAACTGAGTGGAAATGAGTGTGCTCACAACCAGTGGCTCTGGGCCCTCAGCAATCCCCCCAACCCACCTCCTCCACCCTCACTCTGAGATATGGAGTCCTGAGCGGCAGCAGTTGGGTGGGGCATAAAACTGAGTGGATCTGGGTGTGTTCACTACTGGTGGCTCTGGGCTCCCAGCACTCCTCCCCCCGCCCTCACACTGAGATATGGAGGCCTGAGCGGCGGCGGTGAGGCCAGGCATAAAACTGAATGAAACTGTGTGTGCTCACTGCCAGCAGCTCTGGGCTCCCAGTGCTCCCGTCCACCGTCACTCTGAGATCTGCAGGCTTTTCCCCCAGGAGTCCAGATGCTTGGGGGACTTATCGGGGTGTGGACAGTGCCCGATCTGCAGCTGGTCAGTGCTGACTCTGGAGTGCGGGAGTGAGGCAGGGAGAGACCCACACCAGAGTGGCAGTTACCTGAGGTGGCTGAAGCCACAAACACTGTCTCCTTGGGCAACCAGAGGAGGCCACCCATGAGTAAAGGATTTGCCTGAAGCAACTCACAGATCAGCTTCCAGGGTGGGGCTGACTCAGAGAGCTGAGACTTCTACCCAGAGTAAGTGCTTCACTGGGGCCAAAAAGAAACCAGCTGAAAATAAGACAGAACCACTTAGCCCCACCACACCAGACAGGGCCCCAATCTCTCAGGCCACAATGCTGTACTGGCCCTTAACAAAGCCCCAGGGGAAAAATCAAAGGGAGTAAAACAACCACAACCATGGGGTGGAATAGGCGGAAAAACTCTGGTAACAAGAATAACCAGAATAGATCAACCCCCCGCCCCACCAAGGAAAGATATGACGGATGTAATTGAAGATCCCATTCATAAACAACTGGCTGACATGTCAGAAATCGAATTCAGAATTAGGATTGCAGACAAGATTAAAAAAATGGAATTAGGAATCCGAGGAGAAATTCAAAAGTTGTCTCAAGAATTACCAAATTTAAAGACAAAACCACCAAAGACTTACACACACTGAAGCAAGAATTTGAAGCACTCAAAGATATGAAAAATACAGTAGAATTCCTCAGCAACAGAATGAACCAAGAAGAAGAAAGGATTTCTGACATTGAAGATGAAGCCTTTGCTCCCAAACTCTCAAAGAGGAAGAGAAATGGAGAGCAAAAATGGATCATTCTCTCAGAAAGCTCTGGGATAACTCAAAGAAGGTAAATATCTGACTTGTAGGAATTCCTGAAACTGATGAAGTGGCCTCAATGGGCACAGAGGCATTTCTGCATGAAATTAGGAAAGAGAATTTTCCAGACATGCCTAGACAATCTCAAATTCAGATAGCAGACAGCTTCAGAACCCCAGAACAACTCAACCCCAATAAGACATCCCCCAGGCATATCATAATTAGCTTCACTAAAGTTGATAGGAAGGAGAAAATTCGAAAAGCTGCCAGGAAAAAGAAAACAATTACCTTTAAAGGGAAGAATATTAGAATGATTGCAGATCTCTCTGCTGAAACACTTCAAGCCAGAAGAGGGTGGTCATCAACTTTTAATCTCCTAAAGCAAAATAACTTTCAACCCCAGATCTTGTATCCAGCTAAACTGAGTTTCATTTATGATGTAGAAATTAAATACTTTAATGACATTCATATACTAAAGAAATTTGCCATAACCAAACCAGCTCTTCAGGATATTCTCAGACCTATCCTCCATAACGACCAACCCAATCCTCTACTAGAAACGTAAACTCACTCAGAAACTTCTGATCGAACTCCAACTTCCACACTGGTGAAAGGATTAAAAATGTCTACTGGACCTTTGAAAAACTCGATACCCAAAATTTCACCAAACTTATAAATATTCACCATTAATGTGAACGGCTTAAACTGTCCTCTAAAGAGGCATAGGTTACCTGACAGGATACAAAAACTCAGGCCAGATATCTGTTGCATACAAGAGTCACATCTTAACTTAAAAGACAAATACAGACTCAGGGTGAAAGGATGTCATCCATATTTCAGGCAAATGGTAAGCAGAAAAAAGCAGGTGTTGCAATTTTATTTGCAGATACAATAGGCTTTAAACCAATGAAAAGTAAGGAAGGACAAGAATGGTCACTTCATATTAGTTAAGGGTAACACTCAATATGAGATTGAGTGATTTCATCACTCAATCATTAATTTCAATCATTAGATTTCAATCATTAATATCTATGCACCCAACCAGAATGCACCTCAATTGATAAGAGAAATTCTAACTGACATGAGCAACTTGATTTCCACCAGCTCCATAATAGTTGGAGATTTCAACACTGCTTTGGCAGTGTTGGATCGATACTCCAGCAAGAAGCTGAGCAAAGAAATTTTAGATTTAAACCTAACCATTCAATATTTAGATTTAGCAGACATCTACAGAACATTTCATCCCAACAAAACTGAATACACATACTTCTCATCAGCCTGCGGAACTTACTCCAAAATCGTTCACATCTTAGGTCACAAGTCTAACCTCAGTAAATTTAAAGGAATAAAAATAAATCTTTGCATCTTCTCAGAGAACCATGGAATAAAACTTGAGCTGAGTAACAACAGGAATCTGCATACTCATACAAAAACATGGAAGTTAAATAACCTTATGCTGAATGACAGCTGGGTCATACACAAAATGACAATGAAGACACAAACTATCAGAACCTCTGGGACACCACAAAGGCAGTTCTAAGAATGAAATTTATAGCATGGCAAGCCTTCCTTAAGAGAACGGAAAGAGAGGAAGTTAACAAATGAATGGGACAAATCAAGCAACTGGAAAAGGAAGAACATTCTAATCCTAAACCCAGTAGAAGAAAAGAAATAACCAAAATTAGAGCAGAATTAAATGAAATTGAAAACAAAAGAATAATACAACAGACCAATAAATCAAAAACCTGGTTTTCTAAAAAGGTCAATAAAATAGATAAACCTCTGGCAAACCTAACCAGGAATAAAAGAGTAAAATCTCTAATATCATCAATCACAAACAACAGAGACGAAATAACAACAGACTCCTAAGATATCCAAAAAATCCTTAATGAATATTACAGGAAACTGTATTCTCAGAAATATAAAAATCTGAAGGAAATTGACTGATACTTGGAAGCACATCACCTTCCAAGTCTTAGCCAGAATCAAGTGGAAATACTGAACAGGCCCATATCAAGTTCGGAAATAGCATCAACTATACAAAACCTACATAAAAAGAAAAGCCTGGGATCAGATGGTTTAACGTCAGAATTCTACCAAATCTTTAAAGAGGAATTAGTACCTATATTATTCAACCTGTTCCAAAAGGTAGAAAAAGAAAGAAGACTACCAAACACGTTCTAGGAAACAAACATCACCCTGATCCCCAAACCAGGAAAAGACCCAACAAGAAAAGAAAATTATAGACCAATATCACTAATGAATATAGATGCAAAAATATTCAACAAGATCCTAACAAACAGAATCCAGCAACACATCAAAAATATTATACATCATGACCAAGTCGTTTTTATCCCAGGGTCTCAAGGCTGGTTCAATATACATAAATCTGTAAATGTAATTCAGCATATAAACAAATTAAAAAACAAAGACCATATGATTCTCTCAATTGATGCAGAAAAAGCTTTTGATAATATCCAGCATCCCTTCATGAACAGAGCACTTAAAAAAATCGGTATGGAAGGGACATTTCTTAAACTGATAGAGGTCATCTACAGCAATGCCACAACCAGTATCATATTGAATGGAGTTAAATTGGAATCATTTCCACTCAGATCAGGAACCAGACAAGGCTGCCCATTGTCTGCATTGCTTTTTAACATTGCAATGGAAGTTTTAGCCACTCGCAATTAGGGAAGAAAAGGCAATCAAGGGTATCCATATAGGGTCAGAAGAGATCAAACTTTTGCTCTTCGCAGATGATATGATTGTGTATCTGGAAAACACTAGGGACTCTACTACAAAACACCTAGAAGTGATCAAGGAATACAGCAGTGTCTCAGGTTACAAAATCAACACTCATAAATTGGTGGCCTTTATATACACCAACAATAGTCAAGTTGAAAAAGCAGTTAAAGACTCTATCCCATTCACAGTAGTGCCAAAGAAGATGAAATATTTGGGAATTTACCTAACAAAAGATGTGAAAGATCTCTACAAGGAGAACTATGAACTCTAAGAAAAGAAATACCTGAAAATGTTAACAAATAGAAAAGCATACCATGTTCATGGCTAAAAAGAATCAACATTGTTCAAATGTCCATACAACCAAAGCAAAATATAATTTCACCGCAATCCCTATTAAAGCTCCACTGTTACACTCTAAAGATCTTGAGAAAACAATACTTCATTTTATATGAAATCATAAAAACCTTGAATAGCCAAGACATTACTCAGAAATAAAAACAAAAGAGGAAGAATCATGCTACCAGACCTCAGACTTTACTACAAATCAATAGTGATCAAAACAGCACGGTATTGGCACAAAAACAGAAATAGATGTCTGGAACAGAATAGAGAACCAAGAGATGAATCCAAATACTTACCACTATTTGTTCTCTGACAAGCCAATTAAAAACATTCCGTGGGGAAAAGATAACTTATTTAACAAATGGTGCTGGGTGAACTGGCTGGTAACCTGCAGAAGACTGAAATTAGACCCACCCCTTTAAGCATTAACTAAGTTAGACTCTCATTGGATTAAATATTTAAACTTAAGACATGAAGCTATATAAAAATACTAGAGCAGAGTGCAGGGAAAACCCTTGAAAAAATAGGTCTGGGCGAGTATTTTATGAGGAGGATCCCCCGGGCAATTGAAGCTTCAAAATTGCACTACTGGGACTTGATCAAACTAAAAATCTTCTGCACACCCAAGAACACAGTAAGTAAAGCAAGCAAACAATCCTCAGAATGGGAGAAGATATTTGCAGGTTATATCTCCAACATAGTTTTAATAACCAGAATCCACAGAGAACTCAAACGCATTAGCAAGAAAAGAACAAGGGATCCCATCTCAGGCTGGGCAAGGGATTTGAAGAGAAACTTCTCTGAAGAAGACAGGCGCACCGCCTTCAGACATATGAAAAAATGCTCATCATCTTTAATCATCAGAGAAATGCAAATCAAAACTACTTTGAGATATCATCTAACACCAGTGAGATTAGCCTATATCACAAAATCTCAAGACCAGAGATGTTGGCGTGGATGTGGAGAAAAGGGAACACTTTTGCACTGCTGGTGGGAATGCAAATTAATACATTCCTTTTGGAAAGATATATGGAGAACACTTAGAGATGTAAAAATGGATCTGCCATTCAATCCTGTAATTCCTCTGCTGGGCATATACCCAGAGGACCAAAAATCACATCATAACAAAGATATTTGTACCATTATGTTTATGGCAGCACTATTCATAATAGCTAAGTCATGGAAAAAGCCCTAGTGCCCATCCATCCACGAATGGATTAACAAATTGTGATATATGTACACCATGGAATATTATGCAGCCTTCAAGAAAGATGGAGACTTTACCTCTTTCATGTTTACATGGATGGAGCTGGAACATATTCTTAGTAAAGTATCTCAAGAATGGAAGAAAAAGTACCCAATGTACTCAGCCCTAGTGTGAAACTAATTTGGGGCTTTAACATGAAAGCTATAACCCAGTTACAACCAAAGAATAGGGGGAACGGGTAAAGGGAGTGGAGAGAGGGGGGTGGAGGGTACAGGGAGTGGGATTGGTCGGATTACACCTGCGGTGCATCTTATAGGGGTATATGCGAAACTTGGTAAATGTGGAATGTAAGTGTCCTTGCACAGTAACTGAGATAATACCAGGAAGGCTATGTTAACCATTGTGATGAAAATGTTTCAAACGGTCTATGAAGCTAATGTATGATGCCCCATGATCATATTTTACACAGCTATTATTTAATAAAAGAAAATAAAAAAACATAAATCAGTAGCCTTTATATATACCAACAATAATCAAGTTGATAAAAAAATTAAGGACTCTATCCCATTCACAGTAGTGCCAAAGAAGATGAAAAATTTGGGAAGGGTATCTAACAAAGGTTGTGAAAGATCTTTATAAAGAGAACTATGAAACTCTAAAAAAAGAGATAGCTGAGAATGTTAACAAATGGAAAAACATACCATGCTCATGGCTGGGAAGAATCAACATTGTTAAAATGTCCATACTACCCAAAGCAATACATAATTTCAACGCAATCCCTATTAAAGCTCCACTATCGTACTTTAAAGATTTTGAAAAACAATACTTCGTTTTATACGGAATCAGAAAAAAATCTCGAATAGCCAAGGCATTACTCAAAAACAAAAACAAAGTAGGAGGAATCATGCTACCAGACCTGAGACTATACTACAAATCAATAGTGATCAAAACAGCATGGTACTGGCACAAAAACAGAGAAGTAGATGTCTGAAACAGAATAGAGAACCAAGAGATAAATCCAGCTACTTACCATTATTGAATCTTTGACAAGCCAATTAAAAACATTCAATGGGGAAAAGATTCCCTATTTAACAAATGGTGCTGGGTGAACTGTCTGGCAACCTGAAGAAGACTGAAACTGGTCCCACACCTTTCACCATTAACTAAGATAAATTCTCACTTGATTAAAGATTTAAACTTGAGACATGAAACTATAAAAATACTAGTGGAGAGTGCAGGGAAAAACCTTGAAGAAATCGGTCTGGGCGAGTATTTTATGAGGAGGACCTCTTAGGCAATTGAAGCAGCTTCAAAAATACACTACTCGGACTTGATCAAACTAAAAAGCTTCTGCACACCCAAGAACACAGTAAGTAAAGCAAGGAAACAGCCCTCAGAATGGGAGAAGATACTTGCAGGTTATGTCTCCGACAAAGGTTTAATAACCAGAATCCACAAGAACTCAAAAGCATTAGCAAGAAAAGGACAAGGGATCCCATCTCAGGCTGGGCAAGGGATTTGAAGAGAAACTTCTCTGAAGAAGACAGGTGCACAGCCTTCAGACACATGAAAAAATGCTCATCATCTTTAATCATCAGAGAAATGGAAATCAAAACTACTTGAGATATCATCTAACTCCAGTAAGGTTAGCCAAAATCACAAAATCCCAAGACCATAGATGTTGGCATGGATGTGCAGAAAAGGGGACTCTTTTGCACTGCTGGTGGGAGTGTAAATTAATACATTTCTTTTGGAAAGATATAGGGAGAACACTTAAAGATGCAAAAATAGACCTGCCATTCAATCCTATAATTCCTCTATTGGGCATATATCCAGAAGACAACAAATCAAATCACCACAAAGATATTTGTACCAGAATGTTTATTGCAGTCCTATTCATAATTGCTAAGTCATGGAAAAAGCCCAAATGCCCATCAATGCACGAATGGATCAATAAATTTTGGTATATGTACACCATGGAATACTATGCAGCCTTAAAAAAGATGGAGACTTTACCTCTTTCATGTTTACATAGATGGAGCTGGAACATATTCTTCTTAGTAAAGTATCTCAAGAATGGAACAAAAAGTACCCAACGTACTCACACCTACTATGAAACTAATTTAGGACCTTCACATGAAAGCTATAACCCAGTTAAACCTAAGAATAGGGGGAAGGAGGAAAGAGTGGGGAGGGAGGGTTGAGGTGAGTAGAGGGAGGGGGATTGATAGGATTACACCTGTGGTGCATCCTACAACAGTATATATGAAACTTATTAAATGTGGAATGTAAATGTCTTAGCAAAATAACTAAGAAAATGCCAGGAAGTCTATGTTAACTAGTGAGATGAAAATTTGTCAAACGATCTATGAACCAAGTGTATGGTGCCCCATGATCATATCAATGTACACAGCTATGATTTAATAAAAAAAAATATGAAAAGTAGACCTTACTAAGGAAAGTAATTAAGGGCACAAACCAGTTGGAATGCTTTGCTAATAGAGCAAAAGGGCTTTTGCTAATAGTGTAAAATTCCACTCTGTGGAACCATGGACAGTGGACAGTGATGCAATTTATCACAGTGTTACTTAAACTTTATTGCTCAAGAGATGAAAATAATAGTGATCTTGGTTAGTGGATTGGCTGGTTTCAAATGTATTTAATGATGACAATTTTCATTAACAACTAAAATCCAAGTACTTCAAAATAGCTAACAAAGGTAACGTAATTGAGAAAATATGGCAATTGCATATGTGTGTACATTTTCTAGTATTTCAATATATCCCATTCCATTCTGTTTTTATTTATGCCCTCATTTTCATTCATTTGCCCTGGATTATTTTAGAAGTCAGTACATTTTTTATTTTCAAGTTTTTTCTTTTTCTTTGCTCACTGCCATTCAGTTGCCATCATTATAGTCTTGTGAGGCGGGGCCTATAGAAGTGGATTAGTTCATTGAGGGTCATACCCTAAATAATGAATTAATGTCATGTTCTGAAAAATGTTTAGTTACTGGGCTGGGGGCAGCTTTTTGAATTCAGTACAGAGGCTTTGTCTTGCACAGGGGCTTCCCAAGGTGATGCCCTGCCACCATTATTTTTTTTTTAATAAATTTTTTCTTTTTTGCTATGCTGTAAAACATAGTTACCACAATTATAGTGTCCAGATTGTTGAGCTACTTAACTCAAGTTCCTTTCCCACCTTGTCCTCCTGGGATTAAAGAGTACCCATTGGCATGCTCAGTGTACAAAAACAAGGTCTTCAGTAGATGCAGCCCCTAGAGACTAGGCTTCCCAAAGTGTAATCCAAATAAGTGTTTTTAAATTATCACCCTATGGTATTCTGTTATAAAAGCAAACAGCGTGGGCTACCCCATTATCCTCTTTAAACTAGTTAAAGTTATTTACAAAAGGCTATGTCTAATTTCCTGTCAAATGATCTAAAAGATCTTATGTTAAAATAATAATATTATATTAGTCTGCTGTTCAAATAAAAACATTTTACTGATAACCACATTTTTAAGAGATAAGGAAAAAGGACACATAAAGGTGAACAATAATTTTATTGTTCAAATAACAAAATGGAAGGTATTTTTTCAGAATTTGTTAGCGTAGATTTTTCTTGTAATTCTGCACAATCTGATACTTCTTAAGTAGAGGATCAGTTGTAATTAGGAGGCTGCTGGTACAATGAAGATGATTGATGAATTGAACTTGAAGGAGAGGCAGCAGATGTATCAGCTATATTGGTTATTGGAAACCATGGGTTTCCTGATGATAGCAGGTTAGGTAAAAGAGGCTCATTGGCTGATAATCCAGGATATCTTATTGGAAATGTAGTAGGCTGCATCATCAGTCCAAAATAATTGTTCTGTAAGGGAGACATGATCTGGTATTGAAAAGTTGTAGATATGATGTAATTCACAATCTGGACATTTGCTCCAGCATAGCTGCTATATGAGTGCATATGATAAGTGTTCAATCGATTTAAAATAGCATGTTGCTCTGTTGCAACTTGTTCTGATGGTCTAGCTAAACTTGATGATGGAGGAGAAAAATCACTTGTGGTTGCTTCATTTCTATTAGCAATTTGCTGGCTGGAAGGAGGCTTCATTATTAGAGGCTCATTTAAATTTGTAGAGGTTGATGATACATTTTCTCTAGTAGTTTCGGCAACTAAACCAGAATTATAATCCATGTTACTACCTGCTCTAAAGTGCTTTTTGTTGGAATCTTGCACTGATGAAGAAGATGCTGGAGAAGAATTTTTAATCCTAACTCTTCTTTTCATTCTTACCAAAAGTTGGGGGCAGCCATGTTTAAAATTTGGATTATGATCGAAGTGTAGCTGAAATTAAAAGAAAAGTTTAGAGACATTTATTACCCCAGAGACAAAAGACTAACATATAAAATCTCAAATTTCAGCTTTATCAAAGTTAATATAATCAAATAATGTGTGTACATTGTTGACTATTTTTAAGAATGTAATTATTAGGAAACAAACAATTAAGTAGTATAGTTTTCACGTGAAAACATGTATGAGTATCACAGTAAATACTTCTTTAGGTGGCTCTAGTACATTCATTTGGCGTTCACTAACATTAAAGTTGTTACCAAAATTTCTTAAAATCCTAAGCATTTATGCTTGAACTGTCCTCAATGATTTGAAAAAGTAAATATTACCTTAGTTTTTATTATTAATATTATTTTCAAAATCTGATTTCACTGTACCATACCAACAATTTACTCATGTACACATAAAATGTTATATTTTCTTTACCTAAGTGCTAACTGAAAAAAGTTTAATACCTTGCTTACGTTTTTTATTTTTTATTCATTTTTTCTGTTTATTTATTTATTTTTTTATACTAAATCATGGCTGTGTCCATTAGTATCATCATGGGGCACCATACAGTTGGTTCATAGACCATTTGACACATTATCATCACACTAGTTAACATAGCATTGCATGGACTTTAGACATATGAAAAAATGCTCAGGATCTTTAATAATCAGAGAAATGCAAATCAAAACTACTTTGAGATATCATCTAACTCCAGTGAGACTAGCCTACATCACAAAATCCCAAGACCAGAGATGTTGCGTGGATGTGGAGAAAAGGGAACACTTTTAATACCTTGCTTAAAACAGACACTTCTTTTTCTTCTGCCAGAAAATCAGCCAGAGTAGATGTTATAAAAGTCTATCTCATTTTACTAAATCCCTAACTGCAACTTGAAACATAAAACAACTATAAACCCCATCACCACTAGCACTATCACAAAACCAAAAAATATTTTCTTGTTTACAGCACTGGTTGCAGAAGAGATCTATGTATTCATTCATTTATTTGTTTAAAACATTCTGTAGAGGAGGCGGAGCAAGACGGCGACCGAGTAACAGTTTCCTTCCATCTGGGCACCATGAGTCTGGGGAGATAGGACTCCAGGCATCTCTGGATTGTGGGATCTGCCTATCATCACCCCTGTGAGGATACAGGAAGTCACCGAGAGACTTCTGGACCCCAAGAGGAGGACTAAAATTGTGGAAAAACACCAAGTGGTTGCATGTGTTCAATCCGGCTAAACCCGCATGCAACTTCCACAGGCACGAGAACTTAAAGAGCAAGAGGAAGTGAAAGGAAAATTAGGGCAAGGAAACAGATAAAAGAAATCACTCATGACTTAGAATCAGAAGAAAACTCCAGGCAACATGAAGAACCAGTCCAGAACAACCCCACCAAGGGACCATGAGGTAGCTACTGCAAATGAATCCACCTACAAAGAAATGTTAGGAATGACAGAAAGGGAATTTAGAATATACATATTGAAAACAATGAAAGAAATGGTGGAAACAATGAAGGAAACTGCTAATAAAATGGGAAATAACCAAAAGGAAATCCAAAAACAGAATCAAATAAGAGATGAATGATATGAAGAATATAAAAAGGATATAGCAGAGCTGAAGGAACTGAAACAGTCAATTAGGGAACTTAAAGATGCAATGGAAAGTATAAGCAACAGGTTAGACCATGCAGAAGAAAAAATTTCAGAGGTAGAAGACAAAGTTCTTGAGATAACTCAGATAGTAAAAGAGGCAGAAAAGAAGAGAGAGAAAGCAGAACGTTCACCGTTAGAATTATGGGACTTTATGAAGCGTTCCAACATACGAGTTATAGGAATTCCAGACGGGGAAGAAAAATGCCCCAGAGGAATGGAAGCCATTCTAGAGAATATTATAAAAGAAAAATTCCCAAATATCACCAAAGAGTCTGACACACTGCTTTCAGAGGAATATCGGACCCCAGGTCACCTCAACTCTAACCGAGCTTCTCCAAGATACATTGTGATGAACCTGTCCAAAGTCAAGACAAAAGAAAAGATTCTGCAAGCTGCCAGGAGTAAGTGTCAGTTGACCTACAGGGGCAAATCCATCAGAGTGACCGCAGACTTCTCTAAGGAAACTTTCCAAGCAAGAAGACACTGGTCATCTACCTTTAATCTACTTAAAGAGAACAATTTCCAACCCAGAATTCTGTACCCTGCTAAGCTAAGCTTCAAAATTGACACAGAAATCAAATCATTTCTGGATATAGAAACATTGAGGAAATTTGCCACAACAAGACCAGCTCTACAGGAAATACTTCAACCTGTTCTGCACACTGACCACCACAATGAATCACCAGCAAAGTAAGAACTCAGAAATTAAAGGACAGAACCTAACCTCCACACTGATGCAAAAGATAAAACTAAGCAATGGACTCTCACAAAATAAGATGAATAGAATACTGCCATACTTATCAATTATATCAATAAATGTTAATGGCTTCAATTCCCCACTGAAGAGACATAGACTGGCTGACTGGATTAAAAAAACCAAGCCACCCATTTGCTGTCTGCAAGAAACACACCTGGCTTCAAAAGACAAATTACAGCTCCGAGTCAAGGGTTGGAAAACAATTTTTCAGGCCAAATGGAATTCAGAAGAAAAGAGGAGTTTCAATCTTATTTTCAGATACATGTGGATTTAAAGCAACTAAAGTCAAAAAAGACAGAGATGGTCACTTTATATTGGTCAAGGGGAAAATACAACAAGAAGACATTTCAATTCTAAATATTTATGCACCCAATTTAAATGCTCCCAGATTCTTGAAGCAGACCTTACTCAGTCTGAGCAATATGATATCTGATAATACCATAATAACAGGGGACTTTAACACTCCTCTTACAGAGCTGGACAGATCCTCTAAACAGAAATTAAACAAAGATATAAGACATTCAAATGAGACCCTAGAACAACTGTGGTTGGCAGACGCATATAGAACACTCCACCCCAAAGAAAAAGAATATAGATTCTTCTCATCACCCCATGGAACATTCTCCAAAATTGATCATATCCTGGGACACAAAACAAATATCAACAGAATCAAAAGAATTGGAATTTTACCTTGTATCTTCTCAGACCATAAGGCACTAAAGGTGGAACTCAACTCTAAGAAAAATGCTGGACCCCACCCAAAGGCATGGAAATTAAACAATCTTCTGTTGAATAACAGATGGGTGGAGGAAGAAATAAAACAGGAAATCATTAACTTCCTTGAGCATAACAAAAATGAAGAAACAAGCTAACAAAACCTGTGGGATACTGCAAAAGCAGTTTTGAGAGGAAAATTCATCGCTTTACATGCCTACATTTGAAAAGCAGAAAGAGAGCACATCAACAATCTCACAAGAGATCTTATGAAATTGGAAAAAGAAGAACAATCTAAGCCTAAACTCAGTAGAAGAAAAGAAATATCCAAAATCAAATCAGAGATCAATGAAATTGAAAACAAAAGCATCATTCAGAAAATTAATGAAACAAGGAGTTGGTTTTTTGAAAAAATAAATGAAATAGATAAACCATTGGCCAGACTAATGAGGAATAGAAAAGTAAAATCTCTAGTAACCTCGATCAGAAATGATAAAGGGGAAATAACAACTGATCCCACAGAGTTACAAGAGATCATCTCTGAATACTGCCAGAAACTCTATGCCCAGAAATTTGACAATGTGAAGGAAATGGATCAATATTTGGAATCACACCCTGTCCCTAGACTCAGCCAGGAAGAAATAGAGCTCCTGAACAGACTAATTTCAAGCACTGAGATCAAAGAAACTAAAAAATCTTCCAACCAAAAACTGCCCTGGTCCAGATGGGTTCACACAGAGTTCTATCAAACCTTCAAGGAAGAGCTTATTCCTGTACTGCAGAAATTATTCCAAAAAATTGAGGGAGAAGGAATCTTCCCCAACACATTCTATGAAGCAAACATCACCCTGATACCAAAATCAGGAAAAGACCCAAACAAAAAGAAGAATTTTGGGCGGTGCCTGTGGCTCAAGGAGTAGGGCGCCGGTCCCATATGCTGGAGGTGGCGGGTTCAAACCCAGCCCCGGCCAAAAAAACACACACACAGAAAAAAGGAAAATTTCAGACCAATCTCACTCATGAATATAGATGCAAAAATTCTCAACAAAATCCTAGCCAGTAGATTACAGCTTATCATCAAAAAAGTCATTCATCATGATCAAGTAGGCTTCATCCCAGGGATGCAAGGCTGCTTTAACATACGCAAGTCCATAAATGTTATCCACCATATTAACAGAGGCAAAAATAAAGATCACATGATCCTCTCAATAGATGCAGAAAAAGCATTTGATAAAATCCAGCATTCTTTTCTAATTAGAACACTGAAGAGTATAGGCATAGGTGGCACATTTCTTTTTTTTCTTTTTTTTGCAGAGACAGAGTCTCACTTTATGGCCCTCGGTAGAGTGCCGTGGCCTCATACAGCTCACAGCAACCTCCAACTCTCTCGGCTGAAGCGATTCTCTTGCCTCAGCCTCCCGAGTAGCTGGGACTACAGGCACCCACCACAATGCCCAGCTATTTTTTGGTTGCAGTTTGGCCGGGGCTGGGTTTGAACCCACCACCCTCGGCAAATGGGGCCAGGGCCCTACCGACTGAGCCACAGGTGCCGCCCAGGTGGCACATTTCTAAAACTGATTGAAGCTATCTATGACAAGCCCACAGCCAATATTATACTGAATGAAGTAAAACTGAAAGCTTTTCCTCTTAGAACTGGAAGCAGACAAGGTTGTCTTCTGTCACCTTTACTACTCAACCTAGTGCTGGAAGTTCTAGTCAATACAATTTGGCAAGACAAGGAAATAAAGGGAATCCAAATGGAAGCAGAGGAGGTCAAACCCTCCCTCTTTGCTGACAACATGATCTTATACTTAGAGAACCCCAAAGACTCAACCACAAGACTCCTAGAAGTCATCAAAAATATAGTAATGTTTCAGGATTTAAAATCAATGTCCACAAGTCAGTAGCCTTTGTATACACCAATAACAGTGAAGATGAGAAGCTAATTAAGGACACAACTCCCTTCATCATAGTTTCAAAGAAAATGAAATACCTAGGAATATACCTAACGAAGGAGGTGAGGGACCTCTATAAAGAAAACTATGAAATCCTGAGAAAGGAAATAGCAGAGGATATTAACAAATGGAAGAACATACCATGCTCATGGATGGGAAGAATCAACATGGTTAAAAGGTCTATACTTCCCAAAGCAATCTACCTATTCAATGCCATTCCTATCAAAATAGGAGATTACAGCTTGTACTTGTACTTTCAAGATTTGGAAAAAATGATTCTGCATTTTGTATGGAACCGGAAAAAAACCCGTATACCTAAGGCAGTTCTTAGTAATAAAGATAAAGCTGGGGGCATCAGCATACCAGATTTTAGTCTGTACTACAAAGCCATAGTGGTCAAGACAGCATGGTACTGGCACAAAAACAGAGATATAGACACTTGGAATCAAATAGAAAACCAAGAAATGAAACGAACATCTTACAACCACCGAATGTTTGATAAACCAAATAAGAACATACCTTGGGGGAAAGACTCCCTATTCAATAAATGGTATTGGGAGAACTGGATGTCTACATGTAAAAGACTGAAACTGGACCCACACCATTCCCCACTCACAAAAATTGATTCGAAATGGATAAAGTGGGAGCATGATGGCGGACAGGACGGACATGTAGCCCACCTTTCCCAAGCCACCAGGTGAGAGGAAAGGCAGTCTGGACCTTCCCTGTGTGTGGATTATTGGAGTGGACAGACAGCTGGAGATGCCTAGCGAATTGGCGGTTTGCTATATATGAGGGGTAATTTAAAAATCACAGACTCTGTTGTAGAGATTCATCCCTGCTCGCCGAGCCGGCCAGCAGGCCCCTCCCCCACGGAGGTCAGCAGCTTGTAAATGCTGACAAAATCCAATTGACAAATAATTAATCCTGAACTGAGGGAGGCATCTGAAAGGAGAGCCACTCACAACCACAGGGAGCTGGGCAAACTGTTGTACAATTGAAGGGAAGGGATCCCGGAAAACAGACATTTTGAACTACCCAAAAGAGCGGGCACCTTTCCCCCAGGTGTTGGAGGGGGCTGGCGGTTCAGGCTGCGCAGTGATCTGGCGGACACCCATGCACAACTCTGAACCATAAAACTCAGAATAAATCTCCCAAGCGCTCCAACCATGGGAATGGCTTGAAGCCTGGGACCTGGCTTTGGCTTCTGGAGCCGCGGAGCAACTGAAGCCGCGGACCGGCTTTGGCTGCTGAAGCCTCGGGAACCAGCTACAGGAGATACCATGCGAACTCAGCACCACTCCACTTATGGCCGATTGCAGTCGCCAGTTTGCAGGGGAACCTGGCAGCAGAGTGGAGGGACTTAGGAAGCGTGGACACCTGCACTGAGTGGGAAGGTCGGTCGCAAGTGCTGTCTGGAGAACAGCCGAGGTTGCACAATTCTTAGGCGACAAACTTTTACAGAAACTCCAAAATGGAGATCGGCCATGGAAAGTGGTAACGGTATAAACTGTAAACCAGGTGTAAGTCTCAAAACCACTCACAGCACCCCCTGGTGTCCAGAAAGTATATTGCAGTATGAATATATTCCTACGAAAGTTGATCCCTACAGCAAACATATACACATTTTTTTTTTATTAAATCATAACTGTATACATTGATATGATCATGGGGCATCATACACTCGCTTCATAGGCCATTGAACACATTTTTATCACAATGGCTAACATAGCCTTTCCGGCGTTATCTCAGTTACTGTGCCAAAACATTTACATCCTACATTTACCAAGTTTCGCAAATACTCCTGTAAGATGCACCACAGGTGTGATCCCACTGATCCCCCTCCCTCTACCTATTCCCCCTCCCTTTCCTACTTCCGCTATTGTTAGGTTGTAACTGGGTTACAGCTTTCATGTGAGAGCCCCAAATTAGTTTCATAGTAGGGCTGAGTACATTGGATACTTTTTCTTCCATTCTTGAGATACTTTACTAAGAATATGTTCCAGCTCCATCCATGTAAACATGAAAGAGGTAAAGTCTCCATCTTTCTTTAAGGCTACATACTATTCCATGGTGTACATATACCACAATTTATTAATCCATTAATGGATCTATGGGCACTTGGGCTTTTTCCATGACTTAGAAATTATGAATTGGGCTGCAATAAACATTCTGGTACAAATATCTTTGTTATGTTGTGATTTTTGGTCTTCTGGGTATATGCCCAGCAGAGGGATTACAGGATTGAATGGCAGATCTATTTTTAGAACTCCGAGTGTTCTCCATATATCCTTCCAAAAGGAATGTATTAATTTGCATTCGACCAGCAGTGCAGAAGTGTTCCCTTTTCTCCGCATCCACGCCAACATCTCTGGTCTTGAGATTTTGTGATATAGGCTAGTCTCGTTGGAGTTAGATGATATCTCAAAGTAGTTTTGATTTGCATTTCTCTGATGATTAAAGATGATGAGCATTTTTTCATATGTCTGAAGGCCGTGCGCCTGTCTTCTTCAGAGAAGTTTCTCTTCAAATCCCTTGCCCAGCCTGCGATGGGATCCCTTGTTTCTTTCTTGCTGATGCGTTTGAGTTCTCTGTGGATTCTGGTTACTAAAACTTTGTCAGAGATATACGCTGCAAATATCTTCTCCCATTCTCAGTGCTGTTTGCTTGCTTTACTTACAGTGTTCTTAGCTGTGCAGAAGCTTTTTAGTTTGATCAAGTCCCAGTAGTGTATTTTTGAAGCTGCTTCAATTGCCCGGGGGGTTCTCCTCATGAAATACTCATCCAGACCAATTTCTTCAAGGGTTTTCCCTGCATTCTCCTCTAGTACTTTTATAGTTTCATGTCTTAAGTTTAAATCTTTAATCCAATGAGAGTCTTAGTTAATGGTGAAAGGTGTGGGTCCAATTTCAGTCTTCTGCAGGTTGCCAGCCAGAGATGAATCCAGCTACTCACCCAGCACCATTTGTTAAATAGGGAATCTTTTCCTCACTGAATGTTTTTAATTGGCTTGTCAAAAATCAAATAGCGGTAAGTAGCTGGGTTCATCTCTTGGTTCTCTATGCTGTTCCAGATATCTACTTCTCTGTTTTTGTGCCAATACCATGCTGTTTTGATCACTATCGATTTTTAGTAAAGTCTGAGGTCTGGTAGTGTGATTCCTCCTGTTTTGTTTTTATTTCTGAGTAATGTCTTGGCTATTCGAGGTTTTTTCTGATTCCATATAAAACAAAGTATTTTTTTTTCAAGATCTCTAAAATATGATAGTGGAACTTTAATAGGGAGTGCATTGAAATTATATATTGCTTTGGGTAGTATGGACATTTTGATAATGTTGATTCTTGCCAGCCATGAGCATGGTATGTTTTTCCATTTGTTAACATTTTCAGCTATTTCTTTTCTTAGAGTTTCATAGTTCTCTTCATAGAGATCTTTCACTTCTTTTGTTAGGTAAATTCCCAAATATTTCATCTTCTTTGGCACTACTGTGAATGGGATAGAGTCCTTAACTGCTTTTTCAACTTGACTGTTGTTGGTGTATATAAAGGCTACCGATTTATGGATGTTGATTTTGTAACCTGAGATGCTGCTGTATTCCTTGATCACTTTTAGAAGTTTTGTAGTAGAGTCCCTAGTGTTTTCCAGATACACAATCGTATCATCTGCGAAGAGCGAAAGTTTAATCTCTTCTGACCCCATATGGATGCCCTTGATCGCCTTTTCTTCCCTAATTGAGGTGGGTAAAACTTCCATTACAATGTTGAAAGGCAATGCAGACAATGGGCAACCTTGTGTGGTTCCTGATCTGAGTGGAAAGATTCCAATTTAACTCCATTCAATATGATATTGGCTGTGGTTTGCTGTAGATGGCCTCTATCAGTTTAAGAAAAGTCCCTTCTAGCCCAATTTTCTTGAGTGCTCTGATCATGAAAGGATGCTGGATATTATCAAAAGCTTTTTCTGCATCAATTGAGAGAATCATATGGTCTTTGTTTTTTAATTTGTTTATGTGCTGAATTACATTTATAGATTTACATATATTGAACCAGCCTTGAGACCCTGGGATAAAACCAACTTGGTCATGATGTATAATTTGTTTGATGTGCTGCTAGATTCTGTTTGTTAGGATCTTGTTGAATATTTTTGCATCTATATTCATTAGTGATATTGGTCTATAATTTTCTTTTCTTGTTGGGTCTTTTCCTGGTTTGGGGATCAGGGTGATGTTTGCTTCATAGAACGTGTTGGGTAGTCTTCCCTCTTTTTCTACATTTTGGAACAGGTTGAGTAATATAGGTACTAATTACTCTTTAAAGGTTTGGAAGAATTCTGACATGAAATCATCTGGTCCTGGGCTTTTCTTTTTAGGGAGGTTTTCTATAGTTGATGCTATTTCTGAACTTGATATGGGTCTGTTCAACATTTCCACTTGATTCTGGTTAAGTGTTGGAAGGTGGTGTGCTGCCAAGTATCGGTCAATTTCCTTCAGATTTTCATATTTCTGAGAATAAAGTTTCTTGTAATATTCATTAAGGATTTTTTGGATTTCTGATGAGTCTGTTGTTATTTCGTCTTTGTTGTTTCTGATTGATGATAGTAGAGATTTTACTCTTTTTTTTCTGATTAGGTTGGCCAGAGGTTTACCTATTTTATTGACCTTTTCAAAAACTAGCTTTTTGATTTATTGATCTGTTGTATTATTCTTTTGTTTTCAATTTCATTTAATTCTGCTCTAATTTTGGTTATTTCTTTTCTTCTACTGGGTTAGGGGTTGGAATGTTCTTCCTTTTCCAGTTGCTTGAGACGTCCCATTAAGTTGTTAACTTCCTCTTGTTCCGTTCTCTTGAGGAAGGCTCGCAGTGCTATAAATTTCCCTCTTAGAACTGCCTTTGCTGTGTCCCAGAGGTTCTGAAAGTTTGTGTCTTCATTGTCGTTTTGTTCCAAAAAATTGGCGATTTCTTTCTTAATCTCATCTCTGACCCAGCTATCATTCAGCATAAAGTTATTTAACTTCCATGTTTTTGTATGAGTATTCAGCTTCCTGTTGTTACTCAATTCAAGTTTTATTCCATGATGGTCCGAGAAGATGCATGGAATAATTTCTATTCCTTTAAATTTACTGAGGTTAGGCTTGTGACCCAAAATGTGGTCAATTTTGGAGTAAGTTCCATGGGCTGAAGAGAAGTATGTGTATTCAAATTTGTTGGGATGAAATGTTCTGCAGATGTCTGCTAAATCTAAATATTGGATGGTTAGGTTTAAATCTAAGATTTCTTTGTTCAGCTTCTTGCTGGAGGATCGATCCAACACTGCCAAAGGAGTGTTGAAATCTCCGACGATTATGGGGTCAGAAGAGATCAAACTTTTGTTCTTCACAGATGATATGACTGTATATCTGGAAAATACTAGGGACTCTACCACAAAACTCTTAGAAGTGATCAAGGAATATAGCAGCATCTCAGGTTAAAAAATCAACATTCATAAATCGGTAGCCTTTATATATACCAACAATAGTCAAGTTGAAAAAACAATTAAGGACTCTATCCCATTCACAGTAGTGCCAAAGAAGATGAAATACCTGGGAGTTTATCTAACAACGGACGTGAATAATCTATATAAAGAGAACCATGAAACTCTAAGAAAAGAGATAGGTGAGAATGTTAACAAATGGAAGAATATACCATGCTCATGGGTGGGAAGAATCAACATTGTTAAAATGTCCATTCTACCCAAAGCAATATATAGTTTCAACGCAATCCCCATTTATCTCCACTGTCATACTTTATAGATCTTGAGAAAACAGTACTTCGTTTTATATGGAATCAGAGAAAACCTCAAATAGCCAAGACATTACTCAAAAATAAAAACAAAGCAGGAGGAATCACACCACCACACCTCAGACTATACTACAAATCGATAGTGATCAAAACAGCATGGTGCAGACACAAAAATAGAGAAGTAGATGTCTGGAACAGAACAGAGAACCAAGAGATGAATCCAGCTACTTACCATTATTTCATCTTTGACAAGCCAATTAAAAACATCCAGTGGGTAAAAGATTCCGTATTTAACAAATGGTGCTGGTCAACTGGCTGGAAACCTGTAGAAGACTGAAACTGGACCCACACTGCTCACCATTAACCTAGATAGACTCTCACTGGATTAAAGATTTAAACCTAAGACATGAAACTATAAAAATACTACAAGAGAATGCAGGGAAAACCATTGAAGAAATTGGGTTGGGCAAGTTTTTTATGAGAAGGAACCCCCGGGCAATTGAAGCTGCTTGAAAAATACACTATTGGGACTTGATCAATCTAAAAAGCTTCTGCACAGCCAAGAACACAGTAAGTAAAGCAAGCAAACAGCACTCAGAATGGGAGAAGACATTTGCAGGTTATGTCTCCGACAAAGGTTTAATACCAGAATCCACAGAGGACTCAAACATATTAGCAAGAAAAGAACAAGGGATCCTATCGCAGGCTGGGCAAGGGACTTAAAGAGAAAATTCTCTGAAGAAGACAGGCACACGGCCTTCAGACATATGAAAAAATGCTCATCATTTTTACTCATCAGAGAATTCAAATGAAAACTACTTTGCGATATCATCCAACTCCAGTGAGGCTAGCCTACATCACAAAATCCCAAGACCCAGAGATGTTGGCATGGATGTGGAGAAAAGGGAACACTTCTGCACTGCTAGTGGGAATGCAAATTAATACATTCCTTTTGGAAAGAGATATGGAGAACACTTAGAGATCTAAAAATAGATCTGCCATTCAATCCTGTAATCCCTGTACTGAGCATATACCCAGAAGACCAAAAATCACATCATAACAAAGATATTTGTATCAGAATCTTTATTGCTGCCCTATTCATAATTGCTAAGTCATGGAAAAAGCCCAAGTGCACATTGATCCACGAATACATTAATATATTGTGGTATATGTACACCATGGAATATTATGCAGCCTTTAAAAAGATGGAGACTTTACCTCATTCATGTTTACATGGATGGAGCTGGAACATATTCTTCTTAGTAACGTGTCTCAAGAATGGACAAAAATTACCCAATGTACTCAGCCCTACTGTGAAACTAATTTGGGATTTTCACATGAAAGCTATAACCCAGTTACAACCTAAGAATAGGGAGAAGGAGGAAAGAGAGTGGAGGGAGTAGGGAGGTAGGTGGAGGGAGGGGGATTAATGGGATTACACCTGCGGTGCATCTTACAAGGGTATATGTGAATCCTAGTAAATGTGGAATGTAAAGGTCTTAGCAAAATAACTAAGAAAATGCCAGGAAATCTATGTTAACTAGTGTGATGAAAATGTGTCAAATGGTCTACGAACCAGTTGTATGGTGCCCCATGATCATACTAATGTACACAGCTATGATTTAATAAAAAAATTAAAAAATAAAAAAAAATAGCCAGGTATTGTGGTGGGCGCCTATAGTCCCAGCTACTTGGGAGACTGAGGGAAGAGAATTACCTAAGCCCAAGAGCTGGAGGATGCTATGAGCTGTGATGCCACAGAACCGAGTGTGACAAAGTGAGACTCTCTCTACAAAAAAAAAAAAAAAAAGGAAACTTCTAAGTAGAAAATAGAGAAGATGAGAAGTAGAAAACAAAGTAGTCATATTTACCCAGGAAGAACATTTTGATGACAACATATGGCAGTCGTGTGGGTGATGTAATTACTTCTCTAAATATGTTGTAAAATATTCTTTCCTAATCTAGTCCACCTATAATCAAATGGTAAAAAAGACAAATTGACCCTAAAATTACTTTATAACCAGCTGTTAATACTTAGTGACGAAGTTAATAATAAAAGCAGGGAAAAAAAAAAAAGAGAGAGGAGAGGTGGGTGGGAGGAAGGAAAGTAGAAAGAAAGAAACTGCAAAAATTTGTGAAAGGCATAACAGAAGAAACAAATAACAGCAGAGACATCTGAGTTTTAGAGCTTATGGATGATGGAGACAAATAAAATCCAAATTACTAATATAGGAAATGTAATCTCTTCTCTCCTATAAGTCAAATATGACTTTAATGTATTTTGTACCTTTGTGCTTCCTGCAGGAACTTCTCTCTCCTCTGAAAACATAAAAATACACTGACTTAGACAGTGTAACTTTTTTAAAACATTGAGGAAAACATGTACATAATCAAGAGTCTTACAGTTTTGAAGTAAATGAACCATAGTTTATAAAGTAAAAGTAAAATCAAGAATCACAAAGCAATGGACTTTAGGCACATTATAATGAATAACCATGTTTGTTTATATTGTACAGACATACTCCCCTAGCAGATGACTCAGTGAATCCAAGTAACAAGACATTAGTGCATCTTTGCTACTTTGAAAATAGGTTTCCATGCAACATTTCCTAAACTGATAGAGGCCATCTACAAAAAGCTCACAGCCAATAGCAGCATCTCAGGATACCAGATCAATACCTACAACTCAGTAGCCTTTGTACATGCCAACAGTCAAGCCAAAAATAAAATCAAAGACTTTCTTCCTTTTACAGCAGCTCTAAAGAAGATGAAATACCTAAGAATGATATCTAACAAAGGATGTGATGATCTCAAGAGAACTATGAAACTTTGAGAAAAAGAAATAGCAGAAGCTGTTAACAAATGGAAAAACAAATCATGCTCTGGGCTGGGAAGAATCAACATTTGTTTTTCTTTTTTTTTCCAGACAGATCTCCAAGCTGTTGCCCTGTTGAGTGCTGTAGCATCATAGCTCACAGCAAACTCCACTCCAGGGCTTAAGTGATTCCCTTGCCTCAGCCTCCGAAGTAGCTGCTACTACAGGCGCCTGCCACAATACCTGGCTATTTTTTGGTTGTAGATGTCATTGTTGTTTGGCAGGCCCAAGATGGATTCTAACCAACCAACTCTGGTGTATGTGGCTGGCTCCTTACCCGCTTGAGATACAGGCTCTAAGCCAGAATCAACATTGTTAAAATGTCCATACTACCCAGAGCAATCTACAGATTTAATGTAATCTCTTTTAAAGTACCAATGTCATACTTCCCCTAAATAGCGAATATATTATTTAGAAATAAAAACAAATCTGGAGGCATGACATTACCAGACTTCAGGTTATTATTTTACAAATTTATAGTGATCAAAGCAGCATGATATTGGGCAAAGAAATAGAAATGCAGATATATGGGATAGAATAGAGAATCTAGAGATGAATATATCATCATTTGATTTTCGATAAGCCTAATGAAAACATGCACTAAAGAAAAGGAGCCCTATTTAATAATGGTGCTGGGAGAACAAGTTAGTCACATGTACAATGAAATTGCACTCACACCTCTCACTACCAACAAAAATTGATTCTCACTGGATAAAAGATTTAAATTTAGGGCATAAAACAATAAAAATTCTAGAAGACAGTATGGGGAAAATGCTTTAACTATTGCCCTGGGTAAAGATTTTATGTGAATGACCCCCCTGACAATTACAGCAATACCAGTGAATAACTGGAATTTGATTAAGCTAAAAAGCTTCTGTATAGCGCAGGCGCGGTGGCTCATACTGGTAATCCTAGAACTTTGGGAGGCTGAGAAAAATGGATTGCTTGAGCTCAGGAGTTTGACCAGCCTGGGCAAAAGCAAGACCCCATCTGTAGTAAAAATAGAAAAACTGAGGCAGGAAGATTGTTTGAGCTCAAGAGTTGGAGGTTGCTGTGAGCTATGCTGCCAGGGCACTCTATCCAGGGCAACAGCTTGAGACTGTATTAAAAAGAAAAAAAAAAAAGCTTTTGCACAGCTAAGGGTACCACAACTCAATGAAACAGACAGACTACAAAATGGGAGAAATTTTTTTATGATTTTTGCATTTTGAATCTGACAAAGTCCTGATTATCAGAATCTATAGAGAACTCAATATAAAGGAGAGCAACCTCATTTCTATGTGGGTAAGAGACTTCAACAGAAACTTCTCTGACAATAACAGATAAGTGACCAACAAACATGTCAAAATTCTCATTGTCTTTATCATCAGAAAAACCCAAATCAAAACCATGCTGAGATATCGCTCAGCCTACATCACAAAGTACCCAAACTGCAGATTTGGGCATGCACGTGGAGAGAAGGGAACACTTGTACACTGTAGGTGGGACAGCAAACTAATACAACCTTTAGGGAAAGAAGTACAGAGAAACCTTAAAAAACTACAAGTTCATCTTTCATTTGATCCCACAATCCCATTATTAGGTATCTACACAGAAGAATAAAAATATGTTTTGTTTTGTTATTTATTTATTTATTTATTTATTTATTTTTGCTGTTTTTGGCCAGAGCTGGATTTGAACCCACCACCTCTGGCATATGGGGCCAGCACCCTACTCCTCTGAGCCACAGGCACTGCCCCTGTTTTGTTTTTTATTGAGACAGAGTTGCATTTGTTTACCCTCAGTAGAGTACATAAATGTCACACCCACAGAAACCTCAAGCTCCTGGGCTTAAGCATTTCTCTTGTCTCACTCTCCCAAGTAGTTGGGACTACAGGTACCTGCCAAAACGTCCAGCTATTTTTGTTGTTGTTGTTGTTGTCTTTGTTTGTTTAACAAGCACGGGCTTCGTTCACCAGCCCCAATGTATGTGTCCAGCACCCTAACCACCAAGCTACAGGGGCAAAGCCAAGAAATAAAATCATTTTACCTCAAAGATATTTGCATGAGAATATTTTTCCCCACTGGTTAAAGACTGCTTTATGGGTGGCAATTAATACAAGTCAATAAATATTGATCCCCAACAAAGAGCTAAGTTACTCATCGTTTTCTGGTCGATACCGAGGTAAATGAGAGTGAACCAAGTGATCACTGGGATGACTGAAGTCAATCCTGCTTTTTGGGAAATGAAGCCACAGCCAGCAGATATATGGCACCTGCTGTTCCTCCAACTGTAAGAACCATGGTGGTTATATACAGTAGGAGGGCACCAAGCCAGCACACCCTTTAAGTGAACTGGAATCCAATTATCCTCCTGAAACAGATTTTGCTTCTCTGGAACTTTATTTTCAAAATGCCTGCAAGAAGCAGTGCTTATGGTCCTCTGCGAAATCAGACGGAGAGCCGACAGATTCCACAGCATCTTGCCTCAGTTACTGCCCACCAACCGTTACAACTGAACACAGAGAACTAAAGTCGCCACACTGCAACCGCTGCAAGGTGCCTAGAATTTTTATTACAGCTCAGTTCTTAGTTGCCAAGTTGTTGAAGCAACTTGAGTGCCCATCGACCCGTGAATAGATTGAAACATTGTGGTATATGTACACTATGGACTAATAGCCATAAGAAAAGATGTAGAGTTTACGTCTTTTATGTTTACCTAGATGGAATTGAAACACATTCTTCTTAGCAAAGTATCTCAAGAATGGGAAACAATTCTAATATGAAAGCAATATATAAACAATCACATACTCATGCAATTGGTAAAACATAAATATACTGTAGCAAGTGGGGTGAGGAGGTTCTGTGGGGAGGGTGATTGATGGGAGGCAGGAGGGCATTAGACAAGGTCTCACCTAATGTGCACAATGCAAGGGTGTTCAGCTGAAGGGTTCTTGTGTAATTTGAAGTTTATCTTGGCAGATAGAACAATGTAACCTAAATACTTGTACTCTTGTAGTAATTTGAAATTTAAAAAAATATTGAAAAATTCAGGTAGCATATCTAGTGGGAGGACATGTTACAACTTCTCAAAATGTTTAATAATGTGGAATTTTTTTTTTCAGTTTTTTTTTTTTGGCAGGGGCAGGGTTTAAACCCACCACCTACAGCATATGGGACCGGCGCCCTACTTCTTTGAACCACAGGTGCCACCCAGAAATTTTTGTTAACACACTGTCAATACAGAAAATTCTGAGTTTAGAAAAATACTGTGCTAAACTGAACAAACTTCTAACCCTTTAATAGCATAAGTGAACTGCATCCTAAAATACGACATATATTAATATCATTATTTATTTCTCCCATACGTATTAAACATTTACAAAAGTAGGAGTTAGGATTTTAATACATCACTCTTCTTTCAGCCACAAACTTAAAGAAGTTATGTTCTACTGTATGTCTTACTATAATTAGTGCCTGGTTATTTTTTAAAAGTCAAGATATTTTATTCAATATTAATATTATTTTGCAAAATTAAGTCCTATTTTAAAATTACATCACTATATTGTGGCATGCAAAGATTCTGAAAAATATTTTTAATATAAATATTTAGCTTTTGGGATGAAAGTAAATTTCCCTTTATTTACATGCACAAATTTACATTACTTTTAATACTGTATTTTTTTATCTCTTACTCTTCAAAATCTTAACAGTAGGCCCAAACATTTCAAAAATTTTACACGTAATTTATATTTATCAGATGTTTATAGACACCTCAAATAAAAATGTGTGTGTGTGTGTGTGTGTCTGTGTGTGTTTGAATTTTACCTTAGAGACGGAAACCTGCCCTCTTGACCAGGCTGGAGAACAGTGGTATGAACATACCTCACTAAAACCTAGAACTCCTATTCTTTTTTTTTATTAAATCATAGCTGTGTACATTGATATAATGAGGCATCATTCACTAGCTTCACAGACCATTTGATACACTTTCATCACACTGGTTAACATAGCCTTCCTGGCATTCTTTCAGTTACTGTGCTAAGACATTTGCATTCCACATTTACCAAGTTTCACATATATCCTTGTAAGATGCACTGCTGTTGTATTACCACCAATCTCCTTCCCTCCACCCACCTCCCCCTATTTCCCCCTTCCCCCTCTTATTAGGTTGTAACTTGGTTATAGCTTTCATGTGAAAACCCTAAATTAGTTTCGTAGTAGGGCTGAGTACATTGGGTACTTAGGGATCCCATCGCAGGCTGGGCAAGGGATTTGAAGAGAAACTTCTCTGAAGAAGACAGGCACGCGGCCTTCAGACAAATGAAAAAATGCTTATCATCTTTAATCATCAGAGAAATGCAAATCAAAACTACTTTGAGATATCATCTAACTCCAGTGAGACTAGCCTATATCACAAAATCCCAAACCAGAGATGTTGGCGTGGATGTGGAGAGAAGGGAACACTTTTGCACTGCTGGTGGGAATGAAATTAATACATTCCTTTTGGAAAGAGATATGGTGAACACTTAGAGATCTAACAATAGATCTGCCATTCAATCCTGTAATCCCTCTACTGGGCATATACCCAGAAGACCAAAAATCACATCATAACAAAGATATTTGTACCAGAATGTTTACTGCAGCCCTATTCATAATTGCTAAGTCATGGAAAAGGCCCAAGTGCCCATCGATCCATGAATGGATTAATAAATTGTGGTATATGTACACCATGGAATATTATGCAGCCTTAAAGAAAGATGGAGACTTTACCTCTTTCATGTTTACATGGATGGAGCTGGAACATATCCTTCTTAGTAAAGTATCTGTAGAACTCCTATTCTTAAGCCTCCTGTCTATCTGGGACTTACCAGCATGTGCCATTACACCTGGTTAATTTCTTAAATTGTTTTTAAGGCTGATTTCAAACTTGTAAACTCCAACAATGTAGCACCCTCCTTAGGCTCCCAAAGTGCTAAAATTTATATTCATGATCCACTGTGCCTAGCAAAATCATATTTATTCTACTGAAACATGTCTAAAAAGTTTTTGAATATTGAGCTTAATACATAATTTTTCTACTGAAACCTAATTATGGTTCATTTTATTCATAAGTGTTACCTTAATTTTTTAAGGTAAATACAAAACAATATAAAACTATTTTAAAGTGTGTAATTCAGTGGTACTAAACATTTCCATCACCCAACAGGAGACTCTATACTCATTAGTTAGTTCTCCTTAATCCCTAGACTAAGGGAGCCTGTCACCTGCTTTCTTATGTCTATAGCCATGTCTTTGTTACATACAGGTTCTGCACTGATTAGAGGTCCAAACTGATGCAGCTTTTAAAATTATTTTTTATTCCATTTCCTGTATTGTCCTATTACCCAGCCCTATCCTCCTGGCACCAATCTAATAAAAATGTGTCTTAAATGTTGGAAATCCCCTTTACTTCAAGGATTTCTTAACAAAACCACAAGGGATATTCATGGTTCTCACCACAAAGAAAGCCAGTGACTGAGACACAGGGATTGTCAAGGGGAAAAATTTTCCTACAAGAGGTGCATCTGCTGTGTGGGGAGGAACATAGAATGCTTCAAGTCACCTCCCATTCAATATGGTCAGTGAGTTCATGAAGGTAAAAATAAAACATGAGGGACGTGAACGCCATCACGTGTTCGGTTTTGAGTGCAGGGCACACAAGTGTAGTGAGAAATCATTCCAGCACATACAGCCCAGGAACAAAAATGGTGGGCAAGTCCCTGCTAGGTTAGGGGTTTAGTATTATAAAGAGCTGGGGGTGAACAATGCTCATTCCCTCAGCCTGTGCACAAGCTCATTGTGTCCTTGAGCATAATGTGCTGATGTAACTGCTTATCTTTTATAAACACACTGGTGGTGTAAGGCCCTGTAGTTATCTCAGGGCTTTAAGGAGGATCTGTCATTCCTGGGAAAGAAACTCAAAAGGAGATCCCTGAGTATGACAGAAAGTTATAAAGTTTTGGTCAGTACATCTTACTGGTCTGCAACTTGAAACATAAAACAACTATAAACCCCATCACCACTAGCACTATCACAAAACCAGAAAAAATATTTTCTTGTTTACAGCACTGGTTGCAGAAGGGATCTATGTATTCATTTATTTATTTGTTTAAAACATTCTGTAGAAATGAGATTACATACATCATACTATGTAAAATAAGCAGTTTGCACTTTATTTTAATTAGATAAATTTTGCATGGTAGGAAGCAAATACTCATAGCTATGTGTTACAGATTTATTGTGAGAATACAAAAGTCATTTCTTGATTTCACAGCCACTCAAGTTTTGAGAGACATTGTGATGATCTAGATTAGCTTACCTGTGCAGGCCAGCTGAAGCAACATTTGATCTGTGTGTTGAAAACCGTGCACATGAGAAGAGTATCTGAAGAAAAATTTATCTCACATGGCACAGGTTTTTCAGAAATTCAATGTGTTTCTCCTGAAGATGGGTCAATTGACTCAGAAGCCTACATTGGATCTCCATCATGTGAGCACATATTCCCTGAGGACAGAGAGCTAAGAGCCATGATTGAAGAAGAAGCTTTTCATGTTTTGTCTAAAGATTCCTTTAAAAAAAGACAACATTACACAGTTTGTGTCTCTGATCCAGATGAAAATAATGACTTTCTTTCTCAATTTTCCCAGAAAACTTTGGAAGATAGTTAAAAGTGACAAAGTTAAGTCTGGTGGGATGAGAATGGAATATCTATAGTCACTAATGGAGAACTCTTTAAGAAAGAAGTTTTGGAAAGAAAGGGCCCTTTTAGAATATTTGAAACTGATAGTATGATGAGTTTAGTTTATTTTACTTAGTATGATGTATGTAATCTCATTTCTACAGAATGTTTTTTTTTTTATTACATAAATTGATTTTTTTATTTGTACTAGACTGTCAAACTTGGCTCTTGGCTGTCAGGAATTTCAGCTCCCGTGAGTCTTGACACAGAACTTCCTGAACATGTGTTACAGTGGGCTCTCAGTACTCTGAAAGCAGAAGTACAGCAAAATTTAGAAGGTGCAAGAAAACATTAAGAGACATATGGTATATATAACGTATATAATATTATACCTTTTCTTTATCATTTTATTTTTTTGAGAATTTGGATTTGGTCAGATATTTTGTTGTCTTGGGCTGTCATGGAAGAGCATAGAGAGATTGATGTGATCATAGGCATGGCTTTGGGCCGAGTCCATACTTGAACCCAAGAAATTTTCTTGTCCAGTCCAACGGGAAAATGGTAACTAGAAGAGGGTGATAAAGTTAAAAAGTAGAGGAGATTTAGGGTAAGTCAAGGGTAAAAGCAAGGTACTTTCTGGGAACAGTTTTGAAGAGCCTGTAGCTTGATTTTATTTGCCAATAGTGTCCTGAAGTGTGTGCGAAGTCAGGAAGGATAGTTTTTTTTTTTTTTTTTATTGTTGGGGATTCGTTGAGGGTACAATAAGCCAGGTTACACTGATTGCAGTTGTTAGGTAAAATCCCTCTTGCAATCATGTATTGCCCCCATTAAGTGTGACACACACCAAGGCCCCATCCCCGGCCCTCCGGCCCTCTTTCTGCTTTCCCCCCCTCATAACCTTAATTGTCATTAATTGTCTTCATATCAAAATTGAGTACATAGGATTTATGCTTCTCCATTCTTGTGATGCTTTACTAAGAATAATGTCTTCCACTTCCATCCAGGTTAATACGAAGGATGTAAAGTCTCCATTTTTTTAATGGCTGTATAGTATTCCATGGTATACATATACCACAGCTTGTTAATCCATTCCTGGGTTTGTGGGCATTTAGGCTGTTTCCACATTTTGGCAATTGTAAATTGAACTGCAATAACAGTCTAGTACAACTGTCCTTATGATAAAAGGATTTTTTTCCTTCTGAGTAGATGCCCAGTAA
The DNA here is from genome assembly GCF_027406575.1 of Nycticebus coucang. NCBI lineage: Eukaryota > Metazoa > Chordata > Mammalia > Primates > Lorisidae > Nycticebus > Nycticebus coucang. Next base: position 2,350,912 of record NC_069805.1, read on the forward strand.
TGGGATTGCAGGATCAAATGGGAGGTCAAGCTTGAGTGCTTTGAGGTTTCTCCATACTTCCTTCCAGAAAGGTTGTACTAGTTTGCAGTCCCACCAGCAGTGTAAAAGTGTTCCCTTCTCTCCACATCCACGCCAGCATCTGCAGTTTTGAGATTTTGTAATGTGAGCCATTCTCACTGGGGTTAGATGATAGCTCAGCGTTGTTTTGATTTGCATTTCTCTAATATATAGAGATGATGAACATTTTTTCATGTGTTTGTTAGCCATTCGTCTGTCATCTTTAGAGAAGGTTCTATTCATGTCTCTTGCCCATTGATATATGGGATTGTTGGCTTTTTTCATGTGGATTAATTTGAGTTCTCTGTAGATCCTTGTTATCAAGCTTTTGTCTGATTGAAAATATGCAAATATCCTTTCCCACTGTGTAGGTTGTCTCTTTGCTTTGGTTATTGTCTCCTTAGCTGTACAGAAGCTTTTCAGTTTAATGAAGTCCCATTTGTTTATTTTTGTTGTTCTTGCAATTGCAATGGCAGTCTTCTTCATGAAGTCTTTCTCCAGGCCAATATCTTCCAGTGTTTTTCCTATGCTTTCTTGGAGGATTTTTATTGTTTCATGCCTTAAATTTAAGTCCTTTATCCTTTTTTTTTTAATTTTTATTAAACCATAAGTGTGTACATTAGTATGATCGTGGGGCACCATACACTTGGTTCATAGATCATTTGACACATTTTTACCACATTAGTTAACATAGCTTTTGTAGCATTTTCTTAGTTATTTTGCTAAAACCTTTACATTCCACATTTACTAGGATTCACATATACCCTTGTAAGATGCACCGCAGGTGTAATCCCATTAATACCCTTCCTTCCCCCTCCCTCCACCCTCCCTCCCATCCCTTTCCCCTTTCTCCCTATTCTTAGGTTATAACTGGGATATAGCTTTCATGTGAAGGTCCTACATTAGTTTCATAATAAGGGTGAGTACATTGGGTACTTTTTCTTCCATTCTTGACACATTTTACTAAGAAGAATATGTTCCAGCTCCATCCATGTGAACATGAAAGAGGTAAAGTTTCCATCTTTCTTTAAGGCTGCATAATATTCCATGGTGTACGTATACCACAATTTATTGATCCATTCGTGGATCAATGGGCACTTGGGCTTTTTCCATGACTTAGTAATTATGAATAGGGCTGCAATAAATATTCTGATACAAATATCTTTGTTATCGTGTGATTTTTGGTCTTCTGGGTATATGCCCAGTAGAGGGATTACAGGATTGAATGGCAGATCTATTTTTAGATCTCTAAGTGTTCTCCATATCTCTTTCCAAAAGGAATGTATTAATTTGCATTCCCACCAGCAGTGCAAAAGTGTTCCCTTTTCTCCACATCCACGCCAACATCTCTGGTCTTGGGATTTTGTGATATAGGCTAGTCTCAGTGGAGTTAGATGATATCTCAAAGTAGTTTTGATTTGCATTTCTCTGATGATTAAAGATGATGAGCATTTTTAGATATGTCTGAAGGCCATGCGCCTGTCTTCTTCAGAGAAGTTTCTCTTCAAGTCCCTTGCCCAGCCTGCAATGGGATCCCTTGTTCTTTTCTTGCTAATGCGTTTGAGTTCTCTGTGGATTCTGGTTATTCAACCTTTGTGGGAGACATAACCTGCAAATATCTTCTCCCATTCTGAGGGCTGTTTGCTTGCTTTACTTACTGTGTTCTTGGCTGTGCAGAAGCTTTTTAGTTTGATCAAGTCCCAATAGTGTATTTTTGAAGCTGCTTCAATTGCCTGGGGGGGCCTTCTCATAAAAAAATCGCGCAACCCAATTTCTTCAAGGGTTTTCCCTACAACCTCTTCTAATATTTTTACAGTTTCATGTCTTAGGTTTAAATCTTTAATCCAGTGAGAGTCTATCTTGGTGAATGGTGAGAGGTGTGGGTCCAGTTTCAGTCTTCTACAGGTTGCCAGCCAGTTGACCCAGCACCATTTGTTAAATAGGGAGTCGTTTCCCCACTGAATGTTTTTAATTGGCTTGTCAAAAATTAAATAACGGTAAGTAGCTGGATTCATCTCTTGGTTCTCTATTCTTTTATTTATTTATTTATTTATTTATTTTTTTATTAAATCATAACTGTGTACATTGATATGATCATGGGGAATCATACACTCGTTTCATAAACCATTTGACACATTTTTATCACAGTGGTTAACATAGCCTTTCTGGCGTTATCTCAGTTACTGTGCCAAAAAATTTATATTCTACATTTACCAAGTTTCGCAAATACCCCTGTAAGATGCACCACAGGTGTGTTCCCACCGATCCCCCTCCCTCTACCCACCCCCCTTCCCACTTCCCCCTATTTTTAAGTTGTAGCTGGGTTATAGCTTTCATGTGAGAGTCCCAAATTAGTTTCATAGTAGGGCTGTGTACATTGGGTACTTTTTCTTCCATTCTTGGGATACTTTACTAAGAACAATATGTTCCAGCTCCATCCATGTAAACATGAAAGAGGTAAAGTCTCCATCTTTCTTTAAGGCTGCATAGTATTCCATGGTATACATATACCACAATTTATTAATCCATTCGTGGATGGATGGGCACTTGGGCTTTTTCCATGACTTAGCTATTATGAATTGGGCTGCAATAAACATTCTGGTACAAATATCTTTGTTACGTTTTGATTTTTGGTCTTCTGGGTATATGCCCAGCAGAGGAATTACAGGATTGAATGGCACATCTCTGAGTGTTCTCCATATATCTTTCCAAAAGGAATGTATTAATTTGCATTCCCACCAGCAGTGCAGAAGTGTTCCCTTTTCTCCTCATCCACACCAACATCTCTGGTCTTGAGCTTTTGTGATATAGACTAGTCTCATTGGAGTTAGATTATATCTCAAAGTAGTTTTGATTTGCATTTCTCTGATGATTAAAGATGATGAGCATTTTTTCATATGTCTGAAGGCCTTGCGCCTGTCTTCTTCAGAGAAGTTTCTCTTCAAATCTCTTGCCCAGCCTGCGATGGGATCCCTTGTTTTTTTCTTGCTGATGCGTTTGAGTTCTCTGTGGATTCTGGTTATTAAACCTTTGTCAGAGATATACCCTGCAAATATATTCTCCCATTCTGAGGGGTGTCTGCTTGCTCTGCTTACTGTGTTCTTGGCTGTGCAGAAGCTTTTTAGTTTGATCAAGTCCCAGTAGTGTATTTTTGAAGCTGCTTCAATTGCCCGGGGGGTTCTCCTCATGAAATACTCATCCAGACCAATTTCTTCAAGGGTTTTCCCTGCATTCTCCACTAGTATTTTTATAGTTTCATTTTAAGTTTAAATCTTTAATCCAATGAGAGTCTATCTTAGTTAATGGTGAAAGGTGTGGGTCCAATTTCAGTCTTCTGCAGGTTGCCAGCCAGTTCACCCAGCACCATTTGTTAAATAGGGAATCTTTTCCCCACTGAATGTTTTTAATTGTGTTGTCAAAAATCAAATAGTAGTAAGTAGCTGGATTCATCTCTTGGTTTTCTATTCTGTTCCAGATATCTACTTCTCTGTTTTTGTGCCAATACCATGGTGTTTTGATCACTATCGATTTGTAGTAAAGTTTGAGGTCTGGTAGTGTGATTCCTCCTGTTTTGTTTTTATTTCTGAGTAATGTCTTGGCTATTCGAGGTTTTTTCTGGTTCCATATAAAACGAAGTAATGTTTTTTAAAGATCTTTAAAATATGACGTGGAGCTTTAATAGCGAGTGCGTTGAAATTATATATTGCTTTGGGTAGTATGGACATTTTGATAATGTTGATTCTTGCCAGCCATCAGCATGGTATGTTTTTCCATTTGTTAACATTTTCAGCTTTTTCTTTTCTTAGAGTTTCATAATTCTCTTTATAGAGATCATTCACTTCTTTTGTTAGGTAAATTCCGAAATATTTCATCTTCTTTGGCACTACTGTGAATGGGATAGAGTCCTTAACTGCTTTTTCAATTTGACTGTTGTTGGTGTATATAAAGGCTACTGATTTATGAATGTTGATTTTGTAACCTGAGACGGTGCTGTATTCCTTGATCACTTCTAGGAGTTTTGTAGTAGAGTCCTTAGTGTTTTCCAGGTACACAATCATATCATCTGCGAAGAGTGAGAGTTTGATTTCTTCTGACCCTATGTGGATACCCTTGATCGCCTTTTCTTCCCTAATTGCGGTGGCTAAAACTTCCATTACAATGTTGAAAAGCAATGGAGACAATGGGCAGCCTTGTCTGGTTCCTGATCTGAGTGGAAATGATTCCAATTTAACTCCATTCAATATGATATTGGCTGTGCGTTTGCTGTAGATAGCCTCTTTCAGTTTAAGAAAAGTCCCTTCTAGACCAATTTTCTTGAGTGTTATGATCATGAAGGGATGCTGGATATTATCAAAAGCTTTTTCTGCATCAATTGAGAGAATCTTATGGTCTTTGATTTTAATTTGTTTATGTGCTGAATTACATTTATAGATTTACATATATTGAACCAGCCTTGACACCCTGGGATAAAACCAACTTGGTCATGATGTATAATTTGTTTGATGGTTGCTGGATTCTGTTTGTTAGGATTTTGTTGAATATTTTTGCATCCATATTCATTAGTGATATTGGTCTATAATTTTCTTTTGTTGTTGGGTCTTTTCCTGGTTTGGGGATCAGGGTGATGTTTGCTTCATACAACATGTTGGGTAGTCTTCCTTCTTTTTCTACATTTCGGAACAGGTTGAGTAATACAGGTACTAATTCCTCTTTAAAGGTTTGGTAGAATTCTGACGTGAAACCATCTGGTCCCGGGCTTTTCTTTTTAGGGAGGTTTTGTATAGTTGATGCTATTTCTGAACTTGATATGGGTCTGCTCAAGAGTTCCACTTGATTCTGGTTAAGTCTTGGAAGGTGCGTGCTTCCAAGTATTGGTCTATTTCCTTCAGATTTTCACATTTCTGAGAATAAAGTTTCTTGTAATATTCATTAAGGATTTTTTGGATTTCTGATGCGTCTGTTTTTATTTCGTCTTTGTTGTTTCTGATTGATGATATTAGAGATTTTACTCTTTTTTTTCTGATTAGGTTGGCCAGAGGTTTACCTATTTTATTGACCTTTTCAAAAAACCAGCTTTTTGATTTATTGATCTGTTGTATTATTCTTTTGTTTTCAATTTCATTTAATTCTGCTCTAATTTTGGTTATTTCTTTTCTTCTACTGGGTTTGGGGTTGGAATGTTCTTCCTTTTCCAGTTGCTTGAGACGTCCCATTAAGTTGTTAACTTCCTCTTGTTCCGTTCTCTTGAGGAAGGCTCGCAGTGCTATAAATTTCCCTCTTAGAACTGCCTTTGCTGTGTCCCAGAGGTTCTGAAAGTTTGTGTCTTCATTGTCGTTTTGTTCCAAAAAATTGGCGATTTCTTTCTTAATCTCATCTCTGACCCAGCTATCATTCAGCATAAGGTTATTTAACTTCCATGTTTTTGTATGGGTATGCAGATTCCTGTTGTTACTCAATTCAAGTTTTATTCCATGATGGTCCGAGAAGATGCATGGAATAATTTCTATTCCTTTAAATTTACTGAGGTTAGACTTGTGACCTAAAATGTGGTCAATTTTGGAGTAAGTTCCGTGGGCTGATGAGAAGTATGTGTATTCAAATTTGTTGGGATGAAATGTTCTGTAGATGTCTGCTAAATCTAAATATTGGATGGTTAGGTTTAAATCTAAGATTTCTTTGCCCAGCTTCTTGCTGGAGGATCGATCCAACACTGCTAAGGGAGTGTTGAAATCTCCGACGATTATGGAGCTGGAGGAAATCAAGTTACTCTTGTCTGTTAGAGTTTCTCTTATAAATTGAGGTGCATTCTGGTTGGGTGCACAGATATTAATAATTGTGATCTCATCATATTGGGTATTACCTTTAACAAATATGAAGTGACCATTCTTGTCCTTCCTTACTTTTGATGGTTTAAAGCCTACTGTATCTGCAAATAAAATTGCAACACCTGCTTTTTTCTGATTACCATTTGCCTGAAATACGGATGACCCTCCTTTCACCCTGAGTCTGTATTTGTCTTTTAAGTTGAGATGTGACTCTTGTATGCAACAAATATCTGGCTTGAGTTTTTCTATCCAGTCAGCTAACCTGTGTCTCTTTAGAGGACAGTTTAAGCCATTCACATTGATGGAGAGTATTGATAAGTCTGGTGGAATATTGGGTATCGAGTTTTTCAAAGGTCCAGTGGACATTTTTAATCCTTTGCCAGTGTGGAAGTTGGAGTTTGATCCGAGGTTTCTGAGTGAGTTTACTTTTGTGGTATAGGATTGGGTTGGTCATTGTGGAGGATAGGTCTGAGAACATCCTGAAGAGCTGGTTTACTTATGGCAAATTTTTTCAACATATTAATGGCATTGAAGTATTTAATTTCTCCATCATAGATGAAACTCAGTTTAGCTGGATACAAGATCCTGGGTTGAAAGTTTTTCTGCTTTAGGAGATTAAAAGTTGATGACTAGCCTTTTCTGGCTTGAAAAGTTTCAGCAGAGAGATCTGCAGTTATTCTAATATTCTTACCTTTGTACGTTATAGTTTTCTTTCGCCGGGCTGCTTTGAGAATCTTCTCTTTCATGTTAACTTTAGTGAAGCTAATTATGATATGTCTGGGAGATGGCTTATTGGGGTAGAATCGTGCTGGGGCTCTGAAGCTGTCTGCTATCTGAATTTCAGATTCTCTAGGCATGTCTGGAAAATTTTCTTTCATAATTTCATGCAGAAGGGCCTCTGTGCCCTTGGAGGGGACCTCATCGTTCTCAGAAATTCCTACAATCCTTATGTTGCTTTTTTTCAAATTATCTGAGAGTTCTCTGAGTGAGTGATCCGTTTTTGCTCTCCATTTCTCTTCCTCTTTGAGAGATTGGGAGCGTTTGAAGACTTTATCTTCAATGTCAGAAATGCTTTCTTCTGCTTGCTCCATTCTGTTACTGAGGGATTCTACTGTATTTTTCATATCTTTGAGAGCTGTAAGTTCTTGCTTCAGTGTGTCTAAAGTTTTGTCTTTAAATTTGTTAAATTCTTGAGAGAATTTTTGACTTTCTCCTCGAATTCCTAATTACATTTTATTAATCTTGTCTGCAATCCAAATTCTGAATTCGATTTCTGACATCTCAACCAGTTGTTTATGAATGGGATCTTCAATCACATCTGCCGTATCTTTTCTTGGGGGGGTTGATCTATTCTGGTTATTCATGTTACCAGAGTTTTTCCCCTGATTCCGCCCCATGGTTATTTTACTCCCTTTGGTTTTTTCCCCTGGGGTTTTATGGAGGGCCTGTACAGTGTTGTGGCCTGAGAAACTGGGGCCCTGTTTGGTGTGGTGGCGCAAAGTGGTTCTGTCTTGCTTTCAGCTGGTTTCTGTTCGATCCTATTGCAAGTTCCACTCTGGCTTGACGTCTCAGCTGAGTGGAACAATCAGCAATTAAGTCACCCCGCCTGCCCACCTCTGGCCCCAGTTGGAAAGGAGAATCAAACCTTCCTACAATCGCACACCCAGGGCACCGCCTGAAAAGTCCTCAGTCTATTAGCCCAGTTCAAAAGGTCCAAATCAGCTGTCTCAATTGGTTCTTGTCTCGGGTGGGAGAGTTCAAGAGGTCTCTGGGTACTGGATCACAGGGGGCCTGGTGACTCCTCTGACACGGCTCACCCCAGTGCAGCGTGGAGTCAGGAGGAACCACCCAGCAAACAGAGCAGTCTAGGAAGGTTGACGTCTCCTTCCCCTCTTTGCCCCTCCGTCGGACCCAGTCACTGGTCTCTCTGCAGATGGCTAACCCAGTTGCCTGCAGTGAACCGAGACTCCAGGGGTTTGCACCTGCCTGAATCGCAAGGAAGTCTGCCAGGCCCCCGCAGACTGCCGCTATCTAGCAGGAGGAGATGGGGCCTGACATCTTTGAGTGTTTGATGCAGGTGATGGGAAGGAGGTGTTCACTCAGGCTTAGCCCCGTCCCTGATGGATGCTGCTAACAGAACAGAACAGAACAGAACAGATAACTTTGCGGGGTTCTGTCTCTGTTCCTGTCGAAATCGCCTACAGAAGACGGGCTGTTTTGAGTTCAAACGTCTTTGCTGCTGGAGATTTGCGTTCGAACACCTCTCTGGGTCGGCCCGCCCTGGAAGCTTCCCGGGTTTGTGAGCCGTGTCAGGAAATCCCCCGCTCACCGGTGGCCTCCTCTGTTTGCCAAGGGAGACAGGGGGTGTGCCTTCAGAATATCCAGAAGTGGGCGTTCTGCCGTGAAAGAAAATACGGCTGTTGATCTACCTCCAGGGAATTGCTGTTCTGGTGTGGGCACTCAGGCGACCCTTTTCTCCTCTGTCCCGCGCCCCAGAGTCAGCACTGAGCGGCCACAGTTTGTGCTGGGTCCACACCCCTCAAGAGATCCCCCAAGAATCAGAACTCTTGGGTGATGGCCCCCAGACCCCGATTGGGAGTGGGGGCGGAAGCTAGAGTTTCATTCAGTTTTACGCAACACAACGGCCCGGGGAGGGCTCCTGCACTGCACCACAGGGAAGTGCCGGCAAGGCTTGATTTCCCCTCAGCAGAGTGCCCTCTCCTCGCTCACGTGTCCCAGAGTCAGCGCTGACCTGATGCAGCTCAGGCACTGTGCACTCCCCTTGAGAAATCACCCAAGGATCCGAACTCCTGGGGGATAGGCCCTCAGACCCCGAGTGAGAGTAGGGGCTCTCAGCTCTCAGCGGAGAAGCTAGAGTCTTATTCAGTCTTGTGCCTGCCCCATAATGTTGCCCGGGGAGGGTTGCTGCACTGCACCGCAGGGAAGTGCCGCCAAGGCGTGACTCCCCTTCAGCCCGGTGCCTTCTCCTCACTCAAGCGCCTCAGAGTCAATGCTGACCAGTCGCAACTCGGGGACTGTCCACTCCCCTTGAGAAATCACCCAAGGATCCGAATTCCTGGGGGACAGGCCTCCAGACCTCAGTGGGCGGGAGGGGAGCTCCGGGGATTCAGGGTTGCCGGCAAAGGATTCCAAAAGTTTTATTCAGTTTTATGCCCGGCAGGAGAACGCCACGGCACCCCAGTAGGGGAGGTAGGTCCAGTTTTTAGAAGGTCTCTCCCTGGAGTGTAGTGGGAGGGCCTTTAATTTCTGCCCGCTTGTTCAATTGTGGGGCTCTTGAGCCAGTCTCATGGGGGAGGGGGACTCCCGTCCGCTTGGTGGTGGATTTTGTACCTTTTGTTTGCGTCCTTGTGATCACAGCTTGCCTCAGCGGTGTTGATGTGCATTCTTCAACCTTCTCTCTTGGTGAGGCTCCAAGTCCACCAATATACATACTAAATTCCTGTCCCTTAACTCTCGTTCTGGACGGGAGCCTCTGTTGAAAGCTGGCTTCAGTCTGCCATCTTGTCTCCCCCTGGTTCTCTATTCTGTTCCAGACATCTACTTCTCTGTTTTTGTGCCAGTACCATGGTGTTTTCATCACTATCGATTTGTAGTATAGTCTGAGGTCTGGTACCGTGATTCCTCCTACTTTGTTTTTATTTTTGAGTAATGTCTTGGCTATTTGGGGTTTTTTCTGATTCCATATAAAACGAAGTAATGTTTTTTCAAGATCTTTAAAGTATGACAGTGGAGCTTTAATGGGGATTGGGTTGAAATTATATATTGCTTTGGGTAGTATGGACATTTTAACAATTTTGATTCTTCCCAACCATGAGCATGGTATATTTTTCCATTTGTTAACATTCTCAGCTATCTCTTTTCTTAGAGTTTCATAGTTCTCTTTATATAGATCTTTCACATCCTTTGTTAGATAAACTCCCAAGTATTTCATCTTCTTTGGCACTACTGTGAATGGGATAGAGTCCTTAATTGTTTTTTCAACTTGACTACTTTTGGTATATATAAAGGCTACCGATTTATGAATGTTGATTTTGTAACCTGAGACACTGCTGTATTCCTTAATCACTCCTAAGAGTTTTGTAGTAGAGTCCCTAGTGTTTTCCAGATATACAATCATATCATCTGCAAAGAGCGAAAGTTTGATCTCTTCTGACCCTATATGGATACCCTTGATCGCCTTTTCTTCCCTAATTGCGGTGGCTAAAACTTCCATTACAATGTTAAAGAGCAATGGAGACAATGGGCAGCCTTGTCTGGTTCCAGATCTGAGTGGAAATGATTCCAATTTAACTCCATTCAATATGATATTGTCTGTGTGTTTGCTGTAGATGGCCTCTATCAGTTTAAGAAATGTCCCTTCTATACCAGTTTTCTTAAGTGTTCTAATCATGAATGGATGTTGGATGTTATCAAAATCTTTTTCTGCATCGATTGAGAGAATCATATGGTCTTTGTTTTTTAATTTGTTTACGTGCTGTATTGCATTTATAGATTTACGTATATTGAACCAGCCTTGAGACCCTGAGATAAAACTGACTTGGTCATGATGCATGATTTGTTCGATATGTTGCTGGATTCTGTTTGTTAGAATCTTGTTGAATATTTTTGCATCAATATTCATTAGTGATATTGGTCTATAATTTTCTTTTCTTGTTGGGTCTTTTCCTGGTTTGGGGATCAGGGTGATGTTTGACTCATAGAATGTGTTGGGTAGTCTTCCTTCTTTTTCTACCTTTTGGAACAGGTTGAGTAGTATAGGTACTAATTCCTCTTTAAAGGTTTGGTAGAATTTTGACATGAAACCATCTGGTCCCGGGCTTTTCTTTTTGGGGAAATTTTGTATGGTTGATGATATTTCTGAACTTGATATGGGCCTGTTCCACATTTCCACTTGTTTTTGATAAGTCTTGGAAGGTGACGTGCTTCCAAGTAACGGTCTATTTCCTTCAGATTATCGTATTTCAGAGAGTATATTTTCCTGTAATATTCATTAAGGATTTTTTTGATTTCTGAGGAGTCTGTTTTTATTTCGTCTTTGTTATTTCTGATTGATGAGATTAGAGATTTTACTCTTTTTTTTTTTATTACGTTGGCTAAAGGTTTATCTGTTTTGTTGACCTTTTCCAAAAACCAGCTTTTTGATTTATTGATCTGTTGTATTATTCTTTTGTTTTCAATTTCATTTAGTTCTGCTCTGATTTTGGGTATTTCTTTTCTTTTCCTGGATTTGCAGTTGGATTGTTCTTCCATTTCCAGTCTCTTGAGATGTCCCATTAAGTTGTTAACTTCCTCTCTTTCCGTTCTCCTGAGGAAGGCTTGCAGTGCTATAAATTTCCCTCTTAGAACTGCCTTTGCTGTGTCCCAGAGGTTCTGATAGTTCGTGTCTTCATTGTCGTTTTGTTCCAGAAATCTGACAATTTCCTTCTTGATCTCATCTCTGACCCAGCTATCATTCAGCATAAGGTTATTTAACTTCCATGTTTTTGTATGGGTATGCAGATCCTCTTGTTACTCATCTCAAGGTTTATTCCATGATGATCCGAGAAGATGCATGGAATAATTTCTATTCCTTTAAATTTGCTGAAGTTAGACTTGTGACCTAAGATGTGATCGATTCTGGAGTAAGTTCTGTGTGCTGATGAGAAGTATGTGTATTCAGTTTTGTTGGGATGAAATGTTCTGTAGATGTCAGCTAAATCTAAATGCTGGATGCTTGGATTTAAATCTAGAATTTCTTTACTCAGCTTTTTGTTGGAGGATAGATCTAGCACTGCCAAAGGAGTGTTAAAATCTCCGACTATTATAGAGTTGGAGGAAATCAAGTTGCTCATGTGTGTTAGAGTTTCTCTTATAAACTGAGGTGCATTCTGGTTGGGTACATAGATATTAATAATTGAAATCTCATCATATTGAGTCTTACCCTTAACAAATATGAAGTGACCATTTTCGGCCTTCCTTACTTTTTTTGGTTTAAAGCCTATTGTGTCCGCAAATGAAATTGCAACTCCTGCTTTTTTCTCAATACCATTTGCCTGAAATATGGATGACCATCCTTTCACCCTGAGTCTGTATTTGTCTTTTAAGTTAAGATGTGACTCTTGTATGCAACAAATGTCTGGCCTGAGTTTTTGTATCCAGTCAGCTAACCTATGTCTCTTTAGAGGGCAGTTTAAGGCATTCACATTAATGGGGAGCATTGATAAGTTTGGTGAAATTTGGGGTATTGAGTTTTTTGAAAGTCCAATGGACATTTTTAATCCTTTTGCCATTTTGGAAGTTAGAGTTTGATCAGAAGTTTCTGAGTGAGTTTACTTTTGTAGTAGAGGATTGGGTTGGTTATTATGGAGGATAGGTCTGAGAATATCCTGAAGAGCTGGTTTAGTTATGGCAAATTTCTTTCGCATTTGTATGTCATTAAAGTATTTAATTTCTCTGTCATAAATGAAACTCAATTTAGCTGGGTACAAGATCCGGGGTTGAAAGTTATTTTACTTGAGGAGATTAAACTTTGATGACCACCCTCTTCTGGCTTTTAAAGTTTCAGCAGAGAGATCTGCAGTCATTCTAATGTTCTTCCCATTGAAGGTAATAGTTTTCTTTCACCTGGCCGCTTTGAGAATTTTCTCCTTCATATTAAATTTAGTGAACTTAATTATGATATTCCTGCATGATGTCTTATTGTGGTTGAGTTGTGCTGGTGTTCTGAAGCTATCTGCTATCTGAATTTCATGTTCTCTAGGCATGTCTGGCAAATTCTCTTTCATAATTTCATGCAGAATGACCTCTGCTCCCAGTGAGGCTACTTCACCTGTTTCAGGAATTCCTATGAGTCAGATATTTGCCTTCTTCAAGTTATCCCAGAGTTCTCTGAGAGAGTGATCCATTTTTGCTCTCCATTTCTCTTCCTGTTTGAGAGTTTGGGAGCATTCAAAGACTTTATCTTCAATGTCAGAGATCCTATCTTCTGCTTGGTCCATTCTGATGCTAAGGGATTCCACTGTATTTTTCATATCTTTGTGGGCTGCAAATTCTTGCTTCAGTGTGTATAAGTCTTTGGTGGTTTTGTCTTTAAATTCGTTAAATTCTTGAAACAGCTTTTGAATTTCTCCATCAATTCCTAGTTCCAGTTTCTCAATGTTGTTTGCCATTCAAATTCTGAATTCAATTTCTGACATCTCAGCCAGTTGTTTGTGAATGTGTTCTTCTATTACATCTGCCATATCTTTCCTTGGGGGGGTTGATCTATTCTGGTTCTTCATATTACCCGAGTTTTTCCACTGATTCCAACCATGATTGTTTTACTCCCTTTGATTTCTCCCCTGGTGTTTTGTCGAGGACCTGTACAGTGCTGTGGCCTGAGAAACTGAGGCCCTGTTTGGTGTCGAGGGGCTAATTGGTTCTGTCTTGTTTTCAGCTGTTTTCTGTTTGACCCTAGTGAAATAGTTACTCTGGATTGAAGTCTCAGCTGTGGAGAAATACCAGCAATTAAGTCACCCCACCCACCACAGGCAAAAAATGTAAAAGGGAAATCAAACCTTGCTACAACCACACACCCAGGGCACCACCTGGATGGTCCCCAGGTTACTGGCTCAGTTCTGAAGGTCCAAATCAATTGTCTCAGTCAGCAGCTGCCTCGGGTGGGAGAGTTCCAGAGGTCCCAGGGAACTGGATCACAGGGGTCTGCTGACTGCTCTAATAGGGCTTGCTCCAGTGCTGCATGGTCAGGAAGAGCCACCCAGTAAATAGATCAGTCTGGGAAGATTGATGCCTCCTTCCCCACCTTGCAGCTCTGTCACACCTAGTCGCTGCTAGCCCCACAGGGCTGTGACCCAGTCAGTTGTCTGCAGTAAGCAGATACTCCAAGGGTTTGCACCTGCCTAAGTCACAGGGTAGTCTGTGTCTGTTCGTCTAGGACACTATGTTCTGTCTTTATCCAGCAGGGGGTGGGGTGGCCTATCAACCTTGGGCACTTGATGGAGGCTGGAGGTGTTCACTCAGTTCCATCCCCACCCTTAGTTTATGTTACTGGGTGAACGGAACAACCCTGTGGGAGTTTGTTTCTGACCCTGCTAGATTCTTCTGCAGAGGAGAGGCTGATTTGAGTTCCCAGAACCTGTGCCTCAGGCCCTGTCTTTAGTCCTGCGGGTTTGTATTCACAACATGATCAGTTGTCAGCTGTAACCTCTTGGCCTCCTTTGTCTATAGGCTGTTGATCCCTTGAGGGCCAGGTGCATCTTAGGCTCAGTAAAGTGGTCCTCTGGATCAGCACCACCCTGGGAGTTTCCCGGCTCTGCAGGTGTGTTTTCTATTCCCCGTGTTCTACCCAGGTCAGTGCTGCCTCAGGCAAAACCTTTACTCATGGAGCTTTTGTTTCAGTCTGAGGTCTGTTCCATGGTGGTTGCCATCTGAGAAGATGCTCGGCCTCATCTGGTTGCCAAGGAAGACAGAAGGAGAGGCTATGGCATATCTGGGGGTGGGCCTTGCTATTGCTGAAGATGGCTGTTGCTTTGCACCTTGGGGCACCACTGCTCCAGTGTAATTCCCTCTTAGCCGACCATTGTCTTCTCTCTCCTTTGCTACAGAGTCAGCACTGGCCAGCTGCAGTCTAGTCTGTCTGCACCTCTTGAGAGTTCACCCAAGAATCTGAACTCCTTCCCACTCAGTGCACGTGTCCACGCTTCTTATGTCTTTCCAATCCATTCCCAGGTTTTCCTGAAAACTGGCGACTGCAATCGGATGTAGGAGGAGTGGTGATGAGTTCATGCAGTCATTGGAGGGCTTGCGGTTTTGTCTCCTGCCTATTTTTTTGTTGCAGTTTGGCTGGGGTTGGGTTCAAACCTGCCACCCTATGTACCCACTACTCACTAAGCCACAGGCACTGTCCTACTTAGAAGTTTTATCTTCTATCTCTTTTATTATCTCTCTTCTATTTCTGTGAATTAATTACATTAAATACATCAGAGACTGTCTTTCTGGTCCATTCATTACAAAATCTTGCCTTTCATGTTTCGTACAGGACAAGTCTGTAAAAAAAAATTTTTTTTTTTTTTGGAATGTCAAATCCATCACTCCTGGAGGCAATTATTAGATAGTCTCTCATCATTAAGATTCTCTCATGCAGGTGCTCTGTGGAGTCAGTAAGGCCCGTAAAGTAGCAGGGTTGGACCAGGGGACTGAGTCTTTTTCTCCTCTTTGTTCCTCTTTCACACCATGTACTGGTGACCCCACAGGGCTGCAGTCCTACTCCCTCCAATAAGCAGAAGTGCCAAGGCTTAGTGCCTGTCAGAGTCAAAAGAAGGTCAATGCCCCTGCTGCCTGTCCACTACCCTCTGCCACCAGCTGGCTGGGGATCTGAGGCCTGCCTGCCTTGGGTACCCAATAACCATTGGCCAGTGTTCCACCTGGACTCAGTCTAATCCTGAGGGTAACAAATCAGCAAATTCTTTTCTCTCTAGGCCACCAAGCCTTTGCCCCTGCCGCTTTGCTGAACTGGTATCACTATAGAGTGAGGTCTGGTTTCCTCTGGCATTCCTGAGAGTTGGGGAGATGTCCCCCTACATTGGTGTCACTCTATTTTTGCTGGATCTTTGTTGGAAGTGACTTGTGCAGGTCCTCTGTGACTGCCACTGCCACGGAGTAATGGCTATAAGAGCAGGTCCGGAAGTTTGGGGCACATGGATCCAGCAGCAGGGCGGAGGATGTTTCACTGGATTCTGGCAGTGCCTGGCGCCTGGGGACGTTGACAAGGAGAGCACTTGGCTCACAATTCTGGCCAGGCTGGGACATCTTGGAGGCAGGTTATGGTGGGTGGAGGGTGGGGTAGGGTGCTGGGTGCAAGGCTCTTGCAGTCTCTGGACGGGTGTTGTGCAGAGTCAGGGAGGATGTGTGGCTCTAGCAGTTTTTAGCCACACAGCACAGATGCAGGGAGGGTGCTGGGAACATACAGATCTAGCAGGCTTTGGCCTTGGGGGGGTGGGCAGGGCACTTGGTTCAGCAGACAGGAGTGGGGGTTGGGGGATCCTCCTGAGTCTCCTCTTACAGTCTCGGCAGGAGTTAGGCTTCTGTTTCATCAGTTGAGGGGTGAAGGGTGGACTAAAATTTCAGAATGGCAGAGAAAACGTTAGTTCAATTTTTTTTTCTGGCCAGTGAGTGTTCAGAGTCAGAGCAGGGTCTCTTTGAGGAAGTAGTCCCCACTTACAGCTCTCTCCGATGGGGTGAGATAAGAGGTCCTCAGTTCATTACTGGCTTCTAGAAAACCTGCAACTGCAAACGAAGAGAAAAAGGAAAAAAAAAAAAGAAAGACCGCACAGCTTCTGTGGGGGAGGGGTTGGACACTTTTACTTTCTGATGAATTTTGTACCTGAAGTTTCTCGCAGTTCGCCTCATCAGAGGTGGCCCACAGTTATCACTCTTCTCTCTTTGCTGGGCTCCCAGTCTTCAGCTTAATTGGGTACTTTCTGGACATTATTTTTCCCTCTGGACAGGTGTTTCTGTTGGAGGCTGCCTCCAGTCGGCCATCTTGCCCCTCACCCATGAAGTTCAGATATTTTTATAGATGCCTTTGGGGGGGCAATTGGGAAATATAGATCAAAAAATGGTTTCTGGGGCGTAGAAATGGGTGGGGGTAACAGAGTGACTTGCAGATTACCACGAGAGAGAGGTATTTATTATTCAAATAATTTGGGCTAAGTCACGTGACAACTTGACCTTCATTCCTGCAGTATATTGAGTTGAGGGGGCATCAAACAGGGAAAAATCCTTCTTGTGTTTTTTGGGTTCGAATGGCCTTCAATTAAAATATTTTTTTATACCAAGGAGCCATATTTGGTATAAACCATACTTGGCTCAAGAAGCCAAACTCAAATCTCCTGAGTTTCTTTATTGTCTAATAATAGATTTAGCTACATTACCCCTTGCAGCCAAATTAATAGACATTCATCTTCACATTTTACTTTTTATTTTTTTGCCTTATGTATATTGGCTAGGTGACTAGATTCATGCAGGGGAGGAAAAACATTTCCTCTGCTCCCTTGAGTTCTGTTATTAGGGTCTATAAATTAAACTTACAATAGGCATATTATGGGAGAAAAGGCATATCAATTTTACTTGATGATAATATTTGTACATGCACAGAAGTTTCATAGAAAAGAACTAAAAATGTAAAGGAGTGGTTAGACTTGGAAGCTTATATGCTTTTAACAAAGGTCAATAAATCGCAGAGAATTCACCAGACAAAAAGAAAAGGGCAGTTTTGGCTTGTAAAGACAATAAATTATGGGATAATAACTAAGAAATGTATGGAAGACAAGTGGTGTTTAGTCAGTTCTGCATTTTCTGGTGTGGGAGAGGAAAACTTTTTAGAAATGGAAATTTATGTCACCTTTACCAAAGGGGTAGGTATGTCCTGCTTTTGGGCAGAAAGACAGAAAGTGGGGAGTCCTTCACGCACCTGCTGCTTCTCAGTTGCTTTCAGCTCTAAATGATCCTTGTGCCAAAGTGTCATATTTAGGGGTGACATATTCTGATGCTCTTCACTGGGGAATGTGGATCATCAATAACTCAACTGCATGGTACAAGATCCGATCAGTACTTGGTGGCGTGGTGGTGGGAGATAGAAGTAGGCAGGGGAATATTGAACATGAGCTGGGGGTAGTGATCCCAGCAAGGACAGTGACATGAGGAAGGATCTCAGTGCAGAATAAGTTATTTAAAATAGGTGCAATGACCACAGTGGATTAGATTGGTGTCTGTCTTCCTGAGATATCATGAAATCAGCAGTTGTAAAACTCCTCCTCACCAAGAACAACATCAGACTCCCAGGCAACCTGGTTCAGAATTTTGATTATTGTAGTAGTCTATAGAAACATAATTTGAAGAAATGTCAAAGAAGCCTGTTGAGAGATTCAGTGTTTCATGAGTACTGATTCTTTGTAATAAACAGCTTATTTCATTCTTTCTGTCTTCTTTTCTTAGAGAAGTAGTTAGATATATATATATATATATATATATGTGTATGTATATACATACTTTTTTTTTTTTTTAATTTTGCACTTTTTGGCCAAGCTGGGTTTGAACCCTCTACTTCTGGCATATGGAACGGGCACCCCACTCCTTTGAACCACTGGCGCCACCCATCCTTTTTATTTTTAATTGTAGTAAAGAGTGCATTTACCACAAAATTCACCATGAGAGCCATGTTTAAGCATGTAGTTTAGCTATGGTAAATATATACACCTTGTTGTACAACAGATCTTCACAACCTTTTTATCTCACAAACTAAAACTCCATACTCATTAAATGACTTCCCATTTTCCCCTCCCTCAGCCCCTGGCAACCATTCTACTTCTTGTCTCTATGAATTTCACCATAGAATTAACATTTTTGAAGGATAAGACGTGTTTATGCAAAAAATACAGAGTCTAAAGAAGGAGATAATGCATATAAAATATGAATGTGTTTAATGTTCTCAGAAAAAAGTCTCCCACTGTTAGGAGTGTGCTCATCTATCATAAAAACCCCTCAGACCCAGCCACAGGAGAAAGGAGTGTTTTATACTCCTGGAGGTGGACACAAGACCTCAGAGGGAGTGTCTGTAAGAAGAAAACAGCAAGAGATGTAAAGGCACTTCTTTAATTTCCTTTCCTTTGAGCTAATTCTATAGGTAAACAGAAGGAAGCACGCATGCTACCCAAAAAGGGGATGTTTGGGGGGTTGTTTTTTCCCCTTCTGCTCTGAACCCTCTCCGCAATGTTGACTATGTGAGTGTGTGTGTGTGAGTGTGTATGCCTGTGCAAACTTATGTGCTTCATGGCCAGGAGTGCGTGCTGGGGATCTTTTTTGTTGATGTGGGCAAGTGTGTATAGCATTAAAAGATGACCATTTTGATCGCTTCTACGTGCGTGGTTCTGTGTGACTAAGTGCATCTGGATTGCTGTGTAAACACCATCAGTCTGCATGACTCTTTCGTCTTCCCAAACTCAAGCTGTCACCATCAAACTCTTCCTCCCGAATCACTGTCAGCCACCGTCTCCCTTCCACCTCAAGGAAGTGGAATCTCAAGGTAGTTTTCTTGATTTTTTTTTTTTTTTTTTTTGTATTACAGTTAGCATGCACTATATCTTTTCAAGCCAGGTTTTCATTTAATTACTATTCTTATTTTTACTCTGATGGGTGGTAGGCCAATGTCATCATTCAGTCTCTAGTTCTCTTGAGCAGAATACAAAGATATGAATGAAAGATATCAGAAGCATTTATCCACCAGAAAGGCCCCGGTCCTAACAGATACCTGGTGGTTTATGTTCTGTAATTAAAGATTTTTATTTTTCTTTCCTTCTTTCTTTCTTCTTCTTCTTCTTCTTCTTTTTTTTTTTTTTTGAGACAGAGCCTCAAGCTGTTGCCCTGGGTAGAGGGCCTTGGCATCACAGCTACAGCAACTTCCAAGTCTTTGGGTTAAGTGATTCTCTTCCCTCAGCTTCACAAGTAGCTGGGACTACAGGCACCCTTCACAACACCTGGCCGGCCATCGTTTACTTGTAGCTGTTTTTGTTGCTTGGCAGGCTCAGGCTGGATTCCAATGTGACAGTTTTGCTGTATGGGGCTGGAGCCTTAGCAGCTTGAGCTACAGGCTCCCAACTATTTTTCTCTCTTTCCTTGGATGCTCACTGCGGTGAGGGTGGGGCCTTTCCTGCCCAGATTATATGGGCTGAGGAGTTGTGAGTGCTCCTGCAGGAAGATTTCTTTCATCTGCTCCTGTGTTTGGGTAAAATGTTTTTTTAATTAAATCATAGCTGTGCAAATTAATGTGATCATGGGGCACCATACACTGGTTTTATATACCATTTGACATCTTTTCATCACATTGGTTAACATAGCCTTCCTGGCATTTTCTTAGTTATTGTGTTAAGACATTTATATTGTACATTTACTAAGTTTCACATGTACCCTTGTAAGATGCACCATGGTTGTAATCCCACCAATTACCCTCCTTCGGCCCAATCTCCCCCCTCCCTGCTCTCCCTCTTCCCCTTTGCCATATTCTTAGGTTATAACTGGGTTATAGTTTTTATATGAAAGCCATAAATTAGTTTCATAGAAGACCTGAGTATGTTGGATACTTTTTCTTCCATTCTTGAGATATTTTACTAAGAAGAACATGTTCCACCTCTATCCATGTAAACATGAAAGATGTAAAGTCTCCATCTTTCTTTAAGGCTGGATAATATTCCATGATGTACATATACCACGATTTATTAATCCATTCATGGATCAATGGGCACTTGGGCTTTTTCTATGACTTAGCAATTATGAATTGGGCTCCAATACACATTCTGGTACAAATATCTTTGTTATAATGTGATTTTTTGGTCTTTTGTGTATATACCTAGTGGAAGAATTATAAGATTGAATGGCAGATCTATTTTTAGATCTCTAATTGTTCTGAAAACATCTTTTCAAAAGGAATGTATTGATTTGCATTCACACCAGCAGTGTAGGTGCATCTCCACATCCACGCCAACATCTCTGGTATTGGGATTTTGTGATATGGGCTAATCTCACTGGAGTTAGATGATATCTCAAGAGAAGTAATATATATATATATATATACATAGATTTATTTATTTATTTTTAGTTTGCAGTTTCTGGCCAGTGCTGCGTTTGAAGCCGCCACTTATGATATATGGGCTGATATCCTACTCCTTTGAACCACAGGTGCCACCCATCCTTTTTATTTTTAATTGTAGTAAAGAGTGCATTTAACACAAAATTCACCATCAGAGCCATGTTTAAGCATGTAGTTTAGCCGTGGTAAGTATATCCACCTTGTTGTACAACAGATCTTCACAACTTTTTTATCTTGCAAACTAAAACTCCACAGTCGTTAAATGACTTGCCCCTAGCAACCATTCTACTTCTTGTCTCTATGAATTTAACCATAAAATTAACATTTTGGAAGGATAAGACATGTTTATGCAAAAAATACAGGTTCTAAAGAAGGAACTAATGCATATAAAATATGAATTTGTTTAGTGTTCTGAGAAAAAGGTCTCCCATTGTTAGCAGTGTGCTCATCTATCATAAAAACCCCTCTGACCCAGCCACAGGAGGAAGGAGTGCTTTATGCCCCAGGAGGTGAGCACAAGACCTCAGAGGGAGTGTCTGTAAGAAGAAAACAGCAAGAGATGTGACAGACCTTCTTTAATTTCCTTTCCTTTGAGTTAATTCTATAGCTAAACAGAAGGAGACACGCATACTACCCCCGAAAGGCACATTTGGGGGGCCTTCTCTCCACATCCATGCCAGCATCTGCAGTTTTGAGATTTTGTGATGTGGGCCATTCTCACTGGGGTTAGATCATATCTCAGGGTTGTTTTGATTTGCATTTCTCTAATATATAGAGATGATGAACATTTATTCATGTGTTTGTTAGCCATTCGTCTGTCATCTTTAGAGAAGGTTCTATTCATGTCTCTTGCCCATTGATATATGGGATTGTTGGCTTTTTTCATGTGGATTAATTTGAGTTCTCTATAGATCCTAGTTATCAAGCATTTGTCTGATTGAAAATATGCAAATATCCTTTCCTATTCTGTAGGTTTGGTTTGGTTATTGTCTCTTTGCTTTGGTTATTGTCTCCTTAGCTGTACAGAAGCTTTTCAGTTTAATGAAGTCCCATTTGTTTATTTTTGTTGTTGTTGTTGCAACTGCCATGGCAGTCTTCTTCATGAAGTCTTTCCCCAGGCCAATATCTTCCAGTGTTTTTCCTATGCTTTCTTGGAGGATTTTTATTGTTTCGTGCCTCAAATTTAAGTCCTTTATCCATTTTGAATCAATTTTTGTGAGTGGGGAAAGGTGTGGGGCCAGTTTCAGTCTTTTACATGTAGACATCCAGTTCTCCCAATGCCATTTATTCAATAGGGAGTCTTTCCCTCAAGGTATGTTCTTGTTTGGTTTATCAAAGATTAGGTGGTTGTAAGATGTTAGTTTCATTTCTTGGTTTTCAATTCGATTCCAAGTGACTATGTCTCTGTTTTTGTGCCAGTACCATGCTGTCTTGACCACTTTGTAGTATGGACTAAAATCTGGAATGCTGATGCCCCCAGCTTTGCTTTTATTACTAAGAACTGCCTTAGCTATACGGGGTTTTTTCCAGTTCCACACAAAACGCAGAATCATTTTCTCCAAATCTTGAAAGTACAAGGTTGGTATTTTGATAGGAATGGCATTGAATATGTAGATTGCTTTGGGAAGTATAGACCTTTTAAGCATGTTGATTCTTCCCATCCCTGAGCATGGTATGTTCTTCCATTTGTTAATATCCTCTGCTATTTCCTTTCTCAGGATTTTGTAATTTTCTTCATAGAGGTCCTTCACCTTCTTCGTTAGGTATGCTCCTAGGTATTTCATTTTCTTTGAAACTATGGTGAAGGGAGTTGTGTCCTTAATTAGCTTCTCATCTTGACTGTTATTGGTGTACACAAAGGCTACTGACTTGTGGACATTGATTTAAATCCTGAAATATTACTGTATTTTTTGATGACTTCTAGGAGTCTGGTGGTTGAGTCTTTGGGGTTCCGTAAGTATAAGACCATGTCGTCAGCAAAAAGGGAGTGTTTGACCTCCTCTGCTTCCATTTGGATTCCCTTTATTTCCTTGTCTTGCCTAATTATATTAGCTAGAACTTCTAGCACTATGTTGAATAGGAAAGGTGACAGAGGACAACCTTGTCTGGTTCCAGTTCTAAGAGGAAAAGCTTTCAGTTTTACTCCATTCAGTACAATATTAGCTGTGGGTTTGTCATAGATAGCTTCAATTAGTTTTAGAAATGTGCCACCTATGCCTATACTCTTCAGTGTTCTAGTTAGAAAAGGATGCTGGATTTAATCAAATACTTTTTTTGCATCTATTGAGAGGATCATGTGATCTTTATCTTTCCCTCTGTTAATATGGTGGATAATGTTTATGGACTTGCGTATGTTAAAGCAGCCTTGCATCCCTGGGATGAAGCCTACTTGATCATGATGAATGACTTTTTTGATGATAAGCTGTAATCTATTGGCTAGGATTTTCTGGGGGAATTTTTGCATCTATATTCATGAGTGAGATTGGTCTGAAATTCTCCTTTTTGTTTGGGTCTTTTGCTGGTTTTAGTATCAGGGTGATGTTTGCATCATAGAATGTGTTGGGGAAGATTCCTTCTTCCCCAATTTTTTGGAATAATTTCTGCAGTACAGGAATAAGCTCTTCCTTGAAGGTTTGATAGAATTCTGGTTTGAAGCCATCTGGACCAGGGCAGTTTTTGGTTGGAAGATTTTTTTTATTGTTTCTTTAATCTCAGTGCTTGAAATTGGTCTGTTTAGGAGCTCTATTTCTTCCTGGCTAAGTCTAGGGAGAGGGTGTGATTCCAAATATTGATCCATTTCCTTCACATTGTCAAATTTCTGGGCATAGAGTTTCTGGTAGTATTCAGAGATGATCTCTTGTATCTCTGTGGGATCAGTTGTTATTTCCCCTTTATCATTTCTGATTGTGGTTACTAGAGATTTTATTTTTCTATTTCTTGTTTGTCTAGCCAATGGTTTATCTATTTTATTTATTTTTTCAAAAAACCAACTCCTTGTTTCATTAATTTTCTGAATGATTTTTTTGTTTTCAATTTCATTGATCTCTGATTTGATTTTGGATATTTCTTTTCTTCTACTGAGTTTAGGCTTAGATTGTTCTTCTTTTTCCTATTCCTTAAGATGGCTTGTGATATCGTCGATGCGCTCTCTTTCTTTTTTTCATATGTAGGCATGTAAAGTGATGAATTTTCCTCTCAAAACTTCTTTTGCAGTATCCCACAGGTTTTGATAGCTTGTGTCTTCATTTTTGTTATGCTCAAGGAAGTTAATGATTTCCTGTTTTCTTCTTCCTGCAACCATCTGTTATTCAACAGAAGATTGCTTAAATTCCATGATTTTGTGTGGGGTCGAGCGTTTTTGTTAGAGTTGAGTTCTACCTTTATTGCCTTATGGTCTGAGAAGATACAAGGTGAAATTTCAATTCTTTTGATTCTGTTGATATTTGTTTTGTGTCCCAGGACATGATAAATTTCAGAGATTGTTCCATGGGGTGACAAGAAGAATATATATTCTTTATCTTTGGCATGAAGTGTTCTATATGCGTCTATCAAGCCCAGTTTGTTCTAGGGTCTCATTTAAATCTCGTATATCTTTGTTTAATTTCTGTTTAGAGGATGTGTCCAGCTCTGTAAGAGGAGTGTTAAAGTCCCCTGTTATTATGGTATTATCAGATATCATATTGTTCAGACTGAGTAAGGTCTGTTTCAAGACTCTGGGAGCATTTAAATTGGGTGCATAAACATTTAGAATTAAAACATCTTCTTGTTGTATTTTTCCCTTGATAAATATAAAATGAATATCTTTGTCTTTTTTGACTTTAGTTGCTTTAAATACACATGATCAAGTTGGATTTATCCCAGGGTCTCAAGGCTGGGTCAATACACGTAAATCTATAAATGTAATTGAGCACATAAACAAAGTAAAAAACAAAGAACATATGATCCTCTCAGTTGATGCAGAAAAAGCTTTTGATAACATCCAACATCCCTTCATGATCAGAACACTTAAGAAAATTGGTATAGAAGGAACATTTCTTAAACTGATAGAGGTCATATACAGCAAACCGACAGCCAATATCATATTGAATGGAGTTAAATTGGAATCATTCCACTTAGATCAGGAACCAGACAAGGCTGCCCATTTTTTCCATTGCTTTTTAACATTGTAATGGAATTTTAGGCAGTGCAATTAGAGAAAGAAGGTGATCAAGGGCATCCACATCGGGTCAGAAGAGATCAAACTTTCGCTCTTCACAGATGATATGATTGTATATCTGGAAAACACCAGGGACTGTACTACAAAACTCTTAGAAGGGATCAAGAAATACAGCAACGGCTCAGGTTACAAAATCAACATTCATAAATTGGTAGCCTTTATATATACCAACAATAGTCAGCTGAAAAAACAATTAAGGACTCTCTCCCATTCTCAGTAATGCCAAGAGAGATGAAATATTTGGGAGTTTATCTAAGGAAGGATGTGAAAGATCTATATAAAGAGAGCTATGAAACTCTAAGAAAAGAGAAAGCCGAAAATGTTAATAAATGGAAAAACATGCCATGCTCATGGCTGGGAATAATCAACATTTTTAAAATGTCCACACTACTCAAAGCAATATATAACTTCAATGCAATCCCCATGAAAGTTCCACTGTCATACTTTGAAGATCTTCAAAAAAAAATACTTCGTTTTATGTGGAATCAGAAAAAACTTCAAATAGCCAAGACATTACTCAAAAATAAAAGCAAAGCAGGAGGAATCACGCTACCAGACCTCAGACTATACTACAAATCGATAGTAATCAAAACAGCATGGTATTGGCACAAAAACACAGAAGTAGATGTCTGGAACAAAATAGAGAACCAAGAGATGAACCCAGCTACTTACCATCATTTAATCTTTGACAACCCTATTAAAAACATCCCTTGGTGAAAAGATTCCCTATTTAACAAATGGTGCTGGGTGAACTTGCTGGCAACCTGTAGAAGACTGAAATTGGATCCACACCTTTCACCACTAACAAAGATAGACTCTTACTGGATTAAAAATCTAAACTTAAGACATGAAATTATAAAAATACTAGAAGAGTGTGCAGGGAAAACCCTTGAAGAAATTGGGTTGGGTGAGTTTTTTTATGAGAAGGACCCCCTGGGCGATTGAAGCAGCTTCAAAAATACACTTTTGAGACTTTATCAAACTAAAAAGCTTCTGCACAGCCAAGAACGCAGTAAGTAAAGCAAGCAAACAGCCCACAGAATGGGAGAAGATAACTGCTTGTTATATCTCTGACAAAGGTTTAGTAACCAGAATCCACAGAGAACTCAAACACATTAGCAGGAAAAGAAGAAGGGATCCCATCACAGGCTGGGCAAGAGAATTGAAAAGAAACTTCTGATGATGGGAAGATGGCGGCCTGAAGCCAGCTTTCCACAGAGGCTCTCGTCCTGAAGGAGAGTTAGGGGATGAAAATTTAGCAGGTAACCTGATGGATTCGAGCAACACCAAGCGAGAAAGTTGAAGAACGCACATCAACCCCGCTGAGGAGAGCTGCGACCACAAGGAAGCAAACAAAAGGTACAAAACCCATCACCAAGCGGATGGGAGTCCCCCCTCCCCCACCTATTGGCTTAAGGGCCCCACAAACAAAAGGGCAGAAATCAAAGGCCATCCCACTACACTTCACGGGAGAGACCTACTACAAACTGGACCTATCTCCCTTACTAGGATGCCTAGGCATTCTCCTGCCAGGCAAAAACTGTATAAATCTGTAAATATCCTTTGCTGGCAACTCTGAGCACCCGGCACTTCCCTTCACTCTCTCTGAGGTCTGAAAGCCTGTCCCCCAGGAGTTTTGATTCTTGGGTGACTCCTAAAGGGGAGAGGACAGTCCCCAAGCTGCGGCTGGTCAGCGCTGATTCTGGGGCACGGGAGAGTGCTCAGGACAGTCAGTAGTGGGAGACCCTCACCAGGGTGGCACTTCCCCGAGGCGAGGTGCATCAGCCCTCCTTGGGCAACAAAACAACCAGGCATATAACTGAGTTGACCTCGCTACCAGCTGCTCTGAGCTCCTTTGGCTCCCTGTGCCCTCACTGTGTGGTCCAAAACCTAAACGACTGCTGTGTGGCCAAGTAGGAAACTGGGGGTAGGCGAGTCTGTTCCCTGCCCAATTCTTCTGGGCTCCAGCCGCTCCCCCCCAGCCCGCCCCCACTCTGAAGCCTGCAGGCTTGAGCTGCAGTGGTACAACCAGGCAAGAGACTGCAAGAATTTGCTCGCTCTGGGCTCGACTGGGCTCCCTGTAGCTCTGAATTCTTGCTGGCTCTGGGCTCCCGGCGCTTTCCCCGCCCTCGCTCTGTTGTCCAGAGACCTGAACGCCTGCGCGGTTCTGGGCTCAGCTGCTCCCTCCAACCCGCCCCCACTCTGAAACCTGAAGGCTTGAGATGCGGCAGTACAACTGGGTGACAGACTGGCAGAAATTGAATTTGCTCACTATAAACTGGGCTGCCTATGGCTCTGAGCCCCTGCTGGATCTGGGCTCCCAGAGCTCACCCTGCCCTCACTCTGTGGTCCGGATACTTGAGCGCCTGCCGTGTGGCCAGGCAGGGAACTGGGTGGAGCTGATTCTGTTGCTGCCCGGTGGTTCTGGGCTCCGGCCGCTCCCTCCACCCTGCCCCACTCTGAAGCCTGAAGGCTTGAGCTGCGGTGGTACAAACGGGCAAGAGTCTGGGAGGAACTGAATTTGCTCCCTGGTGACTGGGCTCCCTGTGGCTCGGAGCACCTGCTGGCTCTGGGCTCCTGGAGCTATCCCCTTCCTCACTCTGTGCTCTGGAGATCTGAGGGCCTGCCATGTGGCCGGGCAGGGAACTGGGTGGAGCTGAGTCTGTTCGCTGCCTGGCAGTTCTGGGCTCCAGCTGCTCCCCCCACAACCCCTCACTCTGAAGCCTGGAGGCTTGGGCTGCGGTGGTGCGGTAGAGCCAAAGATTGGAAGGAATTGAGTGAGCTTGCTGCTGGTGGCTCTGAGCTCCCAGCACCCCACCCCACCCACACTCTGGGATCTGGAGGCCTGACGCCCAGGAGTCCAGATTCTTGCGGGATTTGTCTGGGCATGCACAGTGCCTGAACTGTGGCTGGTTGGTCCTGACTCTGGGACACAGGAGTGAGGCTTGGGAGACCCACATCCGAGCGGCAGTTCCCTGAGGCGGCAGACGCAATACCCCCTGCCTCCCTGGGCATCCAGAGGAGACCACCCCTGTCTACAGGATTTCCCTGAGATGACTCAAAGACCCTGGAAACATCCAGGGTAGGGCCGACTCAGAGAACTGAGACTTCAAACCAGAGTAAGAGCTTCACGGAGGTCAAACAGAAGCCAGCTGACAATAAGTCAGAACCACTCAGCCACACCACACAAGACAGGGCCCAAGTCTCTCAGGCTACAACACTGAATTTGCCCTCAACAAAACCCTAGAAAGAAAATCAAAGGCAATAAAACAACCATGGGGCAGAATCACCAGAAAAAAATTCAGCAACACATCAAACAAATCATGAATCATGATCAAATTGGCTTTATCCCAGGGTCTCAAGGCTGGTTCAATATACGTAAATCTATGAATGTAATTCAGCACATAAACAAAGTAAAAAACAAAGATCATATGATCCTGTCAATTGATGCAGAAAAAGCTTT
This sequence comes from Nycticebus coucang, assembly GCF_027406575.1. Lineage (NCBI taxonomy): Eukaryota > Metazoa > Chordata > Mammalia > Primates > Lorisidae > Nycticebus > Nycticebus coucang. Next base: position 2,379,114 of record NC_069805.1, read on the forward strand.
TGATAACATCCAACATCCCTTCATGATCAGAACACTTAAGAAAATTGGTATAGAAGGAACATTTCTTAAACTGATAGAGGCCATCTACAGCAAACAGACAGCCAATATCATATTGAATGGAGTTAAATTGGAATCATTTCCACTTAGATCAGGAACGAGACAAGGCTGCTCATTGTCTCCATTGCTTTTTAAAATTGTAATAGAAGTTTCAGCCACCGCAATTAGGGAAAAAAAGGTGATCAAAGGCATCCACATAGGTTCAGAGGAGATCAAACTTTCGTTCTTCGCAGATGATATGATTGTATATCTGGAAAACACTAGCAACTATACCGCAAAACTCTTACAAGTGATCAAGGAATACAGCAACGTCTCAGGTTACAAAATCAACGTTCATAAATCAGTAGCCTTTATATATACCAACAATAGTCAAGTTGAAAAAACAATTAAGGACTCTATCCCATTCACAGTAATGCCAAAGAAGACGAAATATTTGGGAGTTTATCTAACAAAGGATGTGAAAGATCTCTATAAAGAGAACTATGAAACTCTAAGAAAAGTGATAGCTGAGAATGTTAATAAATGGAAAAACATATCATGCTCATGACTGGGAAGAATCAACATTGTTAAAATGTCCATACTACCCAAAGCAATATATACCTTCAACGCAATCCCTATGAGAGTTCCACTGTCATACTTTGAAGATCTTGAAAAAACAATACTTCGTTTTATATGGAATCAGAGAAAACCTCGAATAGCCAAGACATTACTCAAAAATAAAAACAAAGCAGGAGGAATTACGCTAAGTGACCTCAGACTATACTACAAATCGATAGTGATCAAAACAGTATGGCATTGGCACAAAAACACAGAAGTAGATGTCTGGAACAGAATAGAGAACCAAGAGATGAACCCAGCTACTTACCATTATTTAATCTTTGACAACCCAATTATAAACATACCATGGTGAAATATTTCCCAATTTAACAAATAGTGCTGGGTGAACAGGATGGCAACCTGTCGAAGACTGAAACTGGATCCACACATTTCACCACTAACCAAGATAGACTCTTACTGGATAAAAAACCTAAACTTAAGACATGAAACTATAAAAATCCTACAAGAATGTGCAGGGAAAACCCTTGAAAAAATTGGGTTGGGTGAGTTTTTTATGAGAAGGACACCCCGGGCGATTGAAGCAGCTTCAAAAATACACTTTTGGGACTTGATCAAACTAAAAAGCTTCTGGAGAGCCAAGAAGACAGTAAGTAAAGCAAGCAAACAGCCCAGAGAATGGGAGAAGATATTTGCTGGTTATGTCTCTGACAAAGGTTTAATAACCAGAATCCACAGAGAACTCAAACGCATTAGCAAGAAAAGAACAAGGGATACCATCACAGGCTGGGCAGGAGACTTGAAAAGAAACTTCTCTAAAAAAGACAGGCGAGTGGCCTTCAGACATATGAAAAAATGCTCATCATCTTGAATCATCAGTGACATGCAAATCAAAACTACTCTGAGATACCATCTAACTCCAGTGAGACTAGCCTATATCACAAAATCTCAAGAGCAGAGATGTTGGCGTGGATGTAGAGAAAAGGGAAGACTTTTGCACTGCTGGTGGGAATGCAAACTAATATATTCGTTTGATAAGATATATGGAGAACACTTAGAGATCTAAAAATAGGTCTGCCATTCAATCCTGTAATTCCTCTGCTACGCATATACCCAAAAGACCAAAAACCACATCATAACAAAGATATTTGTACCAGAATCTTCATTGCAGCCCTATTCGGAATTGCTAAGTCATGGAAAAAGCCCAAGTGCCCATCGATCCACGAATGCATTAACAAATTGTGGTATATGTACACCATGGAATACTATGAAGCCTTGAAGAAAGATGGAGACTTTACCTCTTTCATGTTTACATGGATGGAGCTGGAACATATTCTTCTCAGTAAAGTGTCTCAAGAATGGAAGAAAAAATATCCAATGTATTCACCCTTACTAAGAAACTAACTTAGGTCCTTCACAAGAAAGCTATAACCAAGTTACAACATAAGAACAGGGGGAAGGGGGAAAAAGTAGGGAGGGAGGGAGAGGGAGGGGGATTGAAAGGATCACACCTGTGGTGCATCTCACAAGGGTACATGTGAACCTTGGCAAATGTGGAATGTAAATGTCTTGGCAAAGTAACTAGGAAAATGCCAGGAGGGTTATGTCAACTAATGAGATGAAAATGTGTGAAATATTCTATGAATCAAGTGTATGGTGCCCCATGATCATATTGATGTAGACAGCTATGATGTAATAAAAAAAAAAAAGAAACTCTCTAAAGAAGACAGGTGAGCGGCCTTCAGACATATGAAAAAATGCTCATCATCTTTAATCATCAGCGAAATGCAAATCAAAACTACTTTGAGATATCAGCTAACTCCAGTGAGACTAGCCTGTATCACAAAATCTCAAGACCAGAGATATTGGCGTGGATGTGGAGAAAAGGGAAGACTTTTGCACTGCTGGTGGGAAAGGAAACTAACACATTCCTTTTGGAAAGAGATATGGAGAACACTTAGAGATCTAAAAATTGATCTGCCATTCAATCCTGTAATTCCTCTGCTACACATATACCCAGAAGATCAAAAACCACATCATAACAAAGATATTTGTACCAGAATCTTTATTGCAGCCCTATTCAGAATTGCTAAGTCATGGAAAAAGCCCAAGTGCCCATCAGTCCACAAATGGATCAACAAATTGTGGTATATGTACACCATGGAATACTATGAAGCCTTGAAGAAAGATGGAGACTTTACCTCTTTCATGTTTACATGGATGGAGCTGGAACATATTCTTCTCAGTAAAGTGTCTCAAGAATGGAAGAAAAAATATCCAATGTATTCACCCCTACTATGAAACTAACTTAGGACCTTCACATGAAAGCTATAACCAAGTTACAACATAAGAGCAGGGGAAAGGGGGAAAGCGTGGGTAGAGGGAGGGGGATTGGAAGGATCACACCTGTCGTGCATCTTACAAGAGTACACGTGAGCCTTGGCAAATGTGGAATGTAAATGTCTTGGCAAAGTAACTAGGAAAATGCCAGGAGGGCTATGTCAACTAATGAGATGAAAATGTGTCAGATATTCTATGAAACAAGTGTATTGTGCCCCATGATCATATTGATGTACACAGCTATGATTTAATATAAAATAAATAAATAAATAAATAAATACACACGAATCTGAAAATAATATTGCAACTCCTCTTTCCTTCTGAATTCCATTTGCCTGAAAAATTGTCTTCCAACCCTTGACTCGGAGCTTTAATTTGTCTTTTGAAGCCAGGTGTGTTTCTTGTAGATAGCAAATGGATGCCTTGTGTTTTTTAATCCAGTCAGTCAATCTATGTCTCTTCAGTGGGGAATTCAAGCCATTAACATTAATAGAGACAATTGATAAGTGTGGTAGTATTCTATTCATCTTATTTTGTGAGAGTCCACTGCTTAGTTTTATCTTTTGCATCAGTCTGGAGGTTAGGGTCTATCCTTTAATTTCTGAGTTCTTGCTTTGCTGCTGATCCATTGTGGTGGTCAGTCTGCAGAACAGGTTGAAGTATTTCCTGTAGGGCTGGTCTTGTGGCAAATTTCCTCAATGTTTGTATATCTGTAAATGATTTGATTTCTCCATCAATTTTTAAGCTTAGCTTAGCAGGGTACAGAATTCTGGGTTGGAAATTGTTCTGTTTAAGTAGATTAAAGGTAGATGACCAGTGTCTTCTTGCTTGGAAAGTTTTATTAGAGAAGTCTGCGGTCACTCTGATGGATTTGCCCCTGTAGGTCAACTGGCGCTTACTCCTGGCAGCTTGCAGAATCTTTTCTTTTGTCTTGACTTTGGACAGGTTCATCACAATGTGTCTTGGAGAAGCTCGGTTAGAGTTGAGGTGACCTGTGTTCCGATAGCCCTCTGAAAGCAGTGTGTCAGAATCTTTGGTGATATTTGGAAAATTTCCTTTATAATATTCTCTAGTATGGCTTCCATTCCTCTGGGGCCTTCTTCCCCTTCTGGGATTCCTGTAACTCGTATGTTGGAACGCTTCATAAAGTCCCATAATTCTGACAGTGAACATTCTGCTTTCTCTCTTCTTTTCTGCCTCTTTTACTATCTGAGTTATCTCAAGAACTTTGTCCTCTACCTCTGAAATTCTTCTGCATGGTCTAAAGTGTTGCTGATACTTTCCATTGCATCTTTAAGTTCCCTAATTGACTGTTGCAGTTCCTTCTCTGCTATATCCTTTTTATATTCTTCATATCGTTCATCTCTTATTTGATTCTGGTTTTGGATTTCCTTTTGGTTATTTTTCACTTTATTAGCAGTTTCCTTCATTGTTTCCATCATTTCTTTCATTGTTTTCATCATGTGTATTCTAAATTCCCTTTCTGTCATTCCTAACACTTCTTTATAGGTGGAATCATCTGCAGTAGCTACCTCATGGTCCCTTGACAGGGTTGTTCTGGACTGGTTCTTCATGTTGCCTGGAGTTTTTTGCTGATTTTTCCTCATAAGAGATTTCTTTTATCTGTTTCCTTACCCTAATTTTCCTTTCACTTCCTCTTGCTCTTTAAGTTCTTGTGCCTGTGGAAGTTACGGGTGGGGTTAAACCTATTGAACACACGCAAACACTTGACGGTTTTCCACTGTTTTAGTCCTCCTGTTGGGGTCCAGAAGTCTCTTGCAAGGAAGCTGTTACTCGGTCACCATCTTGCTCTCCAACCCAGAGAAGTTTCTCTTCAAGTCCCTTTTCCACCCTGAGATGGGATCACGTGTTCTTTTCTTCCTAATACGTTTGAGTTCTCTGTGGATTCTGGTTATTAGTCTTTTATCGGATGTGTAACCTGCAAATATTTTCTCCCATTCTGAGGGCTGTCTGCTGGCTTTTCTTACTATGTTCTTGGCTGTGCAGAAGCTTTTTAGTTTGATCAGATCCCAGCAGTGTGTTTTGGATACTGCTTCAATTGCCTGGGGATTCCTCCTCATAAAATATTCACCCAGGTCGATTCCTTCAAGAGTTTTCCCTGCACTTTCTTCAAGTATTTTTATATTTTCATGTCTTAAGTTTAAATCTTTTATCCAGTGAGAGTCTATCTTAGTTAATGGTGAAAGATGTGGGTCCAGTTTCAATCTTCTACAGGTTGCCAGCCAGTTTACCCAACACCATTTGTTAAATAGGGAATCCTTTCCCCACTGAATGTTTTTAATTGGCTTGTCAAAGATCAAATAACGGTAAGTAGCTGGATTCATCTCTTGGTTCTCTATTCTGTTCCAGACATCTACTTCTCTGTTTTTGTGCCAGTACCATGCTGTTTTGATCACTATTGGTTTATAGTACAGGTCTGGTAGCGTGATTTCTCCTGCTTTGTTTTTATTGCTGAGTAATGTTTTGGCTATTCGAGGTGTTTTCTGATTCCATATAAAATGAAATATTGTTTTTGCAAGATCTTTAAAATATGACAATGGAGCTTTAATAGGAATTGCATTAAAATTATATATTGCTTTGGGTAGTATGGACATTTTAACAATGTTGATTCTTCCCAGCCATTAGCATGGTATGTTTCTCCATCTGTTAACATCTTCAGCTATTTCTTTTCTTAAGGTTTCATATTTCTCTTTGTAGAGATCTTTCACATCCTTTGTCAGGTATACTTCCAAATATTTCATCTTTTTTGGCACTACTGTGAAAGGAATAGAGTCCTTGACTGTTTTTTCAGCTCAGTTATTGTTGGTATATATAAAGGCTACAGATTTATGGGTGTTTATTTTGTAGTCTGAGACATTGCTGTATTCCTTGATCACTTCTAAAAGTTTTGTAGTAGTATCCCTAGTGTTTTCCAGATATATGATCATATCATCTGCGAATAGTGAAAGTTTGATCTCTTTTGACCCTATGTGGATACCCTTGATCTCCTTTTCTTCCCTAATTGCAATGGCTAAAACTTCCATTGCAATGATAAAGAGCAATGGAGACAATGGGCAACCTTGCCTGGTTCCTGATCTAGGTGGAAATGATTTCGATTTAACTCCATTCAATACGATATTGCCTGTGGGTTTGCTGTAGCTGGCCTCTATTAGTTTAAGAAATGTCCCTTCTATACCAATTTTCTTAAGTGTTCTGATCATGAAGCGATGCTGGATATTATCAAAAGCTTTTTCTGCATCAATTGAAAGAATCATATGGTCCTTATTTTTTAGTTTGTTTATTTGTTGAATTACATTTATAGAGTTATGTATATTGGACCAGCCTTGAGACCCTTGGATAAATCCCACTTGGTCATGGTGTATAATTTTTTTTGATGTGTTGTTGGATTCTGTTTGTTAGGATCTTATTGAGTATTTTAGCATCAATATTCATTAGTGATATTGGTCTATAATTTTCTTTTCTTGTTGGGTCTTTCCCTGGTTTGATCCTGGGATCAAGGTGAGGTTTGCTTCGTAGAATGTGTCTTCTTTTTCTATATTTTGGAAGAGGTTTAGTAGTATAAATACTAGTTCTTCTTTAAAAGTTTGGTAGAATTGTGACATAAAGCCATCTGGTCCTGGGATTTTCTCTTTAGGGAGATTTTGTATAGTTGATGCTATTTCAGAACTTGATATAGGCCTGTTCAGCATTTCCACTTCATTCTGCCTAAGTCTTGGTAGGTGGCGTGCTTCCAGGTATTGTCGATTTCTTTCAGATTTTCACATTTCTGAGAGTAGATTTTCTTGTAGTATTCGTTAAGGATTTTTTGAATTTCTGAGGGGTCTGTTATTATTTCACCTTTACCATTTCTGATTGATGAAATTAGAGATTTTACTCTTTTTTTCCTGTTTAGGTTGGCCAAAGTTTTATCTATTTTATTGATCTTTTCAAAAAACCAACTTTTGGATATATTGTTCTGTTGTATAATTCTTTTGTTTTCAATTTCATTTAGTTCTACTCTGATTTTGGTTATTTCTTTTCTTCTGCTGGTTTTGGGGTTGGAGTGTTCTTCCTTCTCCAGTTGTGTGAGATGTCCCATTAAGTTATTAACTTCCTCTCTTTCCATTTTGTTGAAGAAGGCTTGCATTGCTATTAATTTCCCTCTTACGACTGCCTTTGCCGTATCCCAGAGTTTCTGGTAATTTGTGTCTTGATTGTTATTTTATTCCAAAAATTTGGTGATTTCCTTCTTAATCTCATCTATAACCCATCTATCCTTTAGCATAAGGTTGTTTAGCTTCCATGTTCTTGTGTGGGTATGTAGCTTCCTGTTGTTATTGAGTTCAACTTTTATTCCACGATGGGCTGAGAAGATGCAAGGAATAATTTCTATTTTTTTTTAAATTTGCTGAGGTTAGATTTGTGCCTAGGATGTGGTCGATTTTGGAGTATGTTCCATGGGCTGATGAGAAGAATGTGTACTCAGTTTTGTTGGGATGAAATGTTCTGTAGATGTCTGTTAAGTCCAGATGTTGAATGGTTGAGTTTAAATCTAAAATTTCTTTGCTTAGCTTCTTTTTGGAGGATCTATCCAACACTGCTAAAGGTGTGTTAAAATCCACAAACACTATGGAAGTGGAGGAAATCGAGTTGGTCATGTCTGTTAGAGTTTTTTCTTATAATTTCTTTTCTTCTGCATTGTGGTTGGGTGCATAAATATTAATAATAGAGATCTCATCATATTGAGTATTACCTTTAACAAATATGAAGTGTCCATCCTTATCCTTAATTATTTTGGTTGGTTTAAAGCCTGTTGTGTCTGTGAACAGGATTGCAAGGCCTGCTTTTTTCTGCTTTCCATTTGCCTGGAATATAGATGACCATCCCTTCACCTTCAACATTTGTCTTTTAATGTAAGATGTGATTCTCGTATGCAGCAGATATCTGGCTTGAGTTTTTGTATCCAGTCAGTCAACCTGTGCCTCTTTAGAGGACAGTTTAAACCATTCACATTAATTGAGAATATTGATAAGCCTTTCGAGAGTCCAGTGGACATTTTTAATCCTTTTGCGACTGGGGAAGTTGGAATTTGTTCAAAATTTTCTGGGTGGGTTTACTTTTGTGGTGGAGGATTACACTGGTCTTTATGGAGGATAGGTCTGAGGATATCCTGGAGAGCTGGTTTACTTATGGCAAATTTCGTCAACATGTGAATGTCATTGAAGTATTTAATTTCTCCATCATAAATGAAACTCAGTTTAGCTGGGTATAGGATCCTGGGTTCCAAGTTATTTTGTTTTAGGAGATTAAAAGTCGATGACCATCCTTTTCTAGCTTGAAAGGTTTCAGCAGCGAGATCTGAAGTTATTCTAATATTCTTCCCCTTGTAGGTAATGGTTTTCTTTCATCTGGCAGCTTTCAGAGTTTTCTCCTTCATATTAACTTTAGTGAAATTGATTATGATGTGTCTGGGAGATGTCTTATTTGGGTTGAGTCATGCTGGAGTTCTGAAACTGTCTGCTCTCCGAATTTCAGAATCTCTTGGCATGTCTGGAAAGTTCTCCTTCATAATCTCATGGAGAAGAGACTCGGGGCCTTGTGAAGCCACTTCATCACTTTTAGGGATCCCTATAAGACGAATATTAGTTTTCTTCAAATTATCCCAGAGCTCTCTGAGAGAGTGGTCTGTTTTTGCCCTCCATTTCTCATCCTCTTTGAGATTTTGGGAGCATTTGAAAACTTGTCTTCAATGTCAGAAATCCTTTCTTCTGCTTGCTCCATTCTGTTGCTGAGGGATTCTACTGTGTTTCTCAGATCTTTGAGGGCTGCAACTTCTTGTCTCAATGTGTCAAAATCTTTGGTCATTTGGTCTTTTATTTCATTGAATTCTTGAGATATCTTTTGGGTTACTGCTTCGAGTTCTAATTCAGTCTTAATTTGCTATCCAGATTCTGAATTCGATTTCTGACATCTTAGCTATTTGTTTGTGCAAGGGATCTTGTGTTGTGTCTGCCCCATTGATCCTTGGGGGAGTTGATCTACTCTGATTATTCTTATTGCCAGAGATTTTCTGTTGATTTCACCTCATGATGGTTTTTCACCGTTGCCTCTGGCCATCCTCAGAGTCGTGGAGGTGTGTCTCCAAGATTAGATCCCAGCAGGATCACTCTATTGTTGCTTGATCTTTGTAGGGAGTGACCCTGTGTAGTTCCTCTGGGGCTGCTCCAGCTAGGGTGTTCTGGTTGTGGAAGCAGCTCTGGTGTGTGACACATGCAGATCCAGCAACAGGGCAGGAGGTTGTGCTCACAGTTCTGGGAGTGCCTGGCACCCAGTGACTTTGGCACAGAGAGCCCAAGGCTTCAGCAGTCTCTGGCCAAAAGAAGGGCTCTGCGTAGAGGCAGGGAGGGCTCCAGAGGCACACGGCTACCAGTATCCCTGGCCAGATGAGCGGGCCAGTGTGGAGGCTGGACACAGGAGAGAGGACGCAGGGTTGCAAGACTCCTGTAGATCCTGGTCAGGGCATGCAGAGGCCCGGTTGGTGTGGGGTCGTGGCACAGATCTTATGGAGGTCTGGGCAGCGCCAAGCCCAGGAATTTGAGGTTGCTATGAGCTGTGACACCCCGGCACTCTACCCAGGGCAACAGCCCAAGCCTCCAGAGTGCCAAAAACATCTCACTCTGCCCTTAAGGGTTAAGGCTGTAAGGCAGCTCAGTCCCTGACTTTAGGCTGCTCAGTCGCTAGGTTACTAGGTCCCACCTGATCCTAGCTCTGGGACTCTGAGGGCGGAGCTTGCTGGGGCAGTTCTCTCACACAACGGCTCCCTGCAGCCCAGCTCAGTGCCTCTCTCTGGGGCCCCAGACAATTGCCACAGTTCTCCGCACTCCTGCTCAAGCTCTCCCTAAGGCAGTTCAACTGAGTGCCAAGTCCAGAAGCACCAGAACAGTTCACAGGTAAGGCCTTTCCGGTTTGCAGTCTCATTGCTGTTTGTACTTATGGTTGCCGGCCTGATTAGGTCAATCGAACACACTCAACCACTTGCCAGTTTCCCACTGTTTTTGTCCTCCTCTTCGGGTCCAGAAGTCCCTTGCTGATTCCCTGTATCCTCAAAGGGATGATTATAGGAAGATCCCACCAGCCAGAGATGTCTGGAGTCTTATCTCCCCAGACTCACCATGCCCAGTTGCAGGGAAGGTGTTACTTCTTAATTACTATCCTTATATTTACTCTGATGTGTAGAAATGATGGCTGGCAGGCCAATGTCATAATTTAGTCTCTAGTTCTCTTCAGCTGAATACAAGAAAATGAATGAAATATATCAGAAGCATGTATCCACCAGAAAGGCCCCGGTCATAACAGATACCTGGTGATTTCTGTTCTGTTATTAGAGCCTTTTATTTTTCTCTCTTTCTTTTTTTCTTCTTCCTTTTTTTTTTTTTTTTTTTCCTGAGACAGAGGCTCAAGCTATCACTCTGGGTAGAGTGCGGGGACATCAAAGCTCACAGCAACTTCCAATCTTTGGTTTAAGTGATTCTCTTGCCTCAGCTTCACAAGTACTTGGGACTACAGGTGCCCTCCACAACACCTGGCTGGCCACTGTTTACTTGTAGCTGTTTTTGTTGTTTGGCAGGCCCAGGCTAGATTCCACCCTGACAGCTTTGGTGTAGCTGCTTGAGCTACGGGCCCCGGTCTATTTTTCTCTCTATCCTTGGCTGCTCACTGGGGTGAGAGTGGGGCCTTTCCTGCCCAGATTATATGGCCCGAGGAGTTGTGAGTGTTCCTGCAGGAAGATTTCTTTCATCTGCTCCTGTGTTTGGGTAACTTTCTTTTCTTAATTAAATCATAGCTGTGTACATTAATGTGATCATGGGGCACCATACACTGGTTTAATATACCATTTGACACCTTTTCATCACATTGGTTAACATAGCCTTCCTGGCATTTTCTTAGTTATTGTGTTAAGACATTTATATTCTACATTTACTAAGTTTCACATGTGCCCTTGTAAGATGCACCATAGTTGTAATCCCACCAATTACCCTTAATTCGCCCATTCTCCCTGCTCCCTCCTCTCCCTTTCCCTGTTCCCCATATTCTTAGGTTATAACTGGGTTATAGCTTTTATATGACAGCCATAAATTAGTTTCATAGTAGGGCTGAGTATATTGCATACCTTTTCCTCCATTCTTGAGATACTTTACTAAGAAGAATACGTTACAGCTCTATCCATGTAAACATGAAAGAGGTAAAGTCTCCATCTTTCTTTAAGGCTGCATAATATTCCGTGGTGTACTTAAACCACAAATTATGAATCTGTTTGTGGATCGATGGGCACTGGGCTTTTTCCATGACTTAGAAATTATGAATTGGGCTGTACTAAACATTCTGATACTAACATATCTTTGTTATAATGTGATTTTTGGTCTTCTGGGTTTATACCTAGTAGAGGAATTATAGAAGTGAATGGCAGATCTATTCTTAGATCTCTAAGTGTTCTCCAAACCTCTTTCCAAAAGGAATGTATTAATTTGCATTACCACCAGCAGTGTAGGTGCATTCTCCACATCCACGCCAACATCCGTATTCCGGGGGATTTTGTGATATGGGATAATCTCACTGGAGTTAGTTCATATCTCAAAGTAGTTTTGTTTTGCATTTCTCTGATGATTAAGGATGATAAGCATTTTTCCCTATGTCTGTAGGCTGTGTGTCTGTCTTTTTCACTAAATTTTCGCTTCAAGTCCCTTGCCCAGCCTGCGATGGGATCTCTTGTTCCTTTCTTGCTTATACGTTTGAGTGCTCTGTGGATTCTCATTATTAAACCTTTGTCAGAAATATAACCTGCAAATATCTTCTCCCATTCTGAGGGCTGTCTGCTTGCTTTACTGACTGTGCTCTTGGCTCTGCAGAAGCTTTTTAGTTTGATTAGGTCCCAGTAGTGTATTTTTGAAGCTGTTTCAATTGCCCTGGGGGTCCTCCTCATAAAATATTTGCCCAGACCGATTTCGTCAAGAGTTTTTCCTTCACTTTCTTCCAGTATTTTTATAGTTTCATGACTTAAGTTTAAATCTTTAATCCAGTGAGAGTCTATCTTAGTTAATGGTGAAAGGTGTGGGTCCAGTTTCAGTCTTCTGTAGGTTGCCAGCCAGTTCACCCAGCACCGTTTGTTAAATAGGGAATCTTTTCCCCCATGAACGTTTTTAATTGGCTTCTCTAAGATCAAATAACGGTAAGCAGCTGGGTTCATCTCTTTGTTCTCTATTATGTTGCACACATCTACTTCTCTGTTTTTGTGCCAGTACCATGCTGTATTCATCACGATTGATCTATAGTATAGTCTGCAGTCTTTTAGCTTGATTCCTTTTGCTTTGCTTTCATTTCTTAATATGGTCTTGGCTATTCAAGGTTTTTTCTGATTCCTTATACAGCAAAGTATAATTTTTTCAAGATCTTTAAAGTATGACACAGGAGCTTTAATAGGGATTGCAGTAAAAGTGTATATTGCTTTTGGTAATATGAACATTTTAACAAAGTCAATTCTTCCCAGCCATGAGCATGGTATGCTTTGGCATTTCTTAACATTTTCAGTTATTTCTTAGAGTTTCATACTTCTCTTTATAGAGATATTTCATGTCCTTTGTTAGATACACTCCCAAGTATTTCTTCTTCTTTGGCACTACTGTGAATGGAATAGAGTCCTTAACTGTTTTTTCAGCTTGACTATTGTTGGTATATATAAAGGCTACCGATTTATGAATGTTGAATTTGTAACCTGAGACGCTGCTGTATTCCTTGATCGGACTAAGGGTTTTGTAGTGGAATCCCTGTTGTTTTCCAGATATACAATCATATCATCTGCAAAAAGCAAAAGTTTGATCTCTTCTGACCCTGTATGGATACGCTTGATTGCCTTTTCTTCCCTAATTGTCATGGCTAAAACTTCCATTACAATGTTAAAGAGCAGTGTAGAGAATGGGCAACCTTGTTTGGTTCCTCATCTGAGTGGAAATGATTTCAATTTAACTCCACTCCCTGAGCTATTGGCTGTGGGTTTGCTGTAGATGGCCTCTATTAGTTTAAGAAATGTCCCTTCTATATGAATTCTCTTAAGTGTTCTGAACATGAAGGGATGCTGAATATTATCAAAAGCTTTTTCTGCATCAATTGAGAGTATCCCATGGTCTTTGTATTTTAATTTGTGTATGTGCTGAATTACATTTATAGATTTAAGTATATTGAACCAGCCTTGAGACCCTGGGATAAAACTGATTTGGTCATGATGTATAATTTGTTTGATGTGTTGCTGGATTCTGTTTTTTAGGATCTAGTTGAATATTTTTGCATCTATATTCATTAGTGATATTGGTCTATAATTTTTATTTCTTGTTGGGTCTTTTCCTGATTTGGGGATCAGGGTGATGTTTGCTTCATAGAATGTGTTGGGTAGTATTCCTTCTTTTTCTATACTTTGGAACAGGTTGAATAATACAGGTATTAGTTCCTCTTTCAAGGTTTGGTAGAATTCTGACATGAATCCATGTGGTCCCGGGCTTTTCTTTTTAGGGAGATTTTGTATGGTTGATGCTATTTCAGAACTTGATATAGTCCTGTTCAACATTTGCACTTGACTCTGGCTAAGTCTTGGAAGGTGACGTGCTTCCAAGTATTGGTCAATTCTGAGAATAAAGTTTCTTGTAATATTCATTAAGGATTTTTTGAATTTCTGAGGACTCTGTGGTTATTTCATCTCTGTCGATTCTGATTGATGAAATTAGAGATTTTACTCTTTTTTTCCTGGTTAGTTTAGCCAAAGATTTATCTATTTTATTGACCTTTTCAAAAAGCCAACTTTTTGATTATTGATCTGCTGTGTAATTCTTTTGTTTCCAATTTCATTTAATTCTGCTCTAATTTTGGTTATTTTTTTCTTCTACTGGGTTTGGGTTGGAATGTTCTTCCTTTTCCAGTAGCTTGAGATGCCCCATTCACTTGTTAAGATCCACTCTTTCCGTTCTTTGAGGAAGGCTTGCAGTGCTATAAATTTCCCTCTTAGGCCTGCCTTAGCGGTATTGCAGAGGTTCTGATAATTCATGTCTTCATTGTTGTGTTGTTCCAAAAAAATTGTCAGTTTCCTTCTTCATCCCCTGTATGACCCAGCTATCATTCAGCATAAGGTTGTTTGACTTCCATGTTTTTGTATGCATGTGAAGATTCCTTTTGTTAAAGAGTTTGACTTTTATTCCATGGTGGTCTGAGAAGGTGCAAGGAATATGTTCTATTTTTTTAAATTTACTGAAGTTAGACTTGTGACTTAAGATGTGATCGATTTTGCAGTATGTTCCATGGGCTGATGAGAAGTATGTGTATTCAGTTTTGGGGGGATGAAATGTTCTGTAGATGTCTGTTAAATCCAAGTGTTGGATGATTAGGTTCAAATCTCAAATTTCTTTGCTCAGCTTTTTCTTGGAGGATCTATCCAACAATGCTAAAGGAGTGTTAAAATCTGTGACTATTATGGAGCTGGAGGAAATCAAGTTGCTCATGTCTGTTAGAGTTTCTCTTATAAATTGAGGCCCATTCAGGTTGGGTGCATAAATATTAATAATTGAAATCTCATCATATTGAGTATTACCCTGAACAAATATGAAGTGACCATTCTTATCCTTCCTTACTTTTGTGGTTTAAAGCCTATTGTATCTGAAAATGGAATTGCAACACCTGCGTGTACATTTTCTAGTCTCCACGCTCCAGCCAGGCTGTTACCACTTTAGGCAAACCCTTTTCTCACAGGGCTGCGTTTCCATCCCAGATCTGTTCTGCCGGTGGTTGCCACTGAGAAGATTCTCAGGCCCCTCTGTTTGCCCAGAGAGACAGGGTGTGTGACTCTGGAAATCCAGGGGTGAGCCCTATTGTTGGCAATATGTGCTGCTGCTGCTCTGCACCTCGGGGCACTGCCGCTGCAGCGTGATTCCCTCTCAGCTCACCATTCTCTCCTCACTCCCTTCCTGCAGAATCAGCCCTGTCCAGCAGCAGAAGATGCCCTGTCCACACCTCTTGAGAAAACACCCAAGAATCTGGACTCCTGGGGGACAGGACTCCACACCTCAGAATGAGAGTGGAGGGGAGTGCTGGGAGTTCAGAATTGCAGGTAGAGAACATATACAGTTTTACACAGTTTTATGCCTGGCAGGAGAGCACCATGGCACCCTAGTAAGGGAAGTAGGTCCATTCTGTAGAGGCTCTCTCTTGTGGAGTATAATGGGAGGACTTTTGATACTCTGGTGGTTTGTTTATAAGGTACTCCAAGCCATTCTCATGAGGGAGGTGTCTCCCATCTGTTTGGTGATGGATTTTATACCTTTTGTTTGTTTGTATCCTTGGGTTTGCAGCTCACCTGGGCAGGGTTGATGTGCATTCTTCAACCTTCTCTCTTGGTCCAGTTCTAATCCCCCAGGTACTTGCTATATTTCTGTCCTGTAACTCTCCTCCTGGACAGGAGTATCTGTGGAAAGCTGGCTTCAGTCAGCCATGTTGTCTCTGCCCTTCCCAGCTGTGTTTGGGTAACTTATTTATATGTCTGTCTCTGCAGATCAATTGGTATCTCTTTGGGAAGAAAGATTATGGGTCAGTATTCGTGGGGCTCCTGTGAGCTCCTTGAAAGACAGAGGGATTTTTCATCTGTCCCTGTGTCTTTGAGCGTGGCTGTTGGCCTGGGGATGAAATGAGGTATTAGAGTGTTGAAAGGGAGGGTGATGCCTGATGGTCTGGGAGCACCTCAGCCTTCTCCCAATAGCCTGAGGGAGTGGCTGTTATATTCTTCGCTTGACTGTTTAAAAATGTGGGGGTTCATGTGGAATAATGTCCAAGGTTCCCCAAATTTGCCAGTGGGGGGCTAGACGCAGGACCTTTTTTCTCAAAACCACTTGTATCTTCATCCAGTAAATGATTGTCCCTGGCATCAGAAATGGAAGAGATTCACCCTCCATGTATTTGGGGATGAAACAGAACTTTTAATGTTTTCCACCCTCCTGAATATTATTTCTCTGAGACACTATTCTTACATTTTTGAAGTGCAGAAAAAGCAGCACTTCCATCTCTTTTGAAGTGCAAAAGTAGATAGATCTCTTGTGTGTGAACTTGGACTCCCTGTGGGACTTTCAGTAATGTGTAGGAGTCTTTAAAGCAGGTGTTCCATTGTGCTGGAAATTGTGTTCAGTGCTCAAATGAAGCAATAGTCACTGAACATGTCATGTATCTGGCGAACACTGGTAACCACTGCAGACGTTCTGTGCACTGAGAAAACACCAGAGCAGGTTTGCGGAGTGCGCCAGATTCGGGTCGGTCCTACTACCTGGGAAGATCCAGACTTGCACCTGGGTGGGGAGAGACAGAATCCTTTGCTCAGAGGGAACTCTGCAGAGGTTATGGCTCTTAAGCTTTTTCTTTGCTCCTGGACTATACTACCATTAGATATCTGTTCATTTCATTGTTCCCTCCCTGGGTAGTAAGGATGGATGCAACCCCTGTGGTGCCCCCCACACCATGTATTCTTACTTCTCTACATTTGTATGTATTGCTAGGTTTTGGTTTGGGACACAGAGCCTCAAGCTGTTGCCCTGGGTAAAAAGCAGTGGCATCACAGCTCACAGCCACTTCAAACTCCTGGTCTCAAGTGATTCTCCTGCCTCCGCCTCCCAAGTAACTAGGACTACAGGTGCCCGCCACAACACCCGGTTGTTTTTTTGTTTTGTTTTGTTTTGTTGGGGTTTTCTTGGTTGCAGTCCTCATTGTTGTTTGGTGGGTGGGGCCGTATTTGAAACCACCAGCTCAGGTGTATGTGGCTGGCACCTCAGCTCATTGTGAGGTTTTGACCTCTGCCTTCACTGCTCTGAGTTACAGAGAACAAACAAATATCTTCTCTATGCAAATCAAACTGCAGCTTACCTTGTTTAACCAATTTTTAGCCCTTCCAGAAACAAAATACATAAATATGTCTATATATACATATTCTGAACTTCCCAGTATATTTTTTAACTATCATATTTTTAAAAAATCATGCGTGGTCTAATAATAGTCTTGGTAAATTTTAAGGCAATGTGTCCAATACGGGAGCCCCCCAGCCACGTTTGCTATTTCAGTTTAAATTCATTTAAGTTGAATGCAATTAAAAATTCAAACCTTCCATCACACTACCTCAGTTATTCTTTCATTAGACGTGATCTTCTCCCTCCAGCATGTAGGATAATGTCCAGGGACAGTGGAGAAAGGGTATTACTGGGATCTGAAGGGTGAAGGTGAGGGACAGACACAGCTCAGTACCACATGGTGGGCAGGATGCTCCACCACAGGGAAGCCTCTGGCCCCAAAGTTCAACAGTGCCGTAGGGGAGAAACAGCGCTGGCCTCCTTTGAGTGTGCAGTGTGCGTATGTGTTAGAAGCTGCAATATTTTCTGGGATGGCACAGACATGCAGGGTACCCCTCCCATAGAAATGGGACAGGGAAGACTGTCTCACAAGAGGGGGAAGAGTGCAGTGCACCTAAAGGGAGGAAGCAAGAGAGTGAGGAAATGACATTCTTACGAAAATAAAGTTCTTTGAATGGGGTGCGACGGGTTCTAGATTTCTTTCCCATAGACAAGTCTGTCTTTGGCTTTGGAAAGTGTGACTGTTACTGGAGTCACAATATTAGTAACACGGATAGTGCTTGCTGTTTGTGTGGCACTCTTCGACTGACTTTACCATAAATTGTCAAATTTAATTTTTGCGAGACTCTCTAATTTTTGCAAGAAGCTCTCCTTTTCATGGATTATGAAAATGAAAGTGGAAGCAATTATTCTGGCTGTCGTAAATAAATGAATGTACCGAAGGAGCAAAAAAATGTAGATACGTTTTAATAAAATGAATCATGTATTAAAATGCTGATACTCGTTTTAATAACAAAAGATGAATACAAGTCACATTTGACTTCTGCAACAACAAGAGGTGCTCAAAAAGGTTAGCATTGGTGCCCAGACACTTCTGACTACAGCAACCAAAAATAATAACATAGATAACAGCTCTTAAGATGGGTATACATTTTATTGGCACCCATGGTATTTTTAAAAAGAAAAGTGGCTAGAACACGGCCATGTAAAGGTGGTGAGGAACCCCGGTCTTCTGACTTGTGAGTTTTCATCTTTCCCTCTGTTGCTTCTTTGGTAAAGATTCCAAGGATAAAAAGGTGAATGAGCAACATTAGAAATAGATCAACTCCAAAAACCTCAAATGTTTTTTATGTCCCAATTTTACACAGTTACTCTTGAAAGTTGGTGAAATAAATTTATTAAGAAAATGTGATTCTTTGTCCCTCACTGAACGTGAATATGCCAGGTAGGGTTCTTTACGAATTCACAGATCACAATTCTACTCGAAGTTCTCATTAAAGAAGAGAAGAATGCCATTCCTTCCCACACTTCAGCAGAGCTCGGCACATACATTGCAGCCTTTTATGGACAGTATTGAAATTTTACTTTTCATCTTGGGAAAGAAAATTTTGTTTGGATTAATTTATGCAAATAAAGATAATATAATGCATGTATCTTAGGCTTTATTCCAGCATCCATTTTACAAATAAAAGTTGGAGATATGTTTAAACAGACTTGCAGTAGTTAGGCTATCTTAGCCAGATGAGTTACTTTGGAGAGGAAATCAAAGTATGTCATATTTAACCAGATATATAGGAACTCTATCCTCTAATTTGGTAATCTGAAGGCCAGCTAGTATAAAGCAAACAAGCTGGCTATTTGTGTTAAATAAAAGTACAAATCAGTCAAAATAGCTTTTGCTTACACAAGTAAGGAATATAAATTAGTCTCTCACCACAGGAGAGACTACTTTTAACTGTTTCTAGACTGTATTGTTGAGACAGGAACATGAAATTTTAGAGGCACATTAAATGGGTCTCTTACATTAAAGTTCTTGATGGTTGCATTCTAGCAGTGTTATTTTCAGCTCCACTTTTAGACAGAGACTATTGTTATTATTCTCCAAGGTTTATTATGGACTGGGGGTGGACTATCTTTGAACAGGACCACAGAGGAAATACTTTCTGATGAAGTGACCACCTGGCCTTTCTCAGAGTGAAGGAGTGAGGAGGCCTGAGGAGATGTTGCTTCTCTGTGCTGGGAGGTGCAGGGAACGTATTGGCCATTTATGTATTTCCATGTGTTCTGCCTGTGAAAATTTGTAATATATTATGTTGCAAAATACTTCGGAGTTTCTCTTTTTCTCAACATTTGAAAGGAAAATTGTGCCAGTTGAGGGGTGCCACATTCATAGCTTTTGGGTTTTGAGACCTGCATTTCTTACATGGGATGTACAATTAGCCAAAGTGCACTAAACTCAATTCTAGACGTTTTGCACTAACTCCTGTAACGAATTTCAGATCCAATGTGGGAAGAATGACTATAGTCTGAGAGGGGCTGCACTAATGCTGATTTCCTATAATATTAGGTGCAGGTGATTCTCTGGAAGAAAGACAGTACTAAAGGCAGAACATAAGTGACGTAGGAGAGAGGTTAAAACAAAAAGCATATATATGTATGTATATACATACATCCACACTGCAGATTGCCGTAGAACATCCATTTGGAGTTTCTCTGTGGGTCTTGGGCTCCCGCACATTTCTGGGGTGAGTTGGGTTTTTGTGTGTATGAATTACTAATGTCTATGAATAGGCCATATGTATTTTATTACAAAGCACACACTTCCCTGCATGGCATTTTATCTTCTTTGCCCTTCAGACTATAAAAAAGGAGATAAAGCAATACCACCCGTCAGTTGGGGCCACGTGTCATTTTAAGAGTAGATTTTTCTTCTATTAGTGAAACTTCCTGATTTTCTAATTCTGCTTTTCCTGAAACACAGTCAAGCAGACCAAATAGGCATTTCTCTCCATTTCTTGAAAGAAAGAAAGAAAGAAAGAAAGAAAGAAAGAAAGAAAGAAAGAAAGAAAGAAAGAAAGAAAGAAAGAAAGAAAGAAAGAAAGAAAGAAAGAAAGCTTAATAAGAATGCTATTTCTAAAAGATAAAATAGTCTATACTTTGGGGAAGTGTTTTGCGCGCTTTTACAGAGGTTTACAAATTAAATCTGCTTCTTGTTTCTCTATATTGTAAAAACGAAGGGGCCTCTTCCTTTCAGAGGTTCCTTCTATATTAAAAGAAAGTCCAGATGATGAGTTTTTGTCATGAAGAAAGAAGTCTGGGTGACACAGTGAGACTTTATCTCAGTAAACACACAAACAGGAAAGCAGTATTCAGAAAAGTGATATGAACAGAAATGCAGTTTGCACCTTTCTACAAATATCCCGTTGTCTGCCTTTTACTTGCCTTGACCTGCATTTCTAGAAACACATATTTGAATTCTATATATTTAACAGGAAGCAATTCTAATTCACGGAGATGAAATTACTACCTTTCCTTAAACAATTCGACCTTTCATAACTACCTCATAAGGTGACCCTCTAGTATTTCACTTCTCTTTTTTCTGTGGCTGGGGTGGGGTGAGGTTTTCTAAAAGGTATCCTGTGAAGTACACTTCACTCGATTCACATAACTTACATTAAAAAAAAAAGGTCTTCCCCACCCAAGGTCTTCTCACATCCCCTTTTGAACTATAAATGCTTACATATTAAGGGAATGACATCTTTCCTTCCTACAACATGATGGAGGTGGTGTAAATATTCAGGGAAGGCGTACATGTTGCTGCTGATGTATTTCTTCCATTGAAAATATCAACTAAACTATTTATTCATTCATCTGCTTTATAATTTGATTTTATTATTTATTTATTTATTTTACCTATTATGTCCCAGAGCCTTTCTACCCTTTCTGCTTGAGCAAAATTGATAGAATAAACACAGAAGGACCCAGGGAAGTGTGGAAGACAGACATTTCAAGGAGGAAACCATGTTTTATTTACACGTGCATGGGCTACGACAAGAAAGACAAGACATGTGACAACAAAGTCCTCCAAGGATGTGACATTTTGAAGGCCAGGATTTTCTAGGCAAAGAGACAAGCGTGTACAAAGGCCCTGAGGTGGGGAAGAACTTAGAGAATGGGCAGAAGCTGGGTTGTGACAAGAGACGTGGCCAGAAGGGCCTTAGAGGATAACGTGTTTCATGCTCCCAAGTGAGGCCAGAGGTGTGCAAAGTACAGGAGGAGAGGATCGACGACGACTGGGAGAGATAAAGAGGAACGTGGGGGGGGGAGACCAAAAGAGCCGAGCGTTGGACGTCTGGGAAGAGCTGGAGGGGAACTAGCATGGACGTTGTAGAGACGAAGAGCCGGGCGCTGACGGGCACAGGAGACACAGACCGCTGAGCGCGGCCTTTGGGAGAGACGAAGACAGCCGGACCTGGACGTAGGGGAGTGACGAAGGGGGCGAGCCTGGATGTTTGAGTGACGAAGTGGTCTGAGCACAAGGTTAGAGAGATGAAGAGGGGCTGAGAGTGGACATCAGGAGAGACAAAGAGGGCCGAGCGTGGAGAAGGGAAAGAAGAAGAAGGCCCAGCATGAAAGTCGGAGAGGCAAAGTGGGCGGAGTGCGGATGTCCGGGTGAGACGAAGTGGGCCCAGCTGGGTTGTGAGAGAGGTGGAGAGAAGAAGGGCGAATATAGAAGTTGGAGAGATCAAGAGGGGTGACCTTGTCCTAGGAGAGACATAGAAGGCTTGGGTGATCACTGAAGTGCTTAACATAAATAGTAAAGCAAACCTAGTATGCATTTCTTTCCATATCTCAAAAACAAACAAAACCCCCAACTATGCTGTTTTCTAAAGGATGAATTGGTTGAAATGTTAGTAAGTGTTTTGTGCACTGTTACTAGAGGTGTGCATGTTAATTCTGCTTCTTTCTCTAGCCTGGAAAAAAGAAGGGGCCTCTTTCTTTGCCTCTTTGCTTGCCTCAGACATCTCCCCCACCAGGTGCCAGTTCCTCCCAGTGTTTGACTCCTTGAATCCACACCAAGCAGGGGTCTTCTCTGTCCAGTTTACCTGTGTGGAGGCCAAGCTGCCTCCCTGACACACTCAGTGTTTCACATCTTCCAGCATGATAGGGTGTTTAGAGGGTTAACAGACACAACCAGATGGCCTAAGCCTGTTCTCTCCTCCTAGGGTCTCACTTCCAAGTCAGAAAACCAGAAATGTTGCAGGAAGACAATGCCCAATGGAGAGAATGAATACCCAAAGTCTGTGTTGAAAAGAGGAAGGGCTTTATTCCAGCCATTTTGTAAGGGTCTCCAAATGGCTGTGCTCCAGGACTGGTTCAGTCTTCTCCTTTTACCCCCCTCCACCCCCCCGTCAGAAATCTCTGTCCCACAGGTACCTTTCTGAGTGGTCAGTTTAAATCAAGCTGGAGAAGGGGACTCTGGGTTTTATAAAAGCAGAAGCAAGCATTGGTTTCCAGGTCTCAGAAATTTAAGTTTCTACAAATTCCTAAGAGCTGACTCAGCAGGGGGAGGATCTCCCAGCTGTGTCCTTCAGCCTTCTTTACTCTGTTTCCTTAGTTTTTCCAGGTACCCTCTCTGAACACTTAGCAGTCACATTTGTCAATCTGTTCTTCTGAGTTTTGTTTCAAAGATTTTGTAGATACATATATATAGTTGTTGTTGTTTTTGTTTTTGCAAAGGCAAGAACATGAGCTTGGGAGTACAAGAAGTGTGGATTCAATTGCGTAGGATACATACTCCTTGTGGTATCATGGTAAGTGTTCTGAAGTCTCAAAACTTAATTTTTAGACTGTTTTAACAAAGTGGGGTGATAATTCTTTTTGGTTCTGGTGGTGTCAGGAGAATGTGCATCGAACTCAACTTGGGTGGCATATGTGGGCAGAAGGTAGAGGAGGATGAGAATTTGTGCAAAATACTACACTTGAGTAACAAACACAGTTTTTGTGTTTAAGAGATGCAGAAAAAGGGTAGTGCCTGTGGCTGGGTAGGTACCGGCTCCATATACCAAGGGTGGTGGGTTTGTGCCTGGCCTGGCCAAACTGCACAAAAAAAATAACCAGGTGTTGTGGTGGGCCCCGGTAGTCCCAACTATTTGGGAGGCTGATTCAAGAGAATCAGCTAAGCCCGAGAGATGAAAGTTGCTGTGAACTGTGATGCCACCGCACTTTATTCAGTGTGACAAAGTGAGTGGCTCATGCCTGTAGTCCCAGCCCTGTGGGAGGCTGAAGCAAGTGGATTGCCTGCGCTCAGAGGTTCAAGACCAGTATGAACAGCAGTGAGCCAGAATAAGACCCCGTCTCTACTAACAACCTCAAAAACAGCCAGACATTATGGTGGGTGTCTGTAATCCCAGCTACTGGAGAGGCAGTGAGAAAGCACACCACCAGAGGAAGAAGAAAATGAACAAAAAAGAAAGAGTACTTCAAACGAAGAAGAATGAACAAGCAAGCTAAAATGAAAAATTAAAAAAAAAATAAAATTAAAAAGAGAAAGAGGCGGAGGAGAGATGGCCGACTGAAGCTAGTTTTCCACAGAGGCTCCCATCCAGAAGGGGAGTTAAAGGACAAATATTTAGCTAGTAACCTGGTAGATTTGAGCTGCACTAAGAGAGAAGGTTGAAGAACACACATCAACCCCGCTGATGTGAGCTATGACCACAGGCATCACCAAGTGGATGGGAGTCCTCTCCCCCATGAGAGACTATTCAGGTGGTTCTCTGGGTGTGTGTGGTTGTAGGAAGGTTTGATTTTCCTTTTCCAACTGTTGCCTGTGGTGGGCAGGGTGACTTAATTTCAGGTATTTCTCCTCAGCTGAGACTTCAACCCAGAGTAACTGGTTCACTAGGGTTGAACAGAAACCACCTGAAAATAAGACAAAACAACTTAGCCCCACCACACCGAACTGGAGGTCTCCAGTTTCTCAGGCCACAGCACTGTATGGGTCCTCGACGAAGCTCCAGGGAAAATATCAAAGGGAGTCAAACAATCATGGGGCGGAATCAGCGGAGAAACTCTGGTAACATGAATAACCAGAATAGATCAACCCCCCCAAGGAAAGATATGGCAGATGTAATTGAAGATTCCATTCATAAACAACTGGCTGAGAAGTTAGAAATCAAATTCAGAATTTGGATTTCAAACAAGATTAATAAAGTGGTGGAAAATTTGGAATTGGAACTTCAAGCAGCAAAAGTCAGAATTAGGAAGTAGGAATTGGGAATTTGAGGAGAAATTTAAAAGTTGGTTCAAGAATTTAATGAATTTAAAGACAAAACCTTCAAAGACTTAGACACACTGAAGCAAGAATTTGCATCCCTCAAAGATCTGAAAAATACAGTGGAATCCCTCAGTAACAGAATGGAGCAAGCAGAAGAAAGGATTTCTGACATTGAAGACAATGAACGCTCCCAAACTCTCAAAGAGGAAGAGAAATGGCGATAGGAAACTGATCATTCTCTCAGAGAGCTCTGGGACAGTTTGAAGAAGGCTAATATCTGCCTCATTGGAATCTGTGAAACCAATGAAGTGGCCTCGCTAGGCACAGAGGCCCTTCTCCATGAAATTATGAAAGAGAATTTTCCAGACATGCCTAGAGATTCTGAAATTCAGATAGCAGACAGCTTCAGAAACCCAGCAAGACTCAACCCCAATAAGACATCCCTCAGGCATATCATAATTAACTTCACTAAAGTTAATATGAAGGAGAAAATTCTCAAGACAGCCAGATGAAAGAAAGCCATTACCTACAAAGGGTAGAATATTAGAATGACTACAGATCTCTCTGCTGAAACATGTCAAGCCAGAAGAGGTGGTCATCGACTTTTAACCACCTAAAGCAAAATAACTTTCAACCCCAGACCCTGTATCCAGCTAAACTGTGTTTCACTTATGATGGAGAAATTAAATACTTTAATGACATTCATATGTTGAAGAAATTTGCCATTACAAAACCAGCACTTCAGGGTATTCTCTGACCTATCCTCCATAATCACCAACTCAATCCTGTACCACAAAAATAAACTCACTCAGAAACTTTTGATCAAACTCCAACTTCCACACTGGCGAAAGGATTAAAAGTGTCCACTGGACTTTTGAAAACCTCGACACCCAAAATTTTACCTGACTTATCAATATTCTTCATTAATGTGAATGGCTTAAACTGTCCTCTAAAGAGGTATAGGTTAGCTGACTGGATTCAAAAGCTCAGGCCACATATTTGTTGCATAAAAGAGTCACATCTTACCTTAAAAGACAAATACAGACTCAGGGTGAAAGGATGGTCATCCATATTTTAGGCAAATGGTAATCAGAAAAAAAGCAGGTGTTGCAATTTTATTTGCAGATACAAAAGGCTTTAAACCAACAAAAGGAAGGAAGGATAAGAATGGTCACTTCATATTTGTTAAGGGTAAGACTCACTATGATGAGATTTCAATTATTAGTATCCAGGCACCCAACCAGAATGAACCTCAATTTATAAGAGAAACTCCAACAGACATGAGCAACTCAATTTCCTCCAGCTCCATAAGTGTCGGAGATTTGAACGCTTCTTTGGCAGTGTTGGATTGATCCTCCAATAAGAGGCTGAGCAAAGAAATTTTAGATTTAAACCTAACCATCCAACATTTGGATATAGCAGGCATCTACAGAACACTTCATCTCAACAAAACTGAATACACATACTTCTCATCAGCCAACAGAAGTTACTCTAAAATTGATCACATCTTAGATCACAAGTCTAACCTCAGTAAATTTAAAGGAATACAAATTATTCCTTGCATCTTCTCAGACCATCATGGAATAAAAATTGAATTGAGTAAAACAGGAATCTGCATACTCATACAAAAACTTGGAAGTTAAATAACCTTATGCTGAATGATAGCTGGGTCAGAGATGAGATTAAGAAAGAAATTGCCAATTTTTTTAAACAAAACGACAATGACACAAATTATCAGAACCTCTGGGACACCACAAAGGCAGTTCTAAGAGGGAAATTTATAGCACTGCAAGCCTTCCTCATGAGAATGCAAAGAGAGGAAGTTAACAACTAATGGAACATCTCAAGCAACTGGAAAAGGAAGAACATTCCAACCCCAAACCCAGTAGAAGAAAAGAAATAACCAAAATCAGAGCAGAACTAAATGAAATTCAAAACAAAAGAATAATACAACAGATCAATAAATCAAAAAGCTGGTTTTTTGAAAAGGTCAATAAAATAGATAAACCTTTGGCCAAACTAATCAGAAAATAAAAAGAGTAACATCTCTAATCTCATCAAGCAGAAATGACAAAGACAAAATAACAACAGACTCCTCAGAAATCCAAACAATTCTTAATGAACATTACAAGAAACTATTCTCAGAAACATGAAAATATGAAGGAAATTGACCGATACTTGAAGCACGTCACCTTCCAAGTCTCAGCCAGAATCAAGTGGAAATGTTGAACACGCCCATATCAAGTTCGGAAATAGCATCAACCATACAAAACCTCCCTAAGAAGAAATGCCTGGGATCAGATGGTTTCTTGTCAGAATTCTACCAAACCTTTGAAGAGGAATTAGTACCTATATTACTCAACGTGTTCCAAAAGGTAGCAAAAGAAGGAAGACTACCCAACATGTTCTTTGAAGCAAACATCACCTTGATACCCAAACCAGGAAAAGACCCAACAAGAAAAGAAAATTATAGAACAATAACACTAATAAATATAGATGCAAAAATATTCAACAAGATCCTAACAAACAGAATTCAGCAACACATCAAACAAATTATACATCATAACCAAGTCGGTTTTATCCCAGGGTCTCAAGGCTGGTTCGATATTCGTGAATCTATAAGTATAATTCAGCACATAAATTAAAAAACAAAGATTATACGATTATCTCAATCGATGCAGAAAAAGCTTTTGATAATATCCAGAATTCTTTCATGATCAAGAACACTTAAGAAAATTGGTATAGTAGGACATTTCTTTTTTTCTTTTTTTTTTTGTTCTTGGGGATTCATTGAGGGTACAATAAGCCAGGTTACACTGATTGCAATTGTTAGGTAAAGTCCCTCTTGCAATCATGTCTTGCCCCCATGAAGTGTGACACACACCAAGGCCCCACCCCCTCCCTCCGTCCCTCTTTCTGTTTCCCCCCCATAAACATAATTGTCATTAATTGTCCTGATATAAAAATTGAGTACATAGGATTCATGCTTCTGCATTCTTGTGATGCTTTACTAAGAATAATGTCTTCCACTTCCATCCAGGTTAATACGAAGGATGTAAAGTCTCCATTTTTTTTAATGGCTGAATAGTATTCCATGGTATACATATACCACAGCTTGTTAATCCATTCCTGGGTTGGTGGGCATTTAGGCTGTTTCCACATTTTGGCGACTGTAAATTGAGCTGCAATAAACAGTCTAGTACAAGTGTCCTTATGATAAAAGGATTTCTTTCCTTCTGGGTAGATGGCCAGTAATGGGATTGCAGGATCAAATGGGAGGTCTAGCTTGAGTGCTTTAAGGTTTCTCCATACTTCCTTCCAGAAAGGTTGTACTAGTTTGCAGTCCCACCAGCAGTGTAAAAGTGTTCGCTTCTCTCCACATCCACGCCAGCATCTGCAGTTTTGAGATTTTGTGATGTGGGCCATTCTCACTGGGGTTAGATGATATCTCAGGGTTGTTTTGATTTGCATTTCTCTAATATATAGAGATGATGAACATTTTTTCATGTGTTTGTTAGCCATTCGTCTGTCGAGGAGGACATTTCTCAAATTGATAGAGCAAACCCACAGCCAATATCATATTGAGTGGAATTACATTGGAATCATTTACACTCAGA
This sequence comes from Nycticebus coucang, assembly GCF_027406575.1. Classification (NCBI taxonomy): domain Eukaryota; kingdom Metazoa; phylum Chordata; class Mammalia; order Primates; family Lorisidae; genus Nycticebus; species Nycticebus coucang. The sequence goes on from NC_069805.1 coordinate 2,406,881, forward strand.
TCAGGATCTAGACAAGGCTGCCCATTGTCTCCATTGCTTTTTCACATTGTAATGGAAGTATTAGCCAACACAATTAGGGAAAAAAAGGTGATCAAGGATATCCATATAGGGTCAGAAGAGATCAAACTTTCAGTCTTCGCAGATGATAAGAGTGTATATCTGGGAAACAGTAGGGACTCTACTACAAAACCCTTAGAAGTGATCAAGGAATACAGCAGTGTCTCAGGTTACAAAATCAACATTCACAAATCGGTAGCCTTTATATATACCAATAATAGTCAAGTTTAAAAAACAATTAGACTCTATCCCATTCACAGTAGTGCCAAAGAAGATGAAATGTTTGGGAATTTATCTAACAAAGGACGTGAAATACTTCTATAAAAAGAGTATGAAACTCTAAGAAAACAAATAGCTGAATATGTCAACAAATGAAAAAATATACCATGCTCATGGCTGGTAAGAATCAACATTGTTAAAATGTCAATGCTAATCAAAGCAATATATAATTTCAATGCAATCTCTATTAAAGCTGCACTGTCCTACTTTAAAGATTTTGAAAAAACAATACTTTGTTTTATATGGAATCAGAAAAAAGCTCGAATAGCCAAGACATTACTCAGAAATAAAAACAAAGCAGGAGGAATCACACTACCAGACAGCAGACTTTACTACAAATCGATAGTGATCAAAAGAGCAAGGTATTGGCACAAAAACAGAGAAGTAGATATCTGGAACAGAATAGAGAACCAAGAGATGAATCAAGCTACTTATCATTATTTAATCTTTGACAAGCCAATTAAAAACATTCAGTGGGGAAAAGATTTCCTATTTAACACATGGTGCTGTGCGAACTGTCTGAAGAAGACTGAAATGGACCCACACCTTTCACCATTAACTAAGATACTAAGATAGATTCTCACTTGATTAAAGATTTAAACTTAAGACATGAAACCATAAAAATACTAGAGGAGAGTGCAGGGAAAACCTTTGAAGAAATCTGTCTGGGCGAGTATTTTATGAGAAGGATCCCTTAGGCAATTGAAGCAGCTTCAAAAATACACTACTCGGACTTTATCAAACTAAAAAGATTCTGCACATCCAAGAACACAGTAAGTAAAGCAAGCAAACAGCCCTCAGAATTGGAGAAGATATTTGCAGGTTATGTCTCTGACAAAGGTTTAATAACCAAAATCCACAGAGAATTCAAACGCATTAGCAAGAAAAGAACAAGGAATCCCATCTCAGGCTGGGCTAGGGATTTGAAGAGAAACTTCTCTGAAGAAGCGAATGGCCTTCAGACATATGAAAAAATGCTCATCGTCTTTAATCATCAGAGAAATGCAAATCAAAACTACTTTGAGATATCAGCTAACTCCAGTGAGACTAATCTATATCACAAAATCCCAAGACCAGAGATGTTGGCACGGATGTGGAGAAAAGGGAACACTTTTTCACTGCTGGTGGGAATGCAAATTAATACATTCCTTTTGGAAAGATATATGGAGAACACTTAGAGATCTAAAACTAGAACTGCCATTCAATCCTGTAATTCCTCTGCCGGGCATATACCCAGAAGACCAAAAACTACATCATAGCAAAGATATTTGTACCAGAATCTTTATTGCAGCCCTATTCATAATTGCTAAGTTATGGAAAAAGCCCAAGTGCCCATCGATCCACGAATGGATTAATAAATTGTGGTATATGTACACCATGGAATAGTATGCAGCCTTGAAGAAAGATGAAGACTTTACCTCTTTCATGTTGACATGGATGGAGCTGGAACATATTCTTCTCAGTAAAGTATCTCAAGAATGGAAGAAAAGTATCCAATGTACTCACCCCTACTATGAAACTAATTTAGGACCTTCACATGAAAGCTATAACCCAGTTACAACCTAAGAATAGGAGGAAGGGGGAAAGGGTGGGGAGGGACGGGGGAGGTGCGTAGAGGGAGGGGCATTGAAAGCATCACACCTGTGGTGCATCTTACAAGGGTATATGTGAGGCTTGGTAAATGTGGAATGTAAATATCTTAGCATAGTAACTAAGAAATTGCCAGGAGGGCTATGTCTACTAATGTGATGAAAATGTGTCAAATGGTCTATGAACCAAGTGTATGGTTCCACATCATCATATTGATGTACACAGCTATGATTTAATTAAAAAAAAGATATTCGTAGCAGAATGTTTATTATAGCCTTGTTCATAATTGCTAAGTCATGGAAAAAGCCCAACAGCCCATCAATTCATGAAAGGATTAATCAATTGTGGTATATGTACACCATGGAATATTATGCAGCCTTAAAGAAAGATGGAGACCTTACCTCTTTCATGTTTATATGCATGGAGCTGGAACGTATTCTTCTTAGTAAAGTATCTCAAGAATGGAAGAAAATGTACCCAATGTACTCAGCCCTACTATGAAATTAATTTAGGGCTTTCACATGAAACCTATAAACCGGTTACAACCTAAGAATAGGGGGAATGGGAAAGGGATGGGAGGCAGGGGGGAGGGTAGTAGAGGGAGGGGCATTGGTGGGATTACACCTGCGGTGCATCTTACAAGGATATATGTGAAACTTAGTAAATGTGGAATGTAAATGTCTTAGCACAATTACTAGGAAAATGCCAGGAAGGCTGTGTTGACCATTGTGATGAAAATGTGTCAAACGGTCTATGAAGCTAGTGCATGATGCCCCATGATCATATCTATGTACACAGCTATGATTTAATAATAAAAAAACATTATTCTAACAACTGTTAGAATAATGAAATAAATTGCTAAGATTCAGTTTTGGAGGAAAAAAAATATATATATATATATATAAAACATCCATTTGTGTTTGACCCTACAGACAGATCTGAAAACTGTACCCTATCAATTATGAGAGGAGATTTGATTATACATAATCTCATAATTGTTAAGGTGTAGTTTTACATGCTGAATGTTATACATGGTGAATGCTTTTCTCAATTAAATACATTTGTAACCTATAAAATAAATTTCTCTCAGCTATTGTGGCAATTGTAAGTAATGGTAAAAGCAACTTGCCCAAAGCTAAATGTTAAAGTCATGTTTAAAAATTCCTTCAGTGACTGGGTGCCCGTATCTCAGTGGTTAGGGCACCAGGCACATACACCAGATCTGGCAGGTTCCAAACTGGCCCGAACCTGCTAAACAATAATGACAACTACCACAACAGAAAATTAGCTGGGCATTGTGGTGGGCACCTGTAGTCCCAGATACTTGGGAAGCTGAGGCAGGAGAATCACTTAAGCCCAAGAGTTTCAGGTTGCTGTGAGGCCATGGCACTCTACCGAGGGCGACATAGTAAGACTCTGCCTCAAAAAAAAAAAAAAGTTACTTTGGTAAATATGAACATTTTTAGACCAGATAAATAATAATCTTCTGTTTTTAATACCCATGATTTCCCCCAGCCCATAAAAATTTATAAATTTGCTATTTTATAAAGCCTAACTTCAGGTCCCATTAGAGACAGTCTTGTTTAAGGGTGCAGCCTGCTTCCAGCCTCCAGCTGTTTGACATAAAGTGTGAAGTTCAATAAAAATACAATTTAAGAACAAAAAAAAAAGAAAAGAAATTATTCCTTGAATCTTCTCAGACCACCATGGAATAAAATTTGAGCTGAGTAACAACAGGAATCTGCATACTCATACAAAAACATGGAAGTTAAATAACCTTATGCTGAATGATAGCTGGGTCAGACATGAGACCAAGAAGGAAACTGCAAAATATTTGGAACAAAACAACAATGAAGACATGAATTATCAGAACCTCTGGGATAACACGAAGGCCGTACAAAGAGGGAAATTTATAACACTGCAAGCCTTCCTCAAGAGAGCAGAAAGAGAGGAAGTTAACAACTTAATGAGACATCTCAAGCTACTGGAAAAGGAAGAGCATTCCAACCCAAACCCAATAGAAGAAAAGAAATAACCAAAATTAGAGCAGGGGGTGGGGGGGAGAAAAGATGGTGGACTAAAGCCAGCTTTCAACAGAGGCTCCCGTCCAGAAGGAGAGTTAAGGGACAGAAATTTAGTAAGTATCCTGGTGGATTTGAGCCGCACCAAGAGAGAAGGTTGAAGAATGCACATCAACACCGCTGAGGAAAGCTGTGATCACAAGGACACAAACAAAGGGTACAAAATCCACCACCAAGCGGACGGGAGTCCTCTCCCCCATGAGACAGCTCAAGAGCCCCACAATTAAACAAACAGGCAGAAATTAAAGGCCCTCCCACTACACTCCATGGGAGAGACCTTCTAAAAACTGGACCTACCTCCCCTACTAGGGTGCCATGGCGTTCTCCTGCCAGGCATAAAACTGTATAAAACTTTAAAAATCCTTTGCCGACAACCTTGAATCCCCAACACTCCCCTCCCACTCACTGAGGTCTGGAGGCCTGTCCCCCAGGAGTTCGGATTCTTGGGTGATTTCTCAAGGGGAGTGGACAGTCCCCGAGCTGCAGCTGGTCAGCACTGACTCTGAGGCACGCGAGTGTGGAGAGGGCACCGGGCTGAGGGGGAGTCATGCCTCTGCGGCACTTCCCTGTGGTGCGGTGCAGCAGCCCTCCCCGTGCATCCCCGTATGCCTGCATACGGCCAGGCATAAAACTGAATGAAGCTCTAGCTTCCCTGCTGAGCTCTCAGCACTCCCCCCAACTCTCACTTGGGGTCTGGGGGTCTGTCCCTCAGGAGTTCGGATCCTTGGGTGATTTCTCAGGGGAGTGACAGTGCCCAAGCCATGACTGGTCAGCGCTGACTCTGAGACATGAGAGTGAGGAGAGGGCACTCAAGGAGAGGGCACTCGGCTGAGGGAGAGTCATGCCTTAGTGGCACTTCCCTGTGGTGCGGTACAGCAGCCCTCCCCGGGCAACAATACAGCCAGGCGTAAAACTGAATGAAACTCTAGCTTCCCCTCACTCTCACTCAGGGGTCTGGGGGCCTGCCCCCCAGGAGTCCAGATTTTTGGGAGATCTCTCGAGGGGTGTGGACAGAGTGGCACTTCCTGGAGGCAAATCAACAGCCGTTTTTTATTTAATGGCTCACTTCTGGATATTCTGAAGCCACACCCCCTGTCTCCCTGGGCAACCAGAGGAGGCCACCAGTAAGCAAAGGATTTGCCTGTCGCTACTCACAAACCCGGGAAGCTTCCAGGGCAGGGCCGACACAGAGAGGTAATCGGACACAAACCTCCAGCAGTAAAGATGTTTGAACTCAGAACAGCCCATCTTCTGTAGGCGATTTTAGCAGAAACAGAGACAGAACCCCACAAAGTTGTCTGTTCTTTTAGCAACATCAATCAGGGACGGGGCTAAGCCTCAGTGAACACCCCTCTCCCAAAACCTGCATCAAGCACTCACATATGTCAGGCACCATCTCCTCCTGCTAGATAGCGGCAGACTGCAGGGGCCTGGCAGACTTCCTTGCAATTCAGGCAGGTGCAAACCCCTGGAGTATCTGTTCACTACAGGCAACTGGGTTAGCCATCTGCAGAGATGCCAGTGACTGGGTACGATGGAGGGGCAAAGTGGGGAAGGAGACGTCAACCTTCCCAGATTGATCTATTTGCTAGGTGGCTTCTCCTGACTCCACGCAGCACTGGAGTAAGCCATATCAGAGGAGTCACAAGACCCCTGTGATCCAGTTCCCAGAGACCTCTTGAACTCTCCCACCCGAGACAGGTGCCGACTGAGACAATCGATTTGGACCTTTGGAACTGAACTAATAGACTGAGGACTTTTCAGGCGGTGCCCTGGGTATGCGGTTGTATGAAGGTTTGATTTTCCTTTTCCAACTGGTTCCAGAGATGGGCGGGTGGGGTGACTTAATTGCTGGTTTTTCCACACAGCTGAGACTTCGCCAGAGTAAACATTACAATAGGATCAAACAGAAACCAGCTGAAAACAAGACAGAACCACTTAGCCACACCACACAAAACAGGGCCCCAGTTTCTTATGCCACAACACTGTACGGGCCCTCGATAAAGCCCCAGGGGAAAAATCAAAGGGAGTAAAATAACCATGGGGCGGAATCAGCAGTAAAACTCTGGTAACATGAATAACCAGAATAGATCAACCCCCCCAAGAAAAGATACAGCAGATGTGATTGAAGATCCCATTCATAAACAACTGGCTGAGATGTCAGAAATCGAATTCAGAATTTGGATTGCAGACAAGATTAATAAAATGGAATTAGGAATTCGAGGAGAAATTCAAAAGTTGTCTCACGAATTTAATGAATTTAAAGACAAAACCACCAAAGACTTACACACACTGAAGCAAGAATTTACAGCCCTCAAAGATATGAAAAATACAGTAGAACCCCTCAGTAACAGAATGGAGCAAGCAGAAGAAAGGATTTCTGACATTGAGATAAAGTCTTCGAATGCTACCAGTCTCTCAAAGAGGAAGAGAAATGGAGAGCAAAAATGGATCACTCGCTCAGAGAACTCTCACATAATTCGAAGAAAAGCAATATACGAATAATTGGGATTTCGGAGAATGATGAAGGGGCCACGAAGGGCACAGAGGGCCTTCGCATGAAATTATGAAAGAAAATTTTCCGGACATGCCTAGAGAATCTGGAATTCAGATAGCAGACAGCGTCAGAACCCCAGCACGATTCAACCCCAATAAGTCATCCCCTAGGCATATCATAATTAGCTTCATTAATGTTAACATGAAAGAGAAGATTCTCAAAGCAGCCCGGGGAAAGAAAACTTTTGGTACAAAGGAATATTAGAATAACTGCACATCTCTATGCTGAAAATTTTCAAGCCAGAAGAGGGCGGTCATCAACTTTTAATCTCATAAACCAAAAAAACTTTCAACCCAGGATCTTATACCCAGCTAAACTGAGTTTCATTTATGATGGAGAAAGTAAATACTTCAATGACATTCATATCTTGAAAAAATTTGCCTTAAGTAAATCAGCTCTTCAGGATATTCTCAGACCTATCCTCCACAATGACCAACCCAATCCTATACCGCAAAAGTAAACTCACTCAGAACCTTCGGATAAACTCCAACTTCCACGCTGGCGAAAGGATTAAAAATGTCCACTGGACCTTTGAAAAACTCGATACCCAAAATTCTACCAAACTTATCAATACTCTCCATTAATGTGAACCGCTTAAACTGCCCTCTAAAGAGGCATAGGTTAGCTGACTGGATACAAAAACTCAAGCCAGATATTTGTTGCATACAAGAGTCACATCTTAACTTAAAAGACAAATACAGACTCAGAGTGAAAGGATAGTCATCCATATTTCAGGCAAATGTAATCAGAAAAAAGCAGGTGTTGCAATTTTATTTGCAGATACAGTAGGCTTTAAACCATCAAAAGTAAGGAAGGACAAGAATGGTCACTTCATATTTGTTAAGGGTAATACTCAATATGATGAGATCTCAATTATTAATATCTATGCACCCAACCAGAATGCACCTCAATTTATAAGAGAAACTCTAACAGACATGAGTAACTTGATTTCCTCCAGCTCCATAATCGTCGGAGATTTCAACGATCCTTTGGCAGTATTAGATCGATCCTCCAGCAAGAAGCTGAGCAAAGAAATCTTAGATTTCAACCTAACCATCCAATATTTAGATTTAGCAGACATTTACAGAACATTTCATCCCAACAAAACTGAATACACATACTTCTCATCAGCCCATGGAACTTACTCTGAAATTGACCACATTTTAGGTCACAAGTCTAACCACAGTAAATTTAAAGGTATAGAAATTATTCCTTGCATCTTCTCACACCAGCATGGAATAAAACTTGAGATGATTAACAACAGGAATCTGCATACTCATACAAAAACATGGAAGTTAAATAACCTTATGCTGAATGATAGCTGGGTCAGAGATGAGATTAAGAAAGAAATCTCCAATTTTTTGGAACAAAACGACAATGAAGACAAAAACTATCAGAACCTCTGGGACACTGCAAAGGCAGTTCTAAGAGGGAAATTTATAGCACTGCAAGCCTTCCTCAAGAGAACGGAAAGAGAGGAAGTTAACAACTTAATGGGACATCTCAAGCAACAGGAAAAGGAAGAACATTCCAAACCCAAACCCAGTAGAAGAAAAGAAATAACCAAAATTAGAGCAGAATTAAATGAAATTGAAAACAAAAGAATAATACAACAGATCAATAAATCATAAAGCTGGTATTTTGAAAAGGTCAACACAATAGATAAACCTCTGGCCAACCTAATCAGAAAAAAAAGAGTAAAATCTCTAATATCATCAATCAGAAACAACAAAGATGAAATAACAACAGACTCGTCAGAAACCCAAAAAATCCTTAATGAATATTACAAGAAACTTTATTCTCAGAAATATGAAAATCTGAAGGAAATTGACTGATAATTGGAAGCATGCCACCTTCCAAGACTTAGCCAGAATCAAGTGGAAATGTTGAACAGACCCATATCAAGTTCAGAAATAGCATTAACTATACAAAATCTCCCTAAAAAGAAAAGCCCGGGACCAGATGGTTTCACGTCAGAATTCTACCAAACCTTTAAAGAGGAATTAGTACCTATATTACTCAACGTGTTCCTAAAGGTAGAAAAAGAAGGAAGACTACCCAACACATTCTATGAAGCAAACATCACCCTGATCCCCAAACCAGGAAAAGACCCAAAAAAGAAAATAAAATTATAGACCAATATCACTAATGAATATAGATGCAAAAATATTCAACAAGATTCTAACAAACAGAATCCAGCAGCACATCAAACAAATTATACATCATGACCAAGTTGGTTTTATCCCAGGGTCTCTAGGCAGGTTCAATATACGTAAATCTATAAATGTAATTCAGCCCATAAACAAATTAAAAAACAAAGACCGTATGATTCTCTCAATCGATGCATAAAAAGCTTTTGATAATATCCAGCATCCCTTCATGATCAGAACACTCAAGAAAATTGGTCTAGAATGGACTTTTCTTAAACTGATAGAGGCCATCTACAGCAAACCCACACCCAATATCATATTGAGTGGAGTTAAATTGGAATCATTTCCACCCACATCAGGAACCAGACAAGGCTGCCCATTGTCTCCATTGCTTTTCAACATTGTAATGGAAGTTTTAGCCACCGCAATTAGGGAAGAAAAGGTGATCATGGGTATCCATATAGGGTCAGGAGAGATCAAACTTTCACTCTTCGCAGATGATATGATTGTGTATCTGGAAAACAATAGGGACTCTACTACAAAACTCCTAGAAGTGATCAAGGAATACAGCAGCGTCTCATGTTACAAAATCAACAACTATAAATCGGTAGCCTTTATATAGACCAACAACAGTCGAATTGAAAAAGCCATTAAGGACTCTACCCCATTCACAGTAGTGCCAAAGAAGATGAAATATTAGGGAATTTACCTAACAAAAGATGCGAAAGATCTCTACAAGGAGAACTATGAAACTCTAAGAAAAGAAATAGCTGAAAATGTTAACAAATGGAAAAACATTCCATGGTCATGGCTGGGAAGAATCAACATTATCAAAATGTCCATACTACCCAAAGCAATATATAATTTCAACGCACCCCCTATTAAAGCTCCACTGTCATATTTTAAAGATCTTGAAAAAACAATACTTCGTTTTATATGGAATCAGAAAAAACCTCGAATAGCCAAGACATTACTCAGAAATAAAAACAAAACAGGAGGGATCACACTACCAGACTTCAGACTTTACTACAAATCGATAGTGATGAAAACAGCATGGTATTGGCACAAAAACAGAGAAGTAGATATCTGGAACAGAATAGAGAACCAAGAGATGTATCCAGCTACTTACCGCTATTTCATCTTTGACAAGCCAATTAAAAACATTCAGTGGGGGAAAGATTCCCTATTTAACAAATGGTGCTGGGTGAACTGGCTGGCAACCTGCAGAAGACTGAAATTGGACCCACACCTTTCACCATTAACTAAGATAGACTCTCATTGGATTAAAGATGTAAACTTAAGACATGAAACTATAAAAATACTAGAGGAGAGTGCATGGAAAACCCTTGAAGAAATTGGTCTGGGTGAGTATTTTATGAGGAGAACCCCCCGGGCTATTGAAGCAGCTTCAAAAATACACTACTGGGACTTGATCAACCTAACAAGCTTCTGCACATCAAGAACACAGTAAGTAAAGCAAACAAACAGCCCTCAGAATGGGAGAAGTTATTTGCAGAGTATATCTCTGACAAAGGTTTAATAACCAGAATCCACAGACAACTCAAATGCATCAGCAAGAAAAAAACAAGGGATCCCATCACAGGCTGGTCAAGGGATTTGAAGAGAAACTTCTCTGACAAAGACAGGTGCACGGCCTTCAGACATATGAAAAAATGCTCATCATCTTTAATCATCAGAGAAATGCAAATCAAAACTACTTTGAGATATCATCTAACTCCAGTGAGACTAGCCTATATCGCAAAATCTCAAGACCAGAGATGTTGGCGTGGATGTGGAGAAAAGGGAACACTTTTGCACTGCTGGTGGGAATGTAAATTAATGCATTCCATTTGGAAAGATATATGGAGAACACTCAGAGGTCCAGAAACAGATCTGCCATTCAATCCTGTAATTCCTCTGCTGGGCATATACCCGGAAGACCAAAAATCACAACAGAACAAAGATATTTGTACCAGAATGTTTATTGCAGCCCAATTCATAATTGCTAAGTCATGGAAAAAGCCCAAGTGCCCATCGATCCACGAATGGATTAATAAAGTGTGGTATATGTACACCATGGAATATTATGCAGCCTTAAAGAAAGATGGAGACTTTGCCTCTTTCATATTTACATGGATGGAGCCGGAACATATTCTTCTTAGTAAAGTATCCCAAGAATTGAAGAAAAAGTATCCAATGTACTCTGCCTTACTATGAAACTAATTTATGGCTTTCACATGAAAGCTATAACCCAGTTAGAACCTAAGAATAGGGGGAAGTGGGAAAGGGAGGGGAGGAGGTGGGCAGAGGGATGGGGATTGGTGGGATTACACCTGCAGTGCATCTTACGAGGGTCTATGTGAAAATCAGTAAATGTGGATCGTAAATGTCTTAGCACAATTACTAAGAAAATGCCAGGAAGGCTATGTTAAGTAGTGTGATGAAAATGTGTCAAACGGTCTATAAAACTAGTGTATGGTGCCCCATGATCATATTAATGTACACAGCTGTGATTTAATTAAAAAAAAGAGAGAGAGAGAGAGAGAGAATGATGGAGAAAGAGTCAGTATGTTAGAACATATGGCCAGGCCCCCAAGCATGTCTTCAAGGTGAAAAGCAATGTGCAGTTTCTCAGGCCCCACAGTTTGCCAGCAGATTCAAGATTTCAGTCCCACTGACACAAGGGAAATGTGAATAAGGTCAATGTTAAGTCCTGTCTGGTTATGTTCTGAACCATCTCAGGCCCTCAAAGGTCACAGTGTATTTGTGTGATCCTTTATATTCAGGAAATCCCAAGTCTTCATGAAACACCCTTAGACTTTGCAGGTGCTGCAGATTGGGAGTGGTGGTGGTTTTTCAGACATATCCTGAGTGAGTAGTGGTGATGGGAGCCCATTTTACCACTCTCCTAGTCTGTTTCCCTAGAGCTCTTCCAGCACCATGAGGTGATGTAAAATGTGAAAATGCTTGTCTGATGCGAAACAAGTGCTCCTCAAACGCCAAATCCATAGTATCCAGATAGAAGGTCCATCATAAAGGGAAGCCCTGACTTAAAGTAGAGTGTATTTTGCCAAATTGTTGACTGCATTTCCTTGCACCTTGATCATTTTGGAGTCCTTAAAACTTGGCATGATTTTTGTACATGGCAATATGCAGCTAAGATATACCCAGCAAACTCCATGTATTTTCCTCATTCCTTCAAAGTGGTTGAAGTTTTTTCTTGCTCAAAAGGTCTGGGGAACAGTAGGCAAATAGAACCTGCTTGTTTGTGGGAGTGAACAAATGAAGTCTCATAATAGAATTTTATTTAAACCTACATAAGGATCCACTAAAAATGTATTTTTAAGCTCAGTTTCCTCTGATACTTTCCTGACATGCCTAATTTTATTATTTGATTAGTGGTTTTCTTTTCCTTTCTTTCTTTCTTTCTTTCTTTCTTTCTTTCTTTCTTTCTTTCTTTCTTTCTTTCTTTCTTTCTTTCCTTCCTTCCTTCCTTCCTTCCTTCCTTCCTTCCTTCCTTCCTTCCTTCCTTCCTTCCTTCCTTCCTTCCTTCTTTCTTTCTTTCTTTCTTTCTTTCTTTCTTTCTTTCTTTCTTTCTTTCTTTCTTTCTTTCTTTCTTTCTTTCTTTCTTTCTTTCTTTTGGAGACAGAGCCTTAAACTGTCGCCCTGGGTAGAGTGCCATAGCATCACAGCTCATAGCAAACTCCAACTCTTGAGCTTGGGCTCAAGTGATTCTCTTGCCTCCACCTCCCAAGTATTTGGGACTGCAGGAACCCACCACAACACCTGGCTATTTTTTGCTTGCAGCCAACTTTGTTGTTTGGCAGGGCCCTGCTGGTTTCGAGCCTGCCAGCTCAGGGGTATGTGACTGGTGCCTTAGCCACTGACCCACAGGCGCCGAGCTTGATTAGCTGTTTTCTAAAAATGATCTAATCAGGAAAATTTGTTTAAGTAGCAAAACAATATTCTGTACTATTCAATTTGGAGGAGTGCCCACTTACTTCTACTTATTGTGAGAACAATAAGCAGGGGGAGAGTGTGGGAAAGGGGATATAGTGCTATCTACTGTAGATTCTGCTGGGAACCAGCTTAGCTTAGGTTAAACTCCCCTCTGCTCCCCCACTTTCCTGGGACAGGATTAGAACTGAAATCACCAAAGGGACTTGCAGAATGGCAAGCAGGGTCTAGGCCTCCTCTCAGAAGGCCGGAAGAGAACTGTTGCATCCTACTCTGTATAAATAGTGTGAAGTCAAGAGCCTGGGTTTTATTCAACCCTGTTTGAAAGCATGCACTTGTTCACAGTTAGTACAGAATGGCTTTGTCTCCAAAATCTCAGATACTACTGCACCATCTTTTTTTTTTTTTCTTTTCTTGACAAGTCAACAAAAGGAGCGAAAAGGGTTGGAAAGAATAGAACAAGGCATTCAATCTGTAACTTATGGTGAACAATCAACTGAGATGCTCACTACCTTCAAGCTAGCCAGTGCTGTCTATTTAGAATAAGTTTTCAGGACTCCAAAATGATTAAGGTGTGCAGGAAATGTAAAAACAGACAAACCTGTCAAATCCTGCTGCACCCAACCGAACTCTAAACCTAAACCAGAAAAAATTTATAAAGAGGATAGACTCATGGTGTGTTCTTACCAGAGGGGTTTTGGGTTTTTTTCTTCATTTGCCTTTGTTTTGGAAGTGGTGCATCTGTATATATTTATTACCTTAACTGTGGTGAGGGAATCAAGGGTGCACTCATCAAATCATTCACCTTAAGCATGCTGCGATGGTTGTTTGGCTAATTGTTTTCTATACATCAAGGATGTATTTTCGCGTTAGTAGAGTAGAATTTCTGTGAAATCCTGCTGTTCTTTCTAGGCCCAGGTCCCAAGGAGCACTTGACTTGTTACAGCACAGGAGCATTGGATGCTGGAGGAACTAATGGATGTGTTCCTAAATGTTTTTATATTTGCTTCATAAGTAATTGTTATAGACCTACAACTGCTTGCTCTCTCCTATGGACAGTGCTTAGTGGTAAGGATTTGAACAGAAATTGCCCTTGTGTTCTTTCCTGAAGGTCCTCAATGCAAAAGTTGGTACATCCTGTTCAGAAAACGTGGGTCAAACCACCTTCTTCACCTCTTCCTCTCTTCCTTCCACACCTTTGAACACTGGTGTGTGACCCCTGATTTTACTGAGAACGAGGATATGTAATCATTTACCAACTGCTTATCAGGGGTGTAAATGCAGGCTAGTCATCTGTTAGAGACCTTTTGGGGAGAGACAATAACAATGAGGAGAGAGAGGAGAGAGAAGTTTTTATCATGTCCACCTGGACCTAAAGGCTAGAGAGGAAAAGACAGGGGATTGGAACAGAAATGTGGGTGGGAGGTACTAAAGACTTAAAGAGAATGAAACAGAGAAGCCTCTTATTAGACATAAGAAAAGAGATGAGGGAATTAACTATTGGAGATGTTTGGGTGTTAAAATTGTCAAAAGATCTGTGTGGCTGCTGTGGTGGGCAAGATTTTGTCACATAACCAGCCCCTTCTGAATAATTCGTCTACTCCATTTCTTAGAATTCTAATCTAGTAGAACTGAGTGACCATTTCCCTGCACTGACTAACATTTGCCTACATTGACCTAACTTTGATAGAAATGTACCTCTCATGTGTGTATCAGTACAGTAGGCCTCCCTGCTTATGCTGACCACTCCGTACCAGGTCCTTGGGTCAACTTATGGAGGTTCTCCTGCATTTACCTTCTCATAGATGTAAGATTACAAACACTAGTGAAAGGTAGCCAGGATGGCACAACCTGGCTTTTTAAATTCCTCTCTGAAGAGTGGACTGTTCTTGGATTTCCACATAAGACAAGAGTTAAATGACAGTGTCTAAAGTCGTCACTGCACATATGTCAGTGTACTTATTTCTAAGGTCCTTTTTTTAAGAGGTAAAAGAGCTGGGTTTTACAGTTGAGCCCAAATGGCTGATTTGACAGGAAAGGCTACAGGACCCCATGAAAAGGCATGAATTTAGGAGACGTGAGGAATCTTAGCGCCATTGGAAATGAAGGTGAGGACAGTACCCCATGGATCTTATGTACATAATTAGACATTTAACGAGTGGCAAGGGTCTGAGGAGGCAGGGACAGGCAGTGCCTGATTGGCATAGTTCAGCTTTTGTGGTGTAGTGAGACTGGGGAAGTGGTTGAAGCCATAGGATAGGCTTGGCCTTCTAAGACAGAGGAGATCAATGTAAAGAAATATAAACCTAGGTCAGAACCAAGGTGATTAAAATACCAGTGGTTTTCTGAACAAGAATAAATGTGTGGTACCTATGAGAGACAATATCCAGCCATAAGGTTCCACCTAGGAGGCACTTGCTATTTAGTTGGATTATTTGGCTTCTTTTTGGCACAGCTTTCAACTCTGTGTAGTGGAAATCTGTGCTGTTTGTGCTGGAGTTTCAAGAGAGAGAGGATGGGGTGCTTGTTGCATTAGGGTTTTTAACTGTGTTGTCGGTATCTGCTTCCCAGGCTCTCTTTGCTGTGGCCACATAGTAACTGACTTCTCTGGGTGGGCCACTCTTTCTTCTGTTGCTAAATGGATGACCAAGTCAATCAAGTCACTTGTTTAAGGGCACTTGCTGGTAACCTAGTATTCAGTCTTGTTGGCTTCTTTCCTTTCCCCCAGGGTGATCATGAAAATGGGGTTAATGATCTTGGAATTTTTTTGAGGGGGCAAGGGGAAACCTAATGAGGGAGTGTGTGGGAGCAGCTTTGAGAGCATTCTCATTTAGAAAGGATTTCTGTTGCTAAACCTGGGAATTGAAATCTCCAATGACCACACGAGAGAGCCAGACACAGAAGCAAATTATAGGAGGTATTTATTCAAGCTCAAGCTAGGGCTTCCAGCGTTCCCTGATGCAAGTGGGGCCAAGAGCCATGTGCTTGTTGACCACGGGGTTTTATGCAGTCATTATGGGGTGAGGGGTGTGGAAAACAAAGCGTGGCCCACCCACCATATCTCTTATGGTGGCACTAGAATTTAAAACTGATAGGGTCCCACGAATCTCAACGGCAGGGGTGAGGGTGGTTCTGATGCACTCTGGGAAATAGGTACACACCCTGGGAGTTAGGGAGGGGTGTGGTTTACTAAGAAATGAAACAAAGGATTTGCAGGTTGCTTTTAAAATGGAGGACAAAAGCCTAAAATGGTGAAAAGCCCAAAATGCCATCACTGGTTCCTTCATTTCCCCATTCTCATTGTAACTAGGAGGACCCGATCATGGGACCTCCTTGGTGAGTCTGAGGTATTCGAGGGGGCTCAAGGGCTGATACTGGACCCTGAGAACTACCAGCTGCACCATCCCAATTGTTTCTTATATAAACTCTATAAGATTCTGAAGTATACATGGTCCTACTGTTAAGGTTATGAAGAGCAGAATTAGGGGTCCAGCTATGGCAGAAATAAGGGTGGTGAGCCACGGGGACCAATTAAACATAGCCTCATACCAACTCTGAGCTTGCTGTCTTTCATGTCTGCATTTCTGTAGTCCTTCTGGTACTTGGGTCATGGATTCTTTAACTATCCCAGACTGGTTAACATAAAAACAGCACTCTTCACCCAGAGCAGCACATAATCCCCTTTGTTCCAGAAATAAGAAATTGAGCCCCCTCCAGTTCTGGAACACTACTTCAGAGAGGGAAGTGAAGGAGTCCTGAAGTAGACTAATGTATTTTTCCATTCTTTCTATATCTAGATTGATGGCCACTCCTAGCGCCCTGTAGTTTTTATCTTGGAGGACTAGAGCTGAGATCCCAGTGCCCGCCCCTGCTAACCCCAGTCCTGACAGGGCGGAGATGGTGAGTACCGTCACTGGTTCCCTTTTGAAATGAAGGCCTGTGCTTTCAAATCTCTGAAAAACAGTTTCTTGCTCATGGTAATCTTCCTTGATGACAAACGGGTGTGCCATCCAGACGTGGGTGTGATGGACCCACATGGTGATGCCATTGACCTTGAGTGTGTTGAGTGTGGTCAGAATCACAGTGCAAGGCCCTTTCCACCGGGGTTCAAGAGTTTCCTGCTGGTGTCTCTTGACATAGACCCAGTGCCCTGGCTGGAACATGTGAGGCCTGCCATGGAGGTGGCACTCAGGCGGTTCCAATTCTCTTTCTGAACCTGCTAGTAACAGCGGAGGGAAAGGAGAATATCTTTATCGTTTGCCTCTGTTAAAAAATCTAAGCGGTTATTTGGAATAATAGGAGGGGTTCTCCCATAGAGAATTTCATAGGGAGAGAGACCTAGAGTATAAGGGGAATTTCTTAACCCTATATAAGGCAAAGGGAAGGAGAGTCACCCAGTCTCCACCAGACTCTAGGATTAATTTAGTTAAGGTCTCTTTTAAGGTTCTATTCATTCTTTCTACCTGTCCTGAGCTCTGGTGTCTGTATGCAGAATGTAATTTCCAGATTGTTCCCAGTGCAGTGGCTGCCCCCTGACTTATCTGAGAAATAAAGGCTGGGCCATTGTCTGAGCTGATTAAAGCTGGCAGTCCCTACCTGGGAAGAATATCTTCAAGCAGCTATTTTGCCAGGATTTGTGCGGTTTTGTTTTTGGTGCGGGAGGCCTTCACCGACCTGAAAAGGTATCTACAAAGACTAAGAGACATTTGTACCCATACCGACCAGGCTTGTTTGCCCACTCACAATTTCCTTGGACAGTTGGCCTAGCCCTGGCTTTGGTGAGCTGACAAGCCTTGCAAGCACTGGATTACCTGATCGACCTTGGCATCCAGTTCTTCAATTTTGATCTTTGCCTGGCGGACTAAGTCTTTCAGTCTTCTGTGGCCCATATGGGTGGCCTGGTGCATGCTCTGCAGCACTTCCACCCCTAGCTGAGCTTTCCATCAGCGGTGCGCCACCAGCCATTATTCTGTGGAGGGCTGTGTGCTTGGGGGATAGTTCGGCGCCATGCCAGATCTTCTGGGGTGTACTCTGGCTTCTCTGACAGGACTAGCAGCCCACGGTCTGGTAGGCTGATGGGCAGAGTCTGGTTGGCATTAAGGGCTGCGCCCTTGGTAGCCTCACCCGCCCAGTGATTACCTCTGGCCACTGGGGTGATTGGCTTCTGGTGCCCAGTGAATAATGGCCAACATTTTTGACAGCCAGGTGGTGGCTAGGAGATCCATTATTTCTTGTTTATTCTTGACTGTTTTTTTTTTTTTTTCTGCTGTCAGCAGTCCCCTCTCTAAATGGCTCCATGGATGTGGGCCGTGGCAAAAGCTTAGTGGCTGTCAGTATAGAAGTTGATCTTTTTCCTTTTCCCCAGGACTAGAGATTTGATGAGGGCAATGAGCTCTTCTTGTTGGGCAGAGATACTGCCCGGGAGTGGCTCAGCCCATAGAGTCTATGTTTCGGAGACTACCAATGCTTCTGCATACCTGTGTTCATCCTACATGAAGCTACTGCCATCCATGAATCAGGTGTCTTCGGCGTCTGGCAATGGCCAGCTGGTCAGGTCTGTGGACCTGGGCCATAATGTCCTGACAGTGGTGAATTGGTGCCTCTGCATCTGGGATGGGCAGAATAGTGGCGGGATTCAGGGAAGCACTGGGCAGGAACCAGAACATAGTCGATTCAGTAGCAGGCTCTGATAGTGTGTTAGCCATGCATTACTCATCCACTGGTCTGGGGGCTGCTTCAGGACTCCCTCAATAGCATGGGGTATGGTTAGTAATAGCCCCTTCCCTAGGGTGAGTTTATCTGCATGTTTTACTAGGAGGGTGGTGGTCGCTATGATCCATAAGAAAGGGGGTCCCCCTGATGCAACTGGGTCCAGCCTTTTAGACAGATAGGCTCCTGGAAGAGTCCAGAGTCCTAGAGTCTGAGTCAATACTCCTTTGGCCACACCTTTATGTTCATCCACATAGAGAAGAAATGATTTTGTAATGTCAGGGAGCCCCAAAGCGGGGAAAGAAAGCAGAGCAGTTTTAAGTCTCTGAAAGGCTAACTCTCTTTCTGTCATCCACTTGAAGGGATGCCCCTCCCTCATGGCTTCAAAGAGGGGTTTTGCAATTTCAGCAAGGCCTGGTACCCAATGTCAACATAACCCTGCAGACCCCAAAAACTCATGCACTTGCTTGGGGTTAGTTAGGTTCGGGATCTTAAGTACACTGCTTCCTGGCCACAGTGAGCCACCTTGACCATCTTTAAGGGTGTATCCCAGGTAACTTACAGTTTGCTGACAGATCTGGGCTTTCTTTGCTGATACCCAATACCCCCAGTCCCCCAGTATTAACGAGCAGGTGTCATGTGCCTTCCAGGCAGTCCTATTCATTGGTGGCCACCACTAGGATGTTATCTATGTACTGAAGGAGAGTTAGGTTGGGGTGCTGCCTGTGGAACTCACCCAGATCTTCATGCAGGGCCTCATCAAAGATAGTTGGAGATTTTTTAAACCCTTGTGGCAAACAGGTCCATGTTATGTCCACTGATGCCACTCTCTGTATCACTACACTTGAAGCTGAATAGGGCCTGGCTTTTGGATGGGGCCAGTGAGCTTAAGAGGTTGTAGGGGTTTTGTACATATGGATGAATATCCATTACCCACTTATTAACCTTTTGGAGGTCTTGAACTGGCCAGTAATCATTAGTGAGAGGCTTTTTAACTGGTAACAAGGGGGTGTTCCATGGGGACTAGCAGGGAATCAGAATCCCAGCATCCAGTAGCTGCCGAATGTATGGCAGGATTCTGTTTCTGGCTTTGGGGATCATGGGGTACTGTCTTACCCACACCGGGGCCTGTTTTTTTGCCAGTCCCACTCCCCCCATTTCAGCCCAGGCTGATGGGTAGGAATTCAGACACTCAGAGACATCCTCTTGGCTTGGTGGTAGAGGCTGTTGATGTGTAGAGTGAGAACATGGACAGGATGTCGCTGTCTGTCTGTAACCTGTGGTGTTCTTTGTTTGAAAGAAATTTGTGCTCTGATTTTGCTAAAGAGGTCTCTACCAAGTAAGGGGTAAGGGCAGTCTGGGATAACCATGAATGCGTGTGTAACTAGGTCTCCCCCATGACCACTGTTTTAGACTTCTTTCAAAAATAATTTAATTAATCTTAAAAAAATTGGGGGGCACACGTAAGGTCTTCTCATAGCACACCATTTGAAAGTCCCTGCACTACAACCATAATTCTTCTCTATCAAATTGTTTCAGTCTATACATACACATATACAATATATTGGGGAAACACAAAGAATGATTTTTAGCTTATGCTGAAGACTTCATTTTATCATTTTCCTGCAGTTTGAATTCATTAAACAATATCAAAGAAAACATGAGACAGAAAGAAGTAGGCAAACTTATGCCTGCACTCACACAACTAGCTTTTGGCATGAGCCAAGTGTAATTAAGTTAAAGACTGTGGTCTCTGAATTCACATCAGATGCTAGTGGCCAATTTTCATCCAGGCACTAGTGTATCCTCCAATCTGTCCTTGAAAACGGCGTTTTCATGGAGGCAGATATTTACTAATGTTACTTATTTCATTATCAAGGTCACTCTGCTTCCCCACTAAACGCATTGTCCTGTTTTTTATTTTTTGTTTGTTTGTTTGTTTGGATGGGGGACATTCTCTGGTCCAGTGGCCAGTCTTCCTGCAGTATGCACACTGATCTCTCAGTAGCCCAGGTCGATCCCCCCGGGGTGACTCCCTACCTCCTCTGGCAGCGAGTTTCCACAGCCTCAGCTCCTTCTCTTTAGCTGCTTAGCGGACACCCCCCATTATAGTCTGGCAGTAAACCTGGAGTCTCTCCTTATTTTCTGCTGTATTGAAATTCCAATCTGGACAGGTCAGTGTGAATGCAGCTTCAATTAGTGCTGGATTTGTGGTAGGCTGCCTATTGTTGTCTAGGACAGACTTCCATGTCTCTGCCAAGATTCAGTCCCACTCCTCGGTAGTGAAGAGGACCTGTAGCAGTTGCTGACAGTTGCCCCAAGTGGGCTGAGTGAAAAGGACAGAATCTAATAAGTCAATAAGGGTGGTGGGTTTTTCTGAAAACTTAGGGTTCTGAATTTTTCCAGTCGTATAGGTCACTTGTGGTGAAGGGCCAATAGTGTACAGTTCCCCTTACGGGAGGGCCCACCACCTGGAGCAGTAAGGCCATAGAAGAGTCAACTGCAGCCCGCCCAGGATGCCCAGATGCCTCCTGTAGGGCCCTCCTGCCGGTGTGAGGTGGACTGCTGGCATGTGGTGATTCAGCCTCTCCTGGGACATGCTGAGCCTGTGGCATGCCTGAATTAAAGGAAGGTTAGGTGGGAAAACAGTTCTCCTGGGCTCACCTCACTTGGCAATACAGGATACAGGGGTGTGGAGGTGCGGAGGTCTAGCTTTGGGTTTAGGCTTTTCCCTCAGGGCAACACTGTGCTAGCCTCGGTTTTCTCCAACCAAGATGGTAGGATATTTTTCAGCCAGGGAGGGGGGTTCACAACCAGGTCTTGACACTGGCAGGCTGTGGCAGGGCCAAAGAGGTTGGGGGTGTGGGCAGAGCTGCCTCCATCACAGTTCGCGTTCTTGCTTGGTCTGGCTACCTGAGCACATATTATGGGGGTAACGGAGCAGGAGGGATGCCCACCGCCCAATTTGGCTCCCCTGGATTTGCACGCACCCATGCCAGGGTAGCTACCAGCACCCACCTGGCTTCCCAGGGGTGGTCGAGACGCCCACTGCAGTCGGGGCAATCATCGGGAAGGGTCCAACTCGCATCCAGATTTGCCTTCACTGCTGCTGGCATCCTGGGTGCCCAAGGCCTCAGCCACCGCTGTGAAGGTGGCTCTCTTTGTCGTGCCCTGGTTGCTCCCCACACTGCCCGTGCCCTTGCACAGGCCCAGTATACTCCACACTGAGAACACTCCTGCAAAAAGTCTCAAGTTTATTTTTCTTTACCACTAGACCCAGGTTCTGGAAGTGATCAAGGATAAGTGAAAGGGGGGGTCGTCTGAGTTTGTCTCATCCTCAGAGTTGCCCAGTCAACATGCAACACAACACACACAATACAAAACGCAGACATGGCTGCAGACTGAAGTGAAGCAAAACTGAAAGTGAATGGATGGCCTGGTGCTTGTCAGTGGGCATAGCCTGACCTTACACAAAAGTCCTGGGGGGACTGATTCCACGTGATCCCTTTAGGACGCTGCTGGGTTTCACATCCCAGATCCTACTCAAAATTCCTATGGGGATTGATTCCATGTGATCCCTGTAGTAGGCTGGGGGTTCCACATCCCAGATTTTACTCAAAAGTTCTAAAGTCACAAATTTCACGTGATCCCTGTAGGAGTCTGAGGGGTTACACATCCCAGATCCTACTCAAAAGCCCTAAGGGTATCGAGGCTAGGGAATCAACATCTCAGCCTTCCCCCAAGGAGGTGGGAACATCTTCTACTGCCTCCGGTCGGTGGCCCTCCAGTGTGTCCACCTAGACCGTTTTCTGACCACAACTCAAAACCTGCACAGTACAGAAAGAATTCACAGAGACAAATTAAGACACATACACTTACTGGCCCTCCTGGTGGAGTCTCTCAGGGTCTTGGGGATTCCTGGCCAATGCACCAAATGTTACACCCGAGAATGGAAATCCCCAATGACCATACAAGAGAGGCAGACACTGATGCAAATCACACAAGGGCATTTATTCAGGCTCGAGCAAGGGCTGCCAGCATTCCTAGATGCAACTGGGGCCGAGAGCCCTGTGCTCATTGCCCATGGTGTTTTTATGTAGTGGTTATGGGGTGAGGGGCATGGGAAACATAGCATGGCCTTTGGGTCAGTTATCTCTTATGCTGACACTAGAATTTAAGGCTGATAGGGTCCCACCAATCTCCATGGTGGGGGAAGTTTCTGACACACTCTGGGACATAGTGGCGCATCCCGAGAGATAGGGATGGGTGTGGTTTACCAAGAAACGAAACAAAGGATTTTCAGTTTGCTTTTAAAATGGAGGACAAAAGCCTGAAATGGCATCACTGGGTCCTTCACTGTGGGATGTGGAGCTGTAAAGAGGTAATTGAAGAGTAAAGTTCAAGATGGACAGTGCAACCCCAGACCTTGAACAGCTGAGGCTTTTATATGTACTGGAAATAAAGAGCCAAAAAGCCATGTAACACAGAGACTGAGAATATACAACTAAGTGCAGAGTGAATTTGATGATCATTGAGGTGGCAAGCAGTCAGGGAAGGTAGAAAGAAGCACATAATGGATGTTGCTGGAGTGGTCTGTCAACCTCGGTGGGGCTTGCGTGGAACTTTGAAGGCTGGAATGATGAGTACTAGAACATGTCTTAGTAGCCTGTGGATGTAGCATAAGCACATGCAAGATATGAGATGTGATGGTGTTTTCAAGGGAGCCTCAAGAGTTTGGGGAATTAGTGCTGTGATCATGGTGCTTCTGTCAGGAATAAATGGGGAATCCAGTGGTGAGGCTGGATTTTGGGGTGAGGGAAAGAGTATAAAAAGGGATTTCCATGGGTTTGTGGACTGTACCTTCCCAACAAACCCTCCTCTAGTTGAGGAGTCAATTTCCCTCTCATGTTCTTCCCCAGAAGAAGTTAAGTTTGTCTGAACATAGCTGAACTGAATCTAGGTAAGGGGTGGCTCTTGATGAGTTGCCTACTTTTGCCTTTTAGGCACCTCATTCATGGACAGGTCCCCATAAGCTGAGGGAATACCTCCCACTCATCATCACCGTCAGAAAAAGATTCAGGTACGTGTGGACTGGAGATGAGGTAAAAAAGATACGTATGCAGTGCTTCATCAGAATTTATGGCAAGTTTCAGACAGATGTGCATACCCCACTGGGGTATGGTATTTATCCATACCCCAGTGGGGTATGCAACATCTGTGTTGAAGAAGGAACAAGTTAAGAGAAAGACCAGGCATGGGGTTTTGTGATGTCAAAGATAAACAAACCCAGGCACAAAGGTAAAGTGGTAAGGGCATATTTTCATCAGTCATGTGCCACTTCAGTAGGGAAAAGCCCCTAGCCTGAACTAAACTGAAGTTCAGCCAGTAAATGAGGGAAGGAGGGGGCAGGTGAGTCTTAAGTAAAAAACCGAAGATGCACTTAGTCCATTAGTGGCTGCCAGCTGGCAGTTACCAGAGTCAGGTTTGTTTCTACCTTCCCACGGAGCCTGGGATACAGAGGCCCTGTCTCCACCTGTTGGGTAAACAAACAGTAAATCAACTTTTGGCAGGATCCATTTTCCTGAGGTAGGCATTTGAAATTAAATTAGGGGTCAGGAGGATAGGGTCGCCTGAAGCTGTTAGAGGCTATATTAGTGTTGTTTTAAGACTTTGTAGGGCAGGGTAGAAGCCTAGCCAAGAAGAGGACGCAGACAAACCTGGCCAGCGTTTGGTCAGGGAGAGAACCTTCATCAGTGAACGGGGCTGTTGCTGTGTGTTGACATTTTTTTTGGTGATGACCTAACTATGCCCACATCTTCAATGAGGCAGTTAGGTCTTGATGAGAGGGGAGGCATGGGTGTGGGTAGAGCAGGGAGAAAAGATTCACTTACCTCTGGGGAAAGTGCTAACTGACAGAGCGGTGATGGAAAGAGGACAGAAGTATTGTGATTCAGTGCTTTGTTCACTTTTTCTTTCCATACTGACAGGCTTAACGCTTTTTAAACAGCTTTTTAGCCTGCTGTTGTCTAGAAAGCTGTGGCTGCTTGGTATATCAGAGGTATGGAGTCTAAAGAGGTTGAAGAGCCCCAAAGTAGACTTCTCCAGGATCTAGCCAAACATACCCATCAAATATGGGGACCTCTCTTGATGTGGTAGAACACATTCTGGCATTCACCCTGGCATAATGTGTTTCTGTTCTGTGGACAAAAGGATCTTTGCATTAATAATAGCCATTACACCTGTTTGTGATCAGATGTCATCAGCATTGAGAAGACAGATGAGCTATTCTGCCTTATCTGCAACACCAAAGGCCTTTTAATACACAGAACGAACATCTGCATGTAGTCAGTGTAGACCATTCACATTTATGTTCATTACTAATATCTTTTTGACTTTATGTCTTTCATTTTTCTTACCTAGTTTTCTTTATTTGTTCTTCTGGATGATTGTTTGAAAAGATTTGAAACATTCTTTCTGTTACATTTAAAAAGTTATTATTGGGGGGATGATGGGAAGATGGCGGACTGAAGCCAGCTTTCCATAGAAAGTTAATTTAGCAAGTAACCTGATGGATTCCAGCAACACCAAGCAAGAAAGTTGAAGAACACACATCAACCCCCCTGAGGAGAGCTGCGATCACAAGGAAGCAAACAAAAGGTACAAAACCCATCACCAAGCGGACGGAGTCCGCCCTCCCCACCTGATCGGCTTAAGGGCCCCACAAACAAAAGGGCAGAAATCAAAGGCCATCCCACTACACTTCACGGGAAAGACCTACTACAAACTGGACCTACCTCCCTTACTAGGAGGCCTAGGCGTTATCCTGCCAGGCATAAAACAGTATAAATCTGTAAATTTTTCCTTTGCCGGTGACTCTGAGCACCCAGCACTTCCCTCCACTCTCTCTGAGGTCTGAAAGCCTGTCCCCCAGGAGTTCTGATTCTTGGGTGACTCCTAAAGGGGAGAGGACAGTCCCCGAGCTGTGGCTGGTCAGCGCTGATTCTGGGGCATGGGAGAGAGGTGAGGACAGTCAGCGGAGGGAGACCCTCACCAGGGTGGCGCTTCCCCGAGGCAAGGTGCAGCAGCCCTCCCTGGGCAACAATACAACCAGGCATATAGCTGAGTCGAACTCACTACCAGCTGCTCTGAGTGCCTGGCGCTCCCCCCGCCCTCACTCTGTGGTCCGGAGACCTGAACGCCTGCCGTGTGGCTGGGCAGGGAACTGGGGATAGCCAAGTCTGTTTGCTGCCCAGCGGTTCTGGGCTCCAGCCGTTCCCTCCCACCCCGCCCCCACTCTAAAGCCTGAAGGCTTGAGCTGCGGCAGTACAACCAGGCGAGAGACCTGGAGAATCTGAATCTGTTCGCTGTCAACCGGGCTCCCTACGGCTCGGAGCCCCTGCTGATTCTGAGCTCCAGGCACTCCCCCACCCTCACTCTGTGGTCAGGAGACCTGAACGCCTGCCGTGTGGCTGGGCAGGGAACTGGGGATGGCCGAGTCTGTGCGCTGCCCAGCGGTTCTGGGCTCCAGCCGTTCCCTCCCACCCCGCCCCCACTCTGAAGCCTGAAGGCTTGAGCTGTGGCGGTATTACCAGGCGAGAGACCGGAATATCTGACTTTCCTCGCTGCCGTCTGGTCTCTGGCTCCGGGCTCCCAGCGCTCACCCCGCCCTCGCTCTGTGGTCTGGAGACCTGAACGTCTGCTCGGTTCTGAGCTCCAGCCACTCCCTCCACCCCGCCCCTACTCTAAAGCCTGAAGGCTTGAGCTGCGGCGGTACAACCGGGAGAGAGACCGGGAGAATCTGAATCTGCTCGCTGTCGACCGGGCTCCCTACGCTCGGAGCCCCTGCTAGCTCTGAGCTCCAGGCACTCCCCCGCCCTCACTCTGTGGTCAGGAGACCTGAACGCCTGCCGTGTGGCTGGGCAGGGAACTGGGGATAGCCGAGTCTGTCCGCTGCCCAGCAGTTCTGGGCTCCAGCCGCTCCCTCCCACCCTGCCCCCACTCTGAAGCCTGCAGGCTTGAGCTGCGGCAGTACAACCGGGTGAGAGACTGGGAGAAACTGAATCTGCTCGCTGTCGCCCGGACTCCCTACGGCTCGGAGCCCCCTGCTGGCTCTGAGCTTCAGGCGCTCCCCCGCCCTCATTCTGAGCGTCTGCCGTGTGGCCCGGCAGGGAACTGGGTGGAGCTGAGTCTGTTTGCTGCTCTGGGGTCCTGGGCTCCAGCCCCTCCCACACCCCCCTCACTCTGAAGCCTGGAGGCTTGGGCTGTGGCGGTGAAGTGGAGCCAAAGATTGGGAGAAAAGGAGTGAGCTTGCTGCCGGTGGCTTTGTGTTCCCAGCACCCCACCCCATCCACACTCTGAGATCTGAAGGCCTGTTCCCGCGGGAGTCCAGATTCTTGAGGGATTTGTGGGGCGTGGACAGTGCCCGAACTGCGGCTTGTCGGTCCTGACTCTGGGACACAAGAGTGAGGCTGGGGGAGACCCATATCAGAGCGGCAGTTCCCTGAGGCGGCTGAAGCCATACCCCCTGCCTCCCTGGGCAACCAGAGGAGGCCACCCCTGAGTATAGGATTTGCCTGAGGTGACTCACAGACCCCAGAAACATTCACAGTAGGGCCAACTCAGAGAACTGAGACTTCAACCCAGACTAAGTGCTTCACTGAGGTCAAACAGAAGCCAGCTGACAAGAAGTCAGAACCACTCAGCCCCACCACATCAGACAGGGCCCCAATCTCTCAGGCTACAACACTGAACGGGCCCTCAACAAAACCCTAGGGGAAAAATCAAAGGGAGTAAAACAACCATGGGGCGGAATCAGCGGAAAAACTCTGGTAACATGAATAACCAGAATAGATCAACCCCCCCCAAGAAAAGAAATGGCAGATGTAATTGAAAATCCCATTCATAAACAACTGGCAGACATGTCAGAAATCGAATTCAGAATTTGGATTGCATACAAGATCGATAAAATGGAATTAGGAATCTGAGGAGAAATTCAAAAGTTGTCTCAAGAATTTAACGAATTTAAAGACAAAACCACCAAAGACTTAGACACACTGAAGCAAGAATTTGCAGCCCTTAAAGATATGAAAAATACAGTAGAATCTCTCAGCAACAGAATGGACCAAGCAGAAGAAAGGATTTCCGACATCGAAGATAAAGCCTTCGAATGCACCCAAACTCTCAAAGTGGAAGAGAAATGGAGAGCAAAAACAGATCTTTCTCTTAGAGAGCTCTGGGATAATTCAAAGAAGGCAAACATACGAATAATAGGAGTTCCGGAAAACGATGAAGTGGCATTGATGGGCACAGAGGCCCTTCTGCATGAAATTATGAAAGAGAATTTTCCAGACATGCCTAGAGATTCTGAAATTTAGATAGCAGACAGTTTCAGAACGCCAGCACCATTCAACCCCCATAAGTCATTCCCCAGACATATCATAATTAGCTTCACCAAAGTCAACATGAAGGAGAAAATTCTCAAGGTTATCAGGTGAAAGAAAGCCATTACCTACAAAAGTAAGAACATTAGAATGACTGCAGATCTCTCTGCTGAAACTTTTCAAGCCAGAAGAGGGTGGTCATCGACTTTTAATCTCCTAAAGCAAAATAATTTTCAACCCCGGATCTTGTACCCAGCTAAACTGAGTTTCATCTATGATAGAGAAATTAAATACTTTAACGACATTCATATGTTGAAGAAATTTGCCACAACCAAACCAGCTCTTCAGGGTATTCTCAGACCTATCCTCCGTAATGACCAACCCAATCCACTACTACAAATGTAAATTCACTCAGAAACTCCTGATCAAACTCCAGCTTCTACAATGGCAAAAAGATTAAATTCGTCCACCAGACTTTTGAAAAACACGTTACCCAAATTTTCACCAAATTTATCAATAATCTCCATTAATGTGAATGGCTTAAACTGTCCTCTAAAGAGACATAGGTTAGCTGACTGGATACAAAAACTCAGACCAGATATCTGTTGCTTACAAGAGTCACATCTTAACTTAAAAGACAAATACAGACTCAGGGTCAAAGGATGGTCATCCATATTTCAGGCAAATGGTAACCAGAAAAAAGCAGGTGTTGCAATTTCATTTGCAGACTCAATAGGCTTTAAACCAACAAAAGTAAGGAAGGACAAGAATGGTCATTTCATATTTGTTAAGGGTAATACTCAATATGATGAGATTTCAATTATTAACATCTTTGCACCCAATCAGAATGCACCTCAATTCATAAGAGAAACTCTAACAGACATGAGCAACTTGATTTCTTCCAGCTCCATAATAGTCGGAGATTTTAACACTCCTTTGGAAGTGAGGGATCGATCCTCCAACAAAAAGCTGAGTAAAGAAATTTTAGGCTTAAATCTAACCATCCAGAATTTAGATCTAGCAGACATCTACAGAACATTTCACCCTAACAAAACTGAATACACATACTTCTCATCAGCCCACGGAACTTACTCCAAAATTGATCACATCTTAGGTCACAAATCTAACCTCAGTAAATTCATAGGAATAGAATTTATTCCATGCATCTTCTCGGACCATCATGCAATAAAACTTGAGCTGAGTAACAACAGGAATCTACATACTCATACAAAAACATGGAAGTTAAATAACCTCATGCTGAACGATAGCTGGGTCAGAGATGAGATCAAGAAGGAAATTGCCAAATTTTTGGAATTAAACGACAATGAAGACATGAACTATCAGAACCTCTGGGACACTGCAAAGGCAGTTCTAAGAAGGAAATTTATAGCACTGCAAGCCTTCCTCAGGAGAACGGAAAGAGAGGAAGTAAGCAACTTAATGGGACATCTCAAGCAACTGGAAAAGGAAGAACACTCCAACTCCAAACCCAGTAGAAGAAAAGAAATAACCAAAATTAGAGCAGAACTAAATGAAATTGAAAACAAAAGAACAATACAACAGATCAATAAATCAAAAAGCTGGTTTTTTGAAAAGGTCAACAAAATAGATAAACCGTTGTCCAACCTAATCGGGAAAAAAAGAGTAAAATCTCTAATCTCATCAATCAGAAATGACAAAAACGAAATAACAACAGACTCCTCAGAAATCAAAAAAATCCTTAATGAATATTACAAGAAACTTTACTCTCAGAAATATGAAAACCTGAAGGAAATGGACAGATACTTGGAAGCTCGTCACCTTCCAAGACTTAACCAGAATCAAGTGGAAATGTTGGGGAGGCCAATTTCAAGTTCGGAAATAATATCAACCATACAAAAGCTCCCCAAAAAGAAAAGCCCGGGACCAGATGGTATCACATCAGAATTCTACCAAACCTTTAAAGAGGAAATAATACCTATATTACTCAAACTCTTCCAAAATGTAGAAAA
This sequence comes from Nycticebus coucang, assembly GCF_027406575.1. Lineage (NCBI taxonomy): Eukaryota > Metazoa > Chordata > Mammalia > Primates > Lorisidae > Nycticebus > Nycticebus coucang. The sequence continues at coordinate 2,436,632 of NC_069805.1, forward strand.
AGAAGGAAGACTCCCCAACACCTTCTATGAAGCAAACATCACCCTGATCCCCAAACCAGGAAAAGACCCAACAAAAAAAGAAAATTATAGACCAATATCACTAATGAATATAGACGCAAAAATATTCAATAAGATCTTAACAAACAGAATCCAGCAACATATCAAACAAATCATACATCATGATCAAGTTGGCTTTATCCCAGGGTCTCAAGGCTGGTTCAATATACATAAATCTATAAATGTAATTCAGCATATAAACAAAGTAAAAAACAAAGACCATATGATCCTCTCAGTCGATGCAGAAAAAGCTTTTGATAACATCCAACATCCCTTCATGATCAGAACACTTAAGAAAATTGGTATAGAAGGGACATTTCTTAAACTGATAGAGACCATATACAGCAAACCGACAGCCAATATCATATTGAACGGAGTTAAATTGGAAACATTTCCACTTAGATCTGGAACCAGACAAGGCTGCCCCTTGTCTCCATTGCTTTTTAACATTGTAATGGAAGTTTTAGCCACCGCAATTAGGGAAGAAAAGGCGATTAAGGGCATCCACATAGGGTCAGAAGAGATCAAACTTTCGCTCTTTGCAGATGACATGATTGTATATCTGGAAAACACCAGGGACTCTAATACAAAACTCTTAGAAGTGATCAAGGAATACAGCAACGTCTCAGGTTACAAAATCCACATTCATAAATCAGTAGCCTTTATATATACAAACAATAGTCAAGTTGAAAAAACAATTAAGGACTCCATCTCATTCACAGTAATGCCAAAGAAGACGAAATATTTGGGAGTTTATCTAACAAAGGATGTGAAAGATCTCTATAAAGAGAACTATGAAACTCTAAGAAAAGAGATAGCCGAGAATTTTAATAAATGGAAAAACATACTATGCTCATGGCTGGGAAGAATCAACATTGTTAAAATGTCCATACTACCCAACACAATATATACCTTCAATGCAATCCCTATGAAAGTTCCACTGTCATACTTTAAAGATCTTGAAAAAACAATACTTCGTTTTATATGGAATCAGAAAAAAACTCGAATATCCAAGACATTACTCAAAAATAAAAACAAAGCAGGAAGAATTATGCTACCAGACCTCAGACTATACTACAAATTGATAGTGATCAAAACAGCATGGTATTGGCACAAAAACAGAGAAGTAGATATCTGGAACAGAATAGAGAACCAAGAAATGAACCCAGCTACTTACCGTTATTTAATCTTTGACAAGCCAATTAAAAACATCCAGTGGAGAAAAGATTCCCTATTTAACAAATGGTGCTGGGTGAACCGGCTGGCAACCTGTAGAAGACTGAAACTCGATCCACTCCTTTCACCACTAACCAAGATAGACTCTAACTGGATTAAAGACCTAAACTTAAGACATGAAACTTTAAAAATACTAGAAGAGAGTGTAGGAAACCCTTGAAGAAATGGGGTTGGGTGATTTTTTTATGAGAAGGACCCCCTGGACGATTGAAGTAGCTTCAAAAATACACTTTTGGGACTTGATCAAACTAAAAAGCTTCTGCACAGCCAAGAACACAGTAAGTAAAGCAAGCAAACAGCCCACAGAATGGGAGAAGATATTTGCTGGTTATGTCTCTGACAAAGGTTTAATAACCAGAATCCACAGAGAACTCAAACGCATTAGCAAGAAAAGAACAAGGGATCCCATCACAGGCTGGGCAAGAGAATTGAAAAGAAACTTCTCTGAAGAAGAAAGGTGAGTGGCATTCAGACATATGAAAAAAATGCTCATCATCTTTAATCATCAGAGAAATGCAAATCAAAACTACTCTGAGATATCATCTAACTCCAGTGAGACTAGCCTATATCACAAAATCTCAAGACCAGAAATGTTGGCGTGGATGTGGAGAAAAGAGAACACTTTTGCGCTGCTGGTGGGAATGCAAACTAATACATTCCTTTTGGAAAGATATATGGAGAACACTTAGAGATCTAAAAATAGATCTCCCATTCAATCCTGTAATTCCTCTGCTGGGCATATACCCAGAAGACCAAAAACCACATCATAACAAAGATATTTGAATCTTCATTGCAGCCCTATTCATAATTGCTAAGTCATGGAAGAAACCCAAGTGCCCATCGATCCACAAATGGATTAATAAATTGTGGTATATGTACACCATGGAATACTATGCAGCCTTAAAGAAAGATGGGGACCTCACCTCCTTCATGTTTACATGGATGGAGCTGGAACATATTCTTCTCAGTAAAGTGTCTCAAGCATGGAAGAAAAAATATCCAATGTATTCACCCCTACTATGAAACAAACTTAGGACCTTTACCTGAAGGTATAACCAAGTTTTAACCTAAGAACAGGGGGAAGGGGGAAAGCGTGGGGAGCGAGGGGGAGGTGGGTAGAGGGAAGGGGATTGAAAGGATCACACATGTGGTGCATTTTACAAAGGTACATGTGAGCCTTGGCAAATGTGGAATGTAAATGTCTTCACAAAGTAACTAGGATGATGCCAGGAGGGCTATGTCAACTAATGAGATGAAAATGTGTCAAATATTCTATGAAACAAGTGTATGATGCCCCATGATCATATTGATGTACACAGCTATGATTTAATAAAAGAAAAGAAGTCTTTTTTTTTTTTTTTTTTTTTTATTTGGCTGGGGCTGGGTTTGAACCCGCCACCTCCGGCATATGGGACCGGCGCCCTACCCGCTGAGCCACAGGCGCCGCCCAAGAAAAGAAGTCTTAACATGAGATCTACCCTCTAAAAAAAAAAAGAAATAAGAATCTCACAGCCTTTAACTCAATAATTTTATATCTGCATTGCTCTCCTATTAAAAATCCTGTGAAATGCAGAAAAAATAAGTACAATGATATTCATTAATGTGTATTTGTAATAGAGAAAATCAGAAAAAATAAATATCTACCTATATAGGAATGAATAAGATATATAGTATGTGCAAACAAGGAAATATATATAGATAATAAAAGTCCTCATAGGGAGTGCATAGTAATATGAGAAAATATTTATGCTATAATGTAATTTCTTTAATAATAGTAAAAGAAAGAAGCGTGGGCAATGCAGAGGTAGGCTCTGGTAAATAATGACCACGCCGTGGATCTATGTCACAACTGGAAAACTCTCGGGTAAGGACATCCTGATCTTACATAGGGACTTCTGGAAAACTTGTCTATCTCTGTTCCAAAGGAAGGAGTTTTTTTTTATCCTGGAAAGTCTCCACAAACACTTGTCATTCTGTTCAACAAGTAAATCTGTCCTTTGATCTGTAGGAAAATGCTGTTTCTGGCTCTGAAGGGGCTTTTTGCTGGGGGAACAACCAACCTTGAAAAGATAGCCTACCATAAGTTCTATTGAAATGCCATAGAGAATTGAGTCTACAAAGTCCTATTTTTTTCTTTTTAGTGTTAATAATTCTTCATGTTATTTTATCAAAGATTACTACTAAATAGAATAAGCACAGGTTATATATAATTGTTGCGAGAAATGGCTAGTTGGCTATGCAGGGACTCAGATTCCCCTCCCCCTTTTTTCTCAGTTTTCTCCTTTTTTTCCTCAGTAAGGGTTAGCCAATCTAGGGAAGTTTCTCCCACTAATCAGATGTGGCAACTTCTCTGAGCCTCAATTTCTATTAAATAGCAGTTCAAGATGTATGCTGTCCAAACTCATAACTCACATGTTATTCCATGTGTTGGAACAACAACAGAAATCACCACAACTGAGTGAATAAAATCATTTAAATTCCTTTATTTGAAAGAAATTATCCAGTCATAATATTAACCATATATAGCTAAATTAATCAAGTTGAGTCATACAGTGCATTATTTGTGTGCAGAAAGACCTTTATAAATATATTTTAAAATAACATTCAGGTGGTTAAATTCTGTGTGTATTAATCCCACAGAATATTTCTGGAACAAAAACAGAGCTGTGTTTTTGGGAAAGAAATGTTAACAGAATGTAATGAATAAAAATTACTGGTAACTTACCCAGGTAAGAACAGATGAAGAAACTAGAAAGTTAAAAATATGTAGCTTATTATTTTCTACATTCAGACCCAGTATGATGTCTTCAATTTATAAAATGTTATGGAAAGAATATGTACTTATAATTACATTGGGGAAAGAACACCAGTGTGGCTGCTTACTAAATAAATGTCTTATCTTGAGAATTTCTCTAAGGTTTAGGCATTTTCATTATAGAACAAAGATAATTCTCACCTGAAGAGCTGTTGTTAGGATCACATGTGAATATTATACATGTGAAAGCACCTTGTAAGTACTTTGTAAGATCTACAATAAAAATGTAAAGGTTTATTACATTAAAAAAATAAATAAATAAAATAAAAAGTTATTATCTTTGTATATATGATTTGTTGTTTGTATGCACATACTTTATCACGATGTACTAACATCATCATATTACCAGCTTGAGTGAAGTATATAATCCTCTTTATAATGACCTCTCACTCCTCTGTTCATAATTACCTGAAATATTTTCTTTATAGTTATTTATAAATATAAAGGACTATTTTCACAGAGTGTTACTTGATTTCTATCATATTTTTAGTTATAAATTTCCAAATAGTTGTTAGATATACTTTTTTGGTGAAACTTTCCATTTTTTGCTTTATACTTTTTTATTAATATCAAGCATATGTATAATTACTTTTTTTTTTTTTTTTTTTTTGTAGAGACAGAGTCTCACTGTACTGCCCTCGGGTAGAGTGCCGTGGCATCACAGGACTCACAGCAACCTCTAACTCTTGGGCTTACGCGATTCTCTTGCCTCAGCCTCCAGAGCAGCTGGGACTACAAGCGCCCGCCACAACGCCCGGCTATTTTTTTGTTGCAGTTTGGCCGGGGCTGGGTTTGAACCCGCCACCCTCGGCATATGGGGCCGGCGCCCTACTCACTGAGCCACAGGCACCGCCCTATAATTACTTTTTTTACATCATTCATTATCCCTTAGTATATATTCAGTTCAAAACTCCGTAAGATATCCCTGATATTTCGGTATTGTGGCATTTGTCATCCTTTTTCATTCAAGTAGAAGGCTTCCTTTTTGTTCTTGCAACGAGTGATTTTTATTTCAGGTTTGATCATTAGTGTTATTAGTGAGACTTGACCTTATTATGACCTTCATTTGTAGATGGCATTATCCTCTGTTAGGGGAAGGAGGATGTGTGCTGTCAAGTTAGGACAGAATTTGAGATTGCCTTGTTAGCATGTTTTGACTTCGAAGACATTGATAAATGAGTATACAAGTTTTAGCTTCCCAATAGACCTTCCGTGTGACTCTCTAGCCAAGAGGTGCTTTATTACCACATGGCAGGGTTGAAAATATCAGTTTATTTCTCTGCTTTCTCCTATCAGTTTATTTCTCTGCTTTCTCTGATATCACTGCATCTGAGGACTGAGGTGTTTCATCATTAGATGGAACCAGGAAAACCCTCACACTTGCCTTCTGCTGGTCTGTGTAGTACAGGTCCACGAATTTTTATTTTTTAATTTTTTGTAGTGTCTGGCTGAGATAAAGTGATTAGTGAGATGTACCTTTCCTAGCCCTGAGAAAGCTGATCTTGAGGGTGCAGTTTTGTCCATTCTTATTTGCATTATTTAGTTACTAGCTTCTTCAGGACCCATGTCTGTGATGCATAAGTCAAAAAGAAGACCAAGGACACTCAACCTACCTCATTATCCATAAGGTTTAAGTTCTCCCACTGGTTTTATTTCTTGTTTCACCATTCATATATTTATTATATATGTATTATGTGTATGTATTTTATATGTACAAACATACAGCATTATTAGTTGTATTTATATGAGAATAGGAATGGACATCTATTCAATCTAGTCTACTCCAGAACAAATGTAGTGGTCTTTCAGGGCAGAAATCAGGAAGGAAATGGGAAAAAGTCACAAAATAGAAATGGGCACAGTGGAAAGTAGTTAGTCCGAACAAAGCTTTTGTTGGAGAGTGATGGAACAGAAAGACATGAAGCTGCAAAGGTAAATAGATTCCCGATCTTGAAGGGACTTGTTTATGCCTGTTTGCATTATGGTTAGCTGAGAATCCAGAAGTTATTAAATGTCAGCATAAGGAATTAGGTCTTTGGATGGGACAAAAAATCAACATGTTAAAAGTGTGCATTAGAAAATATGAAAAGGGCGGCGCCTGTGCACAGTCGGTAAGGCGCCGAGACCCATATACCTAGGCTGGCGGGTTCAAACCCAGCCCCGGGCTGAACTGCAACCAAAAAAAAAAAAAAATAGCTGGGCATTCTGGTGGGTGCCTGTAGTCCCAGCTACTCAGGAGGCTGAGGCAAGGGAATCGCTGAAGCCCAGGTGTTAGAGGTTGCTGTGAGCTTGTGAGGGCCACGGCACTCTACGAGGGCCATAAAGTGAGACTCTGTCTCAAACAACAACAAAAAAAAGAAATAGAAAATATGAAAAGTAGACCTTACTAAGAAAGGTCATTAAGGGCACAAACAGTTGGAATGCTTTGCTAATAGAGCAAAAGGGCTTTTGCTAATAGTGTAAAATTCCACTCTGTGAACCGTGGACAGTGGGTGCAATTCATAACAGTGTTACATAAACTTTATTGCTCAAGAGATAGGAATAATAGTGATCTTGGTTAGTGGATTGGCTGTTTCAAATGTATTTAATGCTGACAATTTTCTTTAACAACTAAAATTCAAGTAGTTTAAAATAACTAAGAAAGGTAACATAATTGAGAAAATATGGCAGTAATGTATGTGTGTGCCATTTTCTAGTATTTCCATGTATTCCATTCCATTCTGTTCTAATTTATGCTCTCATTTTCATTCATTTGCCCGGGATTATGTTTAGAAGACGCTACATTTTTTATTTTCAAGTTTCTTCTTTTCCTTTGCTCACAGCATTCAGCTGCCATGATATAGTCTCAGGAGGTGGGACCCATTGAAGTGGATTAGTGCACTGGGGGATCATACCCTCTTTAATGAATTAATGTCATGTTCTGGAAAATGTTTAGTTACTGGGTTGGGGGGAGCGTTTTGAATTCAACCCAGGGGCTTTGTCTTGCATGGGCTTCCAAGGTGATGCCTGCACTATTATTATTATTTTTTTAATAGATAGGTTTTTTGTTGTTGTTATGCTGCAAAACATAGTGTACTACAATTATAGTGTCCAGATTGTGTGAGCTACTGAACTCATTTTCTTTTCCTCATCTTGTCTTCCTGGGATTAAAGAGTATCCACCAGCATGCTCAGTGTATAGAAAGGCGGTCCTCTTCTAGATGTAAGGCCCTTAGAGACTGAGTTCCCAGTCTCCAAAGTGTAATCCAAATAAGTCTCTTTAACTTATCAGCCTATGGTATTCTGTTATAAAAGCAAAGAGCGTGGGCTACTCCATACTCTCTATAAACTAGTTAAATATAAGTTATTTACAAAGGCTATGTCTAATTTCCTGTCAAATGATCTAAAAGTTCCTATGTTAAAACAATAATATTAAATTAGTCTGCTGGTAAAATAAAAACATTTTACTGATAAGTACATTTTTAAAAATAAGGAAAAAGAACACATAAAGGTGAACAATAATTTTATTGTTCAAATAACAGAATGGAAGATGTTATTTTAGAATTCATCAATGTATTTTTTTTCTCTGTCATTCTGCACAATGTGATACTTCTTAGGGAGAGGATCAGTTGAAATTAGGAGGCTGCTGGTACAATGAAGATGGTTGATGAATTGAACTTGAAAGAGAGGTAGCAGATGTATCAGCTATCATGGTTACTGGAAACCATGGGTTTCCTGATGGTAGTAACAGGTTAGGTAAAAGTGGCTCATTGGCTGATAATCCAGGATATCTTGCTGGGAAAGTAGTAGGCTGCATCATCAGTCCAAAATAATTGTTCTGTAAGGGAGATATGATCTGGTATTGAAAAGTTGTAGATGTGACATAATTCACAATCTGGCCATTTCCTTGAGCATAGCTGCCATATGAGTGCATATGATAAGTGTTCAATCGATTTAAAATAGCATGTTGCTCAGTTGCAACTTGTTCTGATGGTCTAGCTAAACTTGATGATGGAAGAGAAAAATCACTTGTGGTCGGTTCATTTCTATCAGCAATTTGCTGGCTGGAAGGAGGCTTCATTATTAGAGGCTCACTTAAATTTGTAGAGGTTGATGATACATTTTCTCTAGTAGTTTCAGCAACTAAACCAGAATTATAATCCATGTTACTACCTGCTCTAAAGTGCTTCTTGTTGGAATATTGTGCTGATGAAGAAGATGCTGGAGAAGAATTTTTAATCCTAACTCTTCTTTTCATTCTTACCAAAAGTTGTGGGCACCCACGTTTAAAATTTGGATTATGATAGAAGTGTAGCTGAAATCAAAAGAAAAGTGAGACATTTTTTTACCCAAGAGACAAAAAACTAACATATAAAATCTCAAATTTTAGCTTTATCAAAGTTAATATAATCAAATAATGCATGTACATTGTTGACTATTATTAAGAATGTAATTATTAGGAAACAAACATTTAAGTAGTAGAGTTTCCAGTGAAAACATGTATGAGTATCACAGTAAATACTTCATTAAGTGGCTCAGTACCTTTATTAAAGTTGGTACCAAAAATTCCTTAAAATCCTAAACATTTATCCTTGAACTGGCCTCAATGATTTGAAAAAATGAATATTACCTTAGTTTTTATTATTTATATTATTTTCAAAATCTGATTTCCCTGTACCATACCAACAATTTACTGATGTACACATAAAATGTTATATTTTCCTTACATAAGTGGTAACTGGAAAAAGTTTCATACCTTGCTTAAAACAGACACTTCTTTTTCTTCTGCCAGAAAATCAGCCAGAGAAGCAGATCTTTGGAAAGTCTGTCTCATTTTTCTAAATCCATAAAGGTTAAGCTGTCGAACTAAACTCTTCATACTATCAGTTTCGAATATTCTGAAAGGGCCCTTTCTTTCCAAAACTTCTTTCTTAAAGAGTTCTCCATTAATGACTATAGATGTTCCATTCTCATCCCACCAAACAGACTTAAATTTGTCACTTTCAACTATCTTCCAAAGTTTTCTAGGAAAGGTGAGAGAAAGGAAGTCATTATCTTCATCCGGTTCAGAGACACAAACTGTGTAATGTTGTCTTTTTTTCAAAGAATCTTTAGACAAAACATGAAAAGCTTCTTCTTCAATCATGGCTCTTAGCTCTCTGTCCTCAGGGGACATGTGCTCACACGATTGAGGTCCAATGTAGGCTTCTGAGTCAATTGATCCATCTCCAGAAGAAACATTTTGAATTTCTGAAGAAACTTGTGCCATGTCAGATAAATTTTTCTTCAGAAACTCTTCTCATGTGCACAGTTTTCAACCCACAGATCAAATGCTGCTTCAGCTGGCCTGCACAGGTAAGCTAATCTAGATCATCACAATGACTCTCAGCTTGAGTGGCTGTGACATCACAAAATGACTTTTGTATCCTAGCAATAAATCTGTAACACTTAGCCAAGAGCATATGCTTCCTACTACGGGAAATTTATCTAATTAAAATACAGTGTAAACTGCTTATTTTACTTAGTATGATGTATGAAATCTCATTCCTACAGAATGTTTTAAACAAATAAGTAAATGAATACATAGATCGCTTCTGCAACCAGTGCTGTAAACAAGAAAATATTTTTTCTGGTTTTGTGATAGTGCTAGTGTTGATGGGGTTTGTAATTGTTTTATGTTTCAAGTTGCAGGCCAGTAAAATGTACTGAACAAAACTTTATAACTTTCTGTCACACTAAGGGATCTGCTTTTGATTTTCTTTCCCAGCAATGGCAGATCCTCCTTAAAGCCCTGAGATAACTACAGGGCCTTACACCACCTGTGTGTTTATAAAAGATAAGCAGTAACATCACCACATTGTGTCCAAGGACACACTGAGCCTGTGCACAGGCTGAGGGAATGAGCATTGTTCACCCCCAGCTCATTATAATACTAAACCCCTAATCTGGGAGGGACTTTCCTACCATTTTTGTTCCTGGGATGTATGTGCTGGAATGACTTCTCACTGCACTTGTGTGCCCTGCACTCAACCCCAAACACATGATGGGTTTCACATCCCTCATGTATTATTTTTACCTTCATGAACTCACTGACCATGTTGGATGGGGGGTGGATTTGAAGCATTCTATGTCCCTCCCCACCCAGCAGATGCACCTCTTGTAGTAAATCCTTTCCTCTTGACAATCCCTGTGTCTCAGTCACTGGCTTACTTTGTGGTGAGAATCATGAATATCCCTTGTGGTTTTGTTAAGAAATCCTTGAAGTAAAGTGGATTTCCAACATTTAAGACACATTTTTATTAGATTGGTGCCAGGAGGATAGGGCTGGGTAATAGGACAATACAGGAAATGGAATAAAAAATAATTTTAAACGCTGTATCAGTTTGGACCTCTTATCAGTGCAGAACCTGTATGTAACAAAGACATGGCTATAGACATAAGAAAGCAGGTGACAGGCTCCCTGAGTCTAGGGATTAAGGAGAACTAACTAATGAGTATAGAGTTTCCTGTTGGGTGATGGAAAAGTTTAGTACCACTGAATTATGCACTTTAAAATAGTTAGTTTTATATTGTGTTTAATTTACCTTAGAATTTTTTTTTTTTTTTTGAGAGACATTCTCACTTTATGGCCCTTGGTAGAGTGCCATGGTGTCACACGTCTTACAGCAACCTCCAACTCCTGGGCTTAAGCGATTCTCTTGCCTCAGCCTCCCAAGTAGCTGGGACTCCAGGCGCCCGCCACAACGCCCGGCTATTTTTTGGTTGCAGTTCAGCTGGGGCCGGGTTTGAATCCGCCACCTTCCGTATATGCGGCCGACGCCTTACTGACTGAATCACAGGCGCCACCCAATTTACCTTAGAATTAAGGTAATGCTGATGATTAAAATGAACCATAATTAGGGTTCAGTAGAAAAATTATGTATTAAGCATAATACATAATTCAGTATTCAAAAACTTTTTAGACGTGTATCAGTAGAATAAATATGATTTTGCTGGGCCCAGTGTGTCATGAATATAAATTCTAGGACTATGGGAGCCCAAGGACGTTGCTACATTGTTTGAGGTTATAAGTTTAAAATCAGCCTTAAAAAGAAAATTAAGAAATTAACCAGGTGTTATGGCACATGCCAGTAAGTCCCAGATAGACAGGAGGCTTAAGAATAGGAGTTCTAGGTTTTAGTGAGGTATGTTCATACCACTGTTCTCCAGCCTGGGCAACAGGGCAGGTTTCCATCTCTAAGGTAAAATTCAAACACCCACAGACACACACACACACACGTTTTTATTTTATGTGTCTATAAGTATCTGATAAATATAAATTACGTGTAAGATTTTTGAAGTGTTTAGGTCTACAGTTAAGATTGTGAAGAGTAAGAGATAAAAATAATAAAACGGTATTAAAAGTAATGTGAATTTGTGCATATAACTAAAGGGAAATATTCTTTTATCCCAAAGGCTAAATATATATATATATATATTAAAAATATTTTTCAGAATCTTTGCATGTCACAATATAATGGTGTAATTTTTAAATAGGACTTAATTTTTCAAAATAATATTAATATTGAATAAAATATCTTGACTTTTAAAAAATAACCAGGCACTAATTACAGTAAGACATACAGTAGAACATAACTTCTTTAAGTTTATGGTTGAAAGAAGAGTGATGTATTAAAATCCTAACTCCTACTTTTGTAAATATTTAATATGTATGGGAGAAACAAATAATGATTTTAATATATACCATATTTTAGGATGCAGTTCACTTATGCTAGAAAAGGGTTAGAAGTTTGTTCAGTTTAACACAGTATTTTTCTAAACTCAGATTTTTCTGTATTGACAATGTGTTAACAAAAGTTTCTGGGTGGCACTTGTAGTTCAAAAAGTAGAGCGCCGGCCCCTTATGCCAGAGGTGGTGGGTTCAAACCCTGCCCCTGCCAAAAAAAAACTGCAAAAAAAAATTGCACATTATTAAACTTTTTGAGAAGTTATATCAGGTCCTCCCACTAGATATGCTACCTGAATTTTTCAATGTATTTTTAATTTCAAATTAACACAGGGGCACAAGTATTTAGGTTGTATTGTTCTATCTTCCAAGATAAAGTTCAACTTACACAACAACACTTCAGCTGAACACCCTTGCATTGTGCACACTAGGTGAGACCTTGCTAAATGGATTCCTGCCTCCCAAGAATCACCCGCCCCACAGACCCTTCTCACCCCACTTGCTACACTATATTTATGTTTTACCAACTGTATGAGCATGAGATTTTTATATATTGGTTTCATATTAGAATTGTTTCCCATTCTTGAGATACTGGACTAAGAAGAATGTGTTTCCACTCCATCTAGGTAAACATAAAAGATGTAAACTCTACATCTTTTCTTATGGCTGAATAGTATTTCATAGCGTACATATACCACAATGTTTCAATCTATTCATGGGTCGATGGGCACTCAAGTTGCTTCAACAACTTGGCAACTATGAACTGAACTGCAATAAAAATTCTAGGCACCTTGCAGCGGTTGCAGTGTGGCGACTTTAGTTCTCTGTGTTCAGTTGTAACAGTTGGTGGGCAGTAACTGAGGCAAGATGCAGCGGAATCTGTCGGCTCTCCGTCTGATTTCGCAGAGGACCATAAGTACTGCTTCATGCAGGCATTTTGAAAATAAAGTTCCAGACAAGCAAAATCTGTTTCAGGAGGATAATTGGATTCCAGTTCACTTAAAGGGTGTGCTGGCTTGGTGCCCTCCTACTGTTATATATATAACCATGGTTCTTACAGTTGGAGGAACAGCAGGTGCCATATATCTGCTGGCTGTGGCTTCATTTCCCAAAAAGCAGGATTGACTTCAGTCATCCCAGTGATCACTTGGTTCACTTTCATTTAGTTCTGTATGGACTAGTAAACTGATGAGTAACTGAGCTCTTCGTTGGGGATCAATATTTATTGACTTGTATTAATTGCCACCCATAAAGCAGTCTTTAACCAGTGGGAAAAAAACACTGGTGCAAATATCTTTGAGGTAAAATGATTTTTGTTCTTGGTTTTGTTCCTATAGCTCGCTGGTTAGGGTGTTGGCCACTTACATTGGGGCTGGTGAATGGAGCCTGGGCCTGGTAAACAACAATATCAACTACAACAAAACAAATAGCTGGGTGTTGTGGCAGGTGCCTGTAGTCCCAACTACTTGTGAGTGTGAGGCAAGAGAATTGCTTCAGCCCAATAGGTTGAGGTTTGAGGTTTTGTGGCTGTGACACTTACTGCAATCTACTGAGGGTAACCAAATGCATATTTGTCTGAATAAAAAAAAAATAAATTAAATAAATTAAAAAAAAGATTTTTGGCTTTCTGTGTAATACCTAGTAATGGGATAGTGGGATCAAATGAAAGATAAAATTGTAGTTTTTTTAAGGATTCTCTGTACTTCTCTACCTAAAGGTTGTATTAGTTTGCAGTCCCACCTCCAGTGTAGAAGTGTTCCCTTCTCTCCACATGCATGCCCAAATCTGCAGTTTGGGTACTTTGTGATGTAAGCTGAGTGGTTTTGATTTGGGTTTTTCTGATGATAAAGACAATGAGAATTTTAACATTCTTGTTGGTCACTTATCTCTTATCTTCAGAGAAGTTTCTGTTGAAGTCTCTTACCCACATAGAAATGAGGTTGCTCTTGTTTAATTTGAGTTCTCTGCGGATTCTGATTATCAGGCCTTTGTCAGTTTCAAAATGCAAAAATCAGTCGGGCGCGGTGGCTCACGCCTGTAATCCCATCACTGTGGGAGGCTGAGGAGGGAGAATTGGTTGAGCTCAGTAGTTCGAGACTCGCCTGAGCGACAGTGAGACCCCGACTCATGAAAAAAAATGGAAAAACTCACCAGGGCGATCCCAGAGGCTTCTGGAGGCTGAGGCAGCGGGGTGCCCGCAGCCCAAAGTCTGAGGTTGCGGTGAGCTACCACGCCCACTGCACTCTGCTCAGAGGCATAGGGTGGGACCCTGTCTCAACAACAACAACAAAAAAAGGCAAAAATCATAAAAAAAAATTCTCCCATTTTGTAGTCTGTTTCATTGAGTTGTGGTACCCTTAGCTGTGCAAAAGCTTTTGTTGTTTGTTTATTTGTTTGTTTGTTTTGAGACAGTTTCAAGCTGTTTCCCTGGATAGAGTGCTCTGGCAGCATAGCTCACAGCAACCACCAACTCTTGAACTCAAGCAATCTTCCTGCCTCAGTTTTTCTATTTCTACTAGAGATGGGGTCTTGCTTTTGCGCAGGCTGGTCTCAGACTCCTGAGCTCTAGCAATCCACTTTCCTCAGCCTCCTACAGTACTAGGATAACAGATATGAGCCACCACGCCTGAGCTATGCACAAGTTTTTTAGCTTAATCAAATTCCAGTTATTTACTGGTATTGCTGTAATTGACAGGGGGGTCTTTCACAAAAAATCTTTACCTAGGCCAATAGTTAAAGCATTTTCCCCATACTGACTTCTAGAATTTTTATTATTTCATGTCCTAAATTTAAATTTTATCCAGTGAGAATCAATTTTTGTTGGTTGTGAGAGGTGTGAGTGCAATTTCATTCTACATGTGACTCACCTGTTCTCCTAGCACCATTACTAAATAGGGCTTCTTTTCCTCAGAACAATGTTTTTGTTAGGCTTATTGAAAATCAAATGATGATATGTTCATCTCTAGATTCTCTATTCTATCCCATATATCTGCATTTCTATTTTTGTGCCCAATATCATGCTGCTTTGATCACTATAAACTTGTAATATAATAACCTGAAGTCTGGTAATGTGATGCCTCCAGATTTGTTTTTATTTCTAAATAATGTATTGGCTATTTGGGGAAGTATGACTTTGGTACTTTAAAAGAGATTACATTAAATCTGTAGATTGCTCTGGGTAGTATGGACATTTTGACAATGTTGATTCTGGCTTGGCACCTGTATCTCAAGTGGCTAAGGAGCCAGCCACATACACCAGAGTTGGTTGGTTAGAATCCATCTTGGGCCTGCCAAACAACAGTGACAAAACAACCAAAAAATAGACGGGTGTTGTGGCTGGCGACTGTAGTCCCAGCTACTTGGGAGGCTGAGGTAAGAGAATCACTTAAGGCCAGGAGTGGAGTTTGCTGTGAGCTATGATGCTACAGCACTCAACAGGGCAACAGCTTGAGGCTCTGTCTGGAAAAAAAAAGGAAAACAAATGTTGATTCTTCCCAGCCTGGAGCATGGTATGTTATTCCATTTGTTAACAGCTTCTGCTATCTCTTTTCTCAAAGTTTCATAGTTCTCTTGAGATCATCACATCCTTTGTTAGATATCATTCTTAGGTATTTCATCTTCTTTAGAGCTGCTGCAAAGGAAGAAAGTCTTTGATTTTATTTTTGGCTTGACTGTTGGCATGTACAAAGGCTACTGAGTTGTAGGTATTGATCTGGTATCCTGAGATGCTGCTATTGGCTGTGAGTTTTTTGTAGATGGCCTCTATCAGTTTAAGAAATGTTGCATGGAAACCTATTTTCAAAGTAGCAGAGATGCACTAATGTCTTGTTACTTGGATTCACTGAGTCATCTGCTAGGGAAGTATGTCTGTACAATATAAATAAACATGGTTATTCATTATAATGTGCCTAAGGTCCATTGCTTTATGATTCTTGATTTTACTTTTACTTTACAGAACTATGGTTCATCTACTTCAAAACTGTAAGACTTGGGTGTGTAGATGTGTTCCTCAATGTTTTAAAAAAATACACTGTCTAGGTCAGAGTATTTTTATGTTTTCAGAGGAGAGAGAAGTTCCTGCAGGAGGCACAAAGGCACAAAATACATAAAGTCATATTTGACTTATAGGAGAGAACAGATTACATTTCCTATATTAATAATTTGGATTTTATTTGTCTCCATCACCCCCAAGCTCTAAAACTCAGAAGTCTCTACTGTTATTTATTTGTTCCTTCTATTATGCCTTTCACCTATTTTTGCAGTTTCTTGCTTTCTACTTTCCTTCCTCCCACCCACCTCTCCTCTCTTTTTTTATTTCTGCTTTTATTATTCACTTTGTCACTAAGTGTTAATATTTGTTTATAAAGTAATTTTAGGTCGATTTTTTTTTGTCCTTTTTACCGTTTGATTATAGGTGGACTTGATTTGGAAAGAAAATTTTACAGCATATTTAGAAAAGTAATTACATTATCAACACATGACTGCCATATTTTGTCATCAAAATGTTCTTCCAGGTTGTTGAGCTACTTAACTCAAGTTCTTTTCCTACCTTCTCCTCCTGGGATTAAAGAGTACCCATTAGCATGCTCAGTGTACAAAAACAAGGTCTTCAGTAGATGCAGCCCCTAGAGACTAGGCTTCCCAAAGTGTAATCCAAATAAGTGTCTTTAAATTATCACCCTATGGTATTCTGTTATAAAAGCAAACAGCGTGGGCTACCCCATTATCCTCTTTAAACTAGTGAAATATAAGTTATTTACAAAAGGCTATGTCTAACTTCCTGTCAAATGATCTAAAAGTTCTTATGTTAAAAAAATATTATATTAGTCTGCTGTTCAAATAAAAACATTTTAATGATAACCACATTTTTAAGAGATAAGGAAAAAGGACACATAAAGGTGAACAATAATCTTATTGTTCAAATAACAGAATGGAAGGTTTTTTCAGAATTTGTCAGCATAGATTTTTCTCTGTCATTCTGCACAATCTGATACTTGTTAGGGAGAGGATCAGTTGAAATTAGGAGGCTGCTCGTACAATGAAGATGGTTGATGAACTTGAAGGAGAGGTAGCAGATGTATCAGCTATATTGGTTATCGGAAACCATGGGTTTCCTGATGGTAGCAGGTTAGGTAAAAGAGGCTAATTGGCTGATAATCCAGGATATCTTGTTGGGAAAGTAGTAGGCTGCATCATCAGTCCAAAATAATTGTTCTGTAAGGGAGATATGATCTGGTATTGAAAAGTTGTAGATGTGACATAATTCACAATCTGGCCATTTGCTCGAGCATAGCTGCCACATGAGTGCATATGATAAGTGTTCAATTGATTTAAAATAGCATGTTGCTCAGTTGCAACTTGTTCTGATGGTCTAGCTAAACTTGATGATGGAGGAGAAAAACCACTTGTGGTCGGTTCATTTCTATCAGCAATTTGCTGGCTGGAAGGTGGCTTCATTATTAGAGGCTCATTTAAATTTGTAGAGGTTGATGATACATTTTCTCTAGTAGTTTCGGCAACTAAACCAGAATTATAATCCATGTTACTACTTGTGCCATGTGAGATAAATTTTTCTTGAGAAACTCTTCTCATGTGCACGGTTTTCAACCCACAGATCAAATGCGGCTTCAGCTGGCCTGCACAGGTAAGCTAATTTAGATCATCACAATGACTCTCAACTTGAGTGGCTGTAACATCACAAAATGACTTTTGTATCCTTCCAATAAATCTGTAACACTTAGCTATGAGTATTTGCTTCCTACTATGTGAAATTTATCTAATTAAAATAAAGTGCAAACTGCTTATTTTACATAGCATGATGTATGTAATCTCATTTCTACAGAATGTTTTTTTTTGTCTGTTTGTTTGTTTTTATTGTTGGGGATTCATTGAGGGTACAATAAGCCAGGTTACACTGATTGCAATTGTTAGGTAAAGTCCCTCTTGCAATCATGTCTTGCTCCCATAAAGTGTGACACACACCAAGGTCCCACCCCCCTCCCTCCTTCCCTCTTTCTGTTTCCCCCCCATAACCATAATTGTCATTAATTCTCCTCATATCAAAATTGAGTACATAGGATCCATGCTTCTCCATTCTTGTGATGCTTTCCTAAGAATAATGTCTTCCACGTCCATCCAGAATGTTTTAGACAAATAAATAAATGAATACATAGATCTCTTCTGCAACCCGCGCTGTAAACAAGAAAATATTTTTTCTGGTTTTGTAATAGTGCTAGTGGTGATGGGGTTTAAAGTTGTTTTATGTTTCAAGTTACAGGCCAGTAAGATGAACTGACCAAAACTTTATAACTTTCTGTCACACTAAGGGATCTGCTTTTGAGTTTCTTTCCCAGGAATGACAGATCCTCCTTAAAGCCCTGAGATAACTACAGGGCCTTACACCACCTGTGTTTTTATAAAAGACAAGCAGTAACATCAACACATTATGCTCAAGGACACACTGAGCCTGTGCACAGGCTGAGGGAATAAGCATTGTTCACCCCAGCTCATTATAATACTAAAACCCTAACCTAGGTGGGACTTGCCCACCATTTTTGTTCCTGGGATGTATGTGCCGTAATGATTTCTCACTACACTTGTGTGCCCTGCACTCAACCCCAAACATGTGATGGCGTTCACGTCCCTCATGTTTTATTTTTACCTTCATGAACTCACTGACCATGTTGGTCTGGGAGGTAGATTTGAAGCATTCTATGTTCCTCCCCACACAGCAGATGCACCTCTTGTAGGAAATTTTTTCCTCTTGACAATCCCTGTGTCTCAGTCACTGGCTTTCTTTTTGGTGAGAACCATGAATATCCCTTGTGGTTTTGTTAAGAAATCCTTGAAGTAAAGGGGATTTCCAACATTTAACATTTCATTAGATTGGTGCCAGGAGGATAGGGCTGGGTAATAGGACAATACAGGAAATGGAATAAAAAATAATTTTAAATGCTGTATCAGTTTGGACCTCTAATCAGTGCAGAACCTGTATGTAACAAAGACATGGCTATAGACATAAGAAAGCAGGTGACAGGCTCCCTGAGTCTAGGGATTAAGGAGAACTAACTAATGAGTATAGAGTCTCCTGTTGGGTGTTGGAATTGTTTAGTACCACTGAATTACACACTTTAAAATAGTTTTATATTGTGCTGTATTTACCTTAAAAAATTAAGGTAACACTATGATTAAAATGAACCAGAATTAGGTTTCAGTAGAAAAATTATGTATTAAGCTCAGTATTCAAAAACTTTTTAGACATGTTTAAGTAGAATAAATATGATTTTGCTGGGCACAGTGGCTCATGAATATAAATTTTAGCACTTTGGGAGCCTAAGGAGGGTGCTACATTGTTGGAGGTTACAAGTTTGAAATAAGCCTTAAAAAGAAATTAAGAAATTAACCAGGTGTGATGGCACATGCTGGTAAGTCCCAGATAGACAGGAGGCTAAAGAATAGGAGTTCTACAGATACTTTACTAAGAAGGATATGTTCTAGCTCCATCCATGTAAACATGAAAGAGGTAAAGTCTCCATCCTTCTTTAAGGCTGCATAATATTCCGTGGTGTACATATACCACAATTTATTAATCCATTTGTGGATGGATGGGCACTTGGGCTTTTTCCATAACTTAGCAATTATGAATAGGGTTGCAATAAACATTCTGGTACAAATATCTTTGTTATGATGTGATTTTTGGTCTTCTGGGTATATGCCCAGCAGAGGGATTACAGGATTGAATGGCAGATCTATTGTTAGATCTCTAAGTGTTCACCATATCTCTTTCCAAAAGGAATGTATTAATTTGCATTCCCACCAGCAGTGCAGAAGTGTTCCCTTTTGTCCACATCGACGCCAACATCTCTGGTCTTGAGATTTTGTGATATAGGCTAGTCTCACTGGAGTTAGATGATATCTCAAAGTAGTTTTGATTTGCATTTCTCTGATGATTAAAGATGATGAGCATTTTTTCATTTGTCTGAAGGCCGCGTGCCTGTCTTCTTCAGAGAAGTTTCTGTTCAAATCCCTTGCCCAGCCCGCGATGGGATCCCTAAGTACCCAATGTACACAGCCCTACTATGAAACTAATTTAGGGTTTTCACATGAAAGCTATAACCCAGTTATAGCCTAAGAATAAGGGGAAGGGGAAAATGGTGGGGAGATCTGTAGAGGGAAGGAGATTGGTGGTATTACAACAGTGGTGCATCTTGCAAGGATATATGTGAAACTTGGAAAATGTTAATGTAAATATGTTGGCACAGTAACTGAGAGAATGCCAGGAAGGCTATGTTAAGCATTGTGATAAAAGTATGTCAAATGGTCTGTGAAGCTAGTGAATGATGCCTCATTATATCAATGTACACAGCTATGATTTAATAAAAAAAAAAGAACAGGAGTTCTAGGTTTTAGTGAGGTATGTTCATACCACTATTCTCCAGCCTGGCCAAGAGGGCAGTTTTCCGTCTCTAAGGTAAATTCAAACACACACAGACACACACACACACACACACACATTTTTATTTGATATGTCTATAAACATCTGATAAACATAAATTACGTGTAAGATTTTGAAGTGTGTGGGTCTACTGGGGAAATCAAGCCTTGGTGGCACTTCCCTGCGGTGTGGTGCAGCAGCCCTCCCGGGGCGGGCAACAGTACCGCCGGGCATAAAAATGAATGAAACTCTAGCTTCCCCCTCACTCCCAATCGGGGTCTGGGGGCCTGTCCCCCAAGAGTTCGGATTCGTGGGGGATCTCTCGAGGGGTGTGGACCCAGCATAAACTGCGGCTGCTCAGTGCTGACTCTGGGGCACGAGACAGAGGAGAAAAGGGTCGGCTGAGTGCCCACACCAGAGCGGTAGTTCCCTGGAGGCAGAGCAACAGCCGTTTTTCCTTTAACGGCAGAACGGCTCACTTCTGGATATTCTGAGGCCACACCTCCTGTCTCCCTGGGCAACCACAGGAGGCCACCGGTGAGCAGGGGATTTCCTGACACTGCTCACAAACCCAGGAAGCTTCCAGGGTGAGGCCGACCCAGAGAGGTGATCTGATGCAAGCCTTCAGCAGCAAAGATGTTTGAACTCAGAACAGCCCGTCTTCTGTAGGCGATTTCGGCAGGAACAGAGACAGAACCCCGCAAAGTTGTCTGTTCTGTTCTGTTCTGTTCTGTTAACAGCACCCATCAGGGACAGGGCTAAGACTGAGTGAACACCTCCTTCCCATCACCTGCATCAAGCACTCAAAGATGTCAGGCCCCATTTCCTCCTGCTAAATAGTGGCAGTTTGCGGGTGCCTGGCAGACATCCTTGCGATTCAGGCAGGTGCAAACCCCTGGAGTGTCTGTTCACTGCAGGCAACTGGGTTATCCATCTGCAGAGATACCAGTAACTGGGTCCGACGGAGGGGCAAAGTGGGGAAGGAGACGTAAACCTTCCCAGACTGCTCTGTTTGCTGGGTGGCTCCTCCTGACTCCACGCTGCACTGGGGTGAGCCGTGTCAGAGGAGTCGCCAGGCCCCTGTGATCCAGTTCCCAGAGACCTCTTGTTTTTGTTTTTTTTTTTTTATTTTTTGGCTGGGGCTGGGCTTGAACCCGCCACCTCCAGCATATGGGACCGGCGCCCTACCCATTGAGCCACAGGCGCCGCCCACCCAGAGACCTCTTGAACTGTCCCACCTGAGACAGTTGCCAATTGAGACAGTTGATTTGGACCTTTTGAACTGGGCTAATAGACTGAGAACTTTTCAGGAGGTGCCCTGGGTGTGCGGTTGTAGGAAGGTTTGATTCTCCTTTTCCAACTGGGGCCAGAGGGGGGCAGGTGGGGTGACTTAATTGCTGATTTTTCCACACAGCTGAGACTTCAAGCCAGAGTAGAAGTTGCAATAGGATCGAACAGAAACCAGCTGAAAACAAGACAGAACCACTTAGCTCCACCTCAAAAGACAGGGCCCCAGCTTCTCAGGCCACAACACTGTACGGGCCCTTAATAAAGCCTCGGGGAAAAATGAAAGGGAGTAAAATAACCATGGGGCGGAATCAGCGGAAAAACTCTGGTAACATGAATAACCAGAATAGATCAACCCCCCACCCCCAGAAAAGATATGGCAGATGTGATTGAAGATCCCATTCATAAACAATGGGCTGAGATGTCAGAAATCGAATTCAGAATTTGGATTGCAGACAAGATTAATAAAATGGAATTAGGAATTTGAGGAGAAATTCAAAAGTTGTCTCAAGAATTTAACGAATTTAAAGACAAAACCACCAAAGACTTAGACACACTGAAGCAAGAATTTACAGCCCTCAAAAATATGAAAAATACAGTAGAATCCCTCAGCAACAGAATGGAGCAAGCAGAAGAAAGATTTTTGACATGGAACATAAAGTCATCGAACGCTCCCAATCTCTTAAAGAGGAAGAGAAATGGAGAGCAAAAACTGATCTCTCACTCAGAGAGCTCTCAGATAATTTGAAAAAAGGCAATATAGGAATTATTGGGATTTCTGAGAATGATGAAGTGGCCTCAACGGCCACAGAGGCCCTTCTGCATGAAATTATGAAAGAAAATTTTCCAGACATGCCTAGAGAATCTGAAATTCAGATACCAGAAAGCTTCAGAACCCCAGCATGATTCAACCCCAATAAGTAATCCCCAGATATATCATAATTAGCTTCACTAAAGTTAACATGAAAGAGAAGATTCTCAAAGCAGCCCGGTGAAAGAAAGCTATTACGTACGAAGGTAAGAATATTAGAATAACTGCAGATGTCTCTGCTGAAACTTTTCAAGCCAGAAGAGAGTGGTCATCAACTTTTAATCTCCTAAAGCAAAATAACTTTCAACCCAGGATCTTGTATCCAGCCAAACTGAGTTTCATCTATGATGGAGAAATTAAATACTTCAATGACATTCATATGTTGAAAAAACTTGCCATAAGTAAACCAGCTCAACAGGATATTCTCAGACCTATCCTTCACAATGACCAACCCAATCCTATACCACAAAAGTAAACTCACTCAGAAACTTCGGATCAAACTCCAACTTCCACACTGGTGAAAGGATTAAAAATGTCCACTGGACCTTTGAAAAACTCGATACCCAAAATTCCACCAGACTTATCAATACTCTCCATCAATGTGAATGGCTTAAACTGCTCTCTAAAGAGGCATAGGTTAGCTGACTGGATACAAAAATTCAGGCCACACATTTGTTGCATACAAGAGTCACATCTTAACTTAAAAGACAAATACAGACTCAGGGTGAAAGGATGGTCATCCATATTTCAGGCAAATGGTAATCACAAAAAAGCAGGTGTTGCAATTTATTTGCAGATACAGTAGGCTTTAAACCATCAAAAGTAAGGAAGGACAAGAACAGTCACTTCATATTTGTTAAGGGTAATACTCAACATGATGAGATCTCAATTATTAATATCTATGCACCCAACCAGAATGCACCTCAATTTATAAGAGAACTCTAACAGACATGAGTAACTTTATTTCCTCCAGCTCCATAATCGTCGGAGATTTCAACACTCCTTTGACAGTGTTGGATCGATCCTCCAGCAAGAAGCTGAGCACAGAAATCTTAGATTTCAACCTAACCATCCAATATTTAGATTTAGCAGACATCTACAGAACATTTCATCCCAACAAAACTGAATACACATACTTCTCTTCAGGCCATGGAACTTACTCCAAAATTGACCACATTTTAGGTCACAAGTCTAACTTCAGTAAATTTAAAGGAATAGAAATTATTCCATGCATCTTCTTGGACCATCATGGAATAAAACTTGAGATGAGTAACAACAGGAATCTGCATACTCATACAAAAACATGGAAGTTAAATAACCTTATGCTGAATGATAGCTGGATCAGAGATGAGATCAAGACGGAAATTGCCAAATTTTTGGAACAAAACGAGAATGAAGACATGAACTATAAGAACCACTGGGACACCCAAAGACAGTTCTAAGAGGGAAATTTATAGCACTGGAATCCTTCCTCAGGAGAACTGAAAGAGAGGAAGTAAGCAACTTAATGGGACAGCTCAAGGGATTGGATATGGAAGAACACTCCAACCCCAAATCCAGTAGAAGAAAAGAAATAACCAAAATCAGAGCAGAACTAAATGAAATTGAAAACAAAAGAATAATACAACAGACCAATAAATCAAAAAACTGGTTTTTTGAAAAGGTCAACAAAATAGATTAATCTTTGTCAAAATGAACAGGAAAAAAAGAGTAAAATCTCTAAACTCATCAATCAAAAATAACAAAGACGAAGTAACAACAGACTCCTCAGAAATCAAAAAAATCCTTAATGAATATTAGAAGAAACTTTACTCTCAGAAATATGAAAATCTGAAGGAAGTTGATCATTACTTGGAAGCACATCTCCTTCCAAGACTTAACCAAAATCAAGTGGAAATTTTGAACAGGCCCATATCAAGTTCAGAAATAACATCAACCATACAAAATCTTCGCAAAAAGAAAAGCCCGTGACCAAATGGTTTTAGCAAGAATTCTAAGAAACCTTTAAGGAGGAATTAGTACCGATAATACTCAACCTGTTCCAAAAGGTAGAAAAAGAAGGAAGACTACCAAACACACTCTATGAAGCAAACATCACCCTGATCCCCAAACCAGGAAAAGACCCAACAAGAAAAGAAAATTATAGACCAATATCACTAATGAATATAGATGCAAAAATATTCAACAAGATTCTAACAAACAGAATCCAGCAACACATCAAACAAATTATACATCATGACCAAGTTGGTTTTATCCCAGGGTGTCAAGGCTGGTTTAATATACGTAGATCTATAAATGTAATTCAGCACATAAACAAATTAAAAAACAAAGACCATATGATTCTCTAAATTGATGCAGAAAAGCTTTAGATAATATCCAGCATCCCTTCATGATCAGACAACTTAAGAAAATTTGTATTGAAGGGACATTTCTTAAACTGATAGAGGGCATCTACAGCAAACCCACAGCCAATATCATATTGAATGGAGTTAAATTAGAATCATTTCCACTCAGATCTGGAACCAGACAAGGCTGCCCATTGTCTCCGTTGCTCTTTAACATTGTAATGGAAGTTTTAGCCACCGCAGTTAGGGAAGAAAAGGTGATGAAGGGTATCCACATAGGGTCAGAAGAGATCAAACTTTCGCTCTTTGCAAATGATATGATTGTGTATCTGGAAAACACTAGGGACTCTACTACAAAACTCTCAGAAGTGATCAAGGAATACAGCAGCGTCTCAGGTTACAAAATCAACATCCATAAATCGGTAGCCTTTATATACACCAACAACAGTCAAGTTGAAAAAACAATTAAGGACTCTATCCCATTCACAGTAGTGCCAAAGAAGATGAAATACTTGGGAGTTTATCTAACAAAGGACGTGAATAATCTATATAAAGAGAACTATGAAACTCTAAGAAAAGAGATAGGTGAGAATGTTAACAAATGGAAAAACATACAATGCTCATGTCTGGGAAGAATCAACATTGTTAAAATGTCCATTCTACCCAAAGCAATATATAATTTCAATGCAATCCCCATTTATCTCCACTGTCCTATTTTAAAGATCGTGAAAAAACAATACTTCGTTTTACATGGAATCAGAAAAATCCTCGAATAGCCAAGACATTACTCAAACATAAAAACAAAACAGGAGGAATCATGGTACCATACCTCAGACTATACTACAAATTGATAGTGATCAAAACAGCATGGTACAGGCACAAAAACAGAGAAGTAGATATCTGGAACAGAATAGAGAACCAAGAGATGAATCCAGCTACTTACCGCTATTTGATTTTTGAGAAGCCAATTAAAAACATTCAGTGGGGAAAAGATTCCCTACTTAACAAATGGTGCTGGGTGAACTGGCTGGCAACCTGCAGAAGACTGAATTTGGACCCACACCTTTCACCATTAACTAAGATAGACTCTCATTGGATTAAAGATTTAAACTTAAGACATGAAACTATAAAAATACTAGAGGAGAATGCAGGGAAAACCCTTGAAGAAATTGGTCTGGGTGAGTATTTCATGAGGAGAACCCCCCGGGCAATTGAAGCAGCTTCAAAAATACACTACTGGGACTTGATCAAACTAAAAAATTTCTGCACAGCTAAGAACACTGTAAGTAAAGCAAGCAAACAGCCCTGAGAATGGGAGAAGATATTTGCAGGGTATATCTCTGACAAAGGTTTAGTAACCAGAATCCACAGAGAACTCAAACGCATCAGGAAGAGAAAAATAACGGATCCCATCGCAGGCTGGGCAAGGGATTTGAAGAGAAACTTCTCTGAAGAAGACAGGCGAGCGGCCTTCAGACATATGAAAAAATGCTCATCATCTTTAATCATCAGAGAAATGCAAATCAAAACTACTTTGAGATATCATCTAACTCCAATGAGACTAGCCTATATCACAAAATCTCAAGACCAGAGATGTTGGCGTGGATGCGGAGAAAAGGGAACACTTCTGCACTGCTGGTGGGAATGCAATTTAATACATTCCTTTTGGAAAGATATATGGAGAACACTCAGAGATCTGAAAATAGATCTGCCATTCAATCCTGTAATTCCTCTGCTGGGCATATACCCAGAAGACCAAAAATCACAACATAACAAAGATATTTGTACCAGAATGTTTATTGCAGCCCAATTCATAATAGCTAAGTCATGGAAAAAGCCGAAGTGCCCATCGATCCACGAATGGATTAATAAATTGTGGTATATGTATACCATGGAATACTATGCAGCCCTAAAGAAAGATGGAGACTTTACCTCTTTCATGTTTACATGGATGGTGCTGGAACATATTCTTCTTAGTAAAGTATCCCAAGAATGGAAGAAAAAGTACCCAATTTACACAGCCCTACTATGAAACTAATTTGGGACTCTCACATGAAAGCTATAACCCAGCTACAACTTAACAATAGGGGGAAGTGGGAAGGGGGGGTGGGTAGAGGGAGGGGGATCGGTGGGATCACACCTGTGGTGCATCTTACAGGGGTATTTGCGAAACTTGGTAAATGTAGAATGTAAATGTTTTGGCACAGTAGCTGAGATAACACCGGAAAGTCTATGTTAACCATTGTGATAAAAATGTGTCAAATGGTCTATGAAGTGAGTGTATGATGCCCCATGATCATATCAATGTATACAGTTATGATTTAAAAAAAAATTATAATAACTTCTTTAAGTTTGTGGCTGAAAGAAGAGTGATGTATTAAAATCCTAACTCCTACTTTTGTAAGTGTTTATTATGTGTGGGAGAACTAAATAATGATATTAATATATGTCATATTTTGGGATGCAGTTCACTTATGCTATCAAAGGTTTAGAAGTTTGTTCAGTTTAGGACCGTATTTTTCTAAACTCAGAATTTTCTGTATTGACAGTGTGTTAACAAAAATTTCTGGGTGGCACCTGTGGTTCAAAGAAGTAGGGCGCTGGCCCCATATGCTGTAGGTGGTGGGTTCAAACCCGGCCACTTTCAAAAAAAACTGCAAAAAAAAAATTCCACATTATTAAACATTTTGAGAAGTTGTAACAGGTCCTCCCATTAGATATGCAACCTGAATTTTTCAATATTTTTTTAAATTTCAAATTAATACAAGGGTACAAGTATTTACGTTAAATTGTTCTATCTGCCAAGATAAAGTTCAAATTACAGAAGAACCCTACAGCTGAACACTTGCATTGTGCACATTAGGTGAGACCTTGTCTAATGCCCTGCTGCCTCCCATCAATCACCCTCCTCACCCCACTTGCTACACTATATTTATGTTTTACCAATTGCATGAGTATGTGATTGTTTATATATTGCTTTCATATTAGAATTGTTTCCCATTCTTGAGATACTTTGCTAAGAAGAATGTGTTTCAATTCCATCTAGGTAAACATAAAAGATGTAAACTCTACATCTTTTCTTATGGCTATTAGTCCATAGTGTACATATACCACAATGTTTCAATCTATTCACGGGTCGATGGGCACTCAAGTTGCTTCAACAACTTGGCAACTAAGAACTGAGCTGTAATAAAAATTCTAGGCACCTTGCAGCGGTTGCAGTGTGGCGACTTTAGTTCTCTGTGTTCAGTTGGAACGGTTGGTGGGCAGTAACTGAGGCAAGATGCTGCGGAATCTGTTGGCTCTCCATCTGATTTCGCAGAGGACCATAAGCACTGCTTCACGCAGGCATTTTGAAAATAAAGTTCCAGAGAAGCAAAATCTGTTTCAGGAGGACAATTGGATTCCAGTTCACTTAAAGGGTGTGCTGGCTCGGTGCCCTCCTACTGTATATAACCACCATGGTTCTTACAGCTGGTGGAACAGCAGGTGCCATATATCTGCTGGCTGTGGCTTCATTTCCCAAAAAGCAGGATTGACTTCAGTCATCCCAGTGATCACTTGGTTCACTTTCATTTACCTCTGTATAGACCAGAAAACGATGAGTAACTTAGCTCTTTGTTGGGGATCAATATTTATTGACTTGTATTAATTGCTACGCATAAAGCAGTCTTTAACCAGTGGGAAAAAAATTCTGATGCAAATATCTTTGAGGTAAAATGATTTTATTTCTTGGTTTTGCCCCTGTAGCTTGGTGGTTAGGGTGCTGGCCACATACATTGGGGCTGGTGAACGAAGCTCATGCTTGTTAAACAAATATGTCAAAGTCAACAACAACAACAACAAAAATAGCTGGACGTTTTGGCAGGTACCTGTAGTCCCAACTACTTGGGAGAGTGAGACAAGAGAATTGCTTAAGCCCAGGAGCTTGAGGTTTCTGTGGGTGTGACATTTATGTACTCTACTGAGGGTAAACAAGTGCAGCTCTGTCTCAATAAAAAACAAAACAAAACATATTTTTATTCTTCTGTGTAGATACCTAATAATGGGATTGTGGGATCAAATGAAAGATGAACTTGTAGTTTTTTAAAGGTTCTCTGTGCTTCTATCCCTAAAGGTTGTATTAGTTTGCTGTCCCACCTACAGTGTACAAGTGTTCCCTTCTCTCCACATGCATGCCCAAATCTGCAGTTTGGGTACTTTGTGATGTAGGCTGAGAGATATCTCAGCATGGTTTTGACTTGGGTTTTTCTGATGATAAAGACAATGAGAATTCTGACATGTTTGTTGGTCACTTATCTGTTATTGTCAGAGAAGTTTCTATTGAAGTCTCTTACCCACATAGAAATGAGGTTGCTCTCCTTTATGTTGAGTTCTCTATAGATTCTGATTATCAGGCCTTTGTCAGATTCAAAATGCAAAAATCATAAAAAAATTTCTCCCATTTTGTAGTCTGTCTGTTTCATTGAGTTGTGGTACCCTTAGCTGTGCAAAAGCTTTTTTTTTTTCTTTTTGATACAGTCTCAAGCTGTTGCCCTGGATAGAGTGCCCTGGCAGCATAGCTCACAGCAACCTCCAACTCTTGAGATCAAACAATCTTCCTGCCTCAGTTTTTCTATTTTTACAACAGATGGGGTCTTGCTTTTGCCCAGGCTGGTCTTAGACTCCTGACCTCAAGCAATCCATTTTTCTCAGCCTCCCAAAGTTCTAGGATTACCAGTATGAGCCACTGCGCCTGCGCTATACAGAAGCTTTTTAGCTTAATCAAATTCCAGTTATTCACTGGTATTGCTGTAATTGTCGGGGGGGTCTTTCACATAAAATCTTTACCTAGGCCAATAGTCTGGGTGATGTCTTATTGGGGTTGAGTTGTGCTGGGGTTCTGAAGCTATCTGCTACCTGAATTTCAGGTTCTATAGGCATGTTCTGGAAAATTCTCTTTCATAATTTCATGCAGAATGGCCTCTGCTCCCAGTGAGGCCACTTCATCTGTTTCAGGAATTCCTATGAGTCGGATATTTGCCTTCTTCAAGTTATCCCAGAGTTCTCTGAGAGAGTGATCCATGTTTGCTCTTCATTTCTCTTCCTCTTTGAGAGTTTGGGAGTGTTCAAAGGCTTTATTTTCAATGTCAGAGATCCTTTCTTCTGCTTGGTCCATTCTGTTGCTAAGGGATTCCACTGTATTTTCCATATCTTTGAGGGCTGCAAATTCTTGCTTCAGTGTGTATAAGTTTTTGGTGGTTTTGTCTTTAAATTCGTTAAATTCTTGAGACAGCTTTTGAATTTCTCCATGAATTCCTAATTCCATTTTGTTAATCTTGTTTGCCATCCAACTTCTGAATTCAATTTCTGACATCTCAGCCAGTTGTTTGTGAATGGGATCTTCAATTACATCTGCCATATCTTTCCTTGGGGGGGGGGGGTTGATCTATTCTGGTTCTTTATATTACCAGAGTTTTTCCACTGATTCCACCCCATGATTGTTTTACTCCCTTTGATTTCTCCCCTGGTGTTTTGTTGAGGACCTGTACAGTGCTGTCTCCTGAGAAACTGAGGCCCTGTTTGGTGTAGAGGGGCTAATTGGTTCTGTCTTGTTTTCAGCTGTTTTCTGTTTGACCCTAGTGAAATAGTTTCTCTGGGTTGAAGTTTCAGCTGTGGAGAAATACCAGCAATTAAGTCACCCCACCCACCACAGGCAAAAAATGGAAAAGGGAAATCAAACCTTGCTACAACCACACACCCAGGGCACCACCTGGATGGTCCCCAGGTTACTGGCTCAGTTCTAAAGGTCCAAATCAATTGTCTCAGTCAGCAGCTGCCTCGGGTGGGAGAGTTCCAGAGGTCCCAGGGAACTGGATCACAGGGGTCTGCTGACTGCTCTAATAGGGCTTGCTCCAGTGCTGCATGGTCAGGAAGAGCCACCCAGTAAATAGATCAGTCTGGGAAGATTGATGCCTCCTTCCCCACCTTGCAGCTCTGTCACACCTAGTCGCTGCTAGCCCCACAGGGCTGTGACCCAGTCAGTTGTCTGCAGTAAGCAGATACTCCAAGGGTTTGCACCTGCCTAAGTCACAGGGTAGTCTGTGTCTGCTCGTCTAGGCCACTATGTTCTGTCTTTATCCAGCAGGGGGTGGGATGGCCTATCAACCTTGGGCACTTGATGGAGGCTGGAGGTGTTCACTCAGTTCCATCCCCACCTTTAGTTTATGTTACTGGGTGAACGGAACAACCCTGTGGGAGTTTGTTTCTGACCCTACTAGATTCTTCTGCAGAGGAGAGGCTGATTTGAGTTCCCAGAACCTGTGCCTCAGGCCCTGTCTTTAGTCCTGCGGGTTTGTATTCACAGCACGATCAGTTGTCAGCTGTAACCTCTTGGCCTCCTTTGTCTATAGGCTGTTGATCCCTTAAGGGCCAGGTGCGTCTTAGGCTCAGTAAAGTGGTCCTCTGGATCAGCACCACCCTGGGAGTTTCCCGGCTCTGCGGGTGTGTTTTCTATTCCCCGTGTTCCACCCAGGTCAGTGACGCCTCAGGCAAAACCTTTACTCATGGGGCTTTTGTTTCAGTCCGAGGTCTGTTCCATGGTGGTTGCCATCTGAGAAGATGCTCGGCCTCATCTGGTTGCCAAGGAAGACAGAAGGAGAGGCTATGGGATATCTGGGGGTGATCCTAGTTATTGCTGAAGACAGCTGTTGCTCTGCAACTTGGGGCACCACTTCTCCAGTGTAATTCCCTCTTAGCCGACCGTTGTCTTCTCGCTCCTTTGCTACAGAGTCAGCACTGGCCAGCTGCAGTCCAGTCTGTCTGCACCTCTCGAGAGTTCACCCAAGAATCTGAACTCCTTCCCACTCAGTGCACGTGTCCACGCTTCTTATGTCTTTCCAATCTATTCCCAGGTTCTCCTGCAAACTGGCAACTGCAATCGACTGTAGGGGGAGTGGTGATGAGTTCATGCAGTCATTGGAGGGCTTGCGGTTTTATCTCCTGCCTATTTTTTTGTTGCAGTTTGGCTGGGGTTGGGTTCAAACCTGCCACCCTATGTACCCACTACTCACTAAGCACAGGCACTGTCCTACTTAGAAGTTTTATCTCCTATCTCTTTTATTATCTCTCTTCTATTTCTGTGAATTAATTACATTAAATACATCAGAGACTGTCTTTCTGGTCCATTCATTACAAAATCTTGCCTTTCATGTTTCATACAGGGCAAGTCAGTAAACATTTTTTTTTTTTTGAAATGTCAAATCCATCACTCCTAGAGGCAATTATTAAGATAGTCTCTCATCATTAAGATTCTCTCATGCAGGTGCTCTATGGAGTCAGTAAGGCCCGCCCAGTAGCAGGGTTGGGCCAGGGGACTGAGTCTTTTTCTCCTCTTTGTTCCTCTTTCACACCATGTACTGGTGACCCCACAGGGCTGCAGTCCTAATCCCTCCAATAAGCAGAAGTGCCAGCGCTTAGTGCCTGTCAGAGTCAAAGGAAGGTCAATGCCCCTGCTGCCTGGCCACTACCCTCTGTCACCAGCTGGCTGGGGGATCTGAGGCCTGCCTGCCTTGGGTACCCAATAACCACTGGCCAGTGTTCCACCTGGACTCAGTCTAATCCTGAGGGTAACAAATCAGCAAATTCTTTTCTCTCTAGGCCACCAAGCCTTTGCCCCTGCCACTTTGCTGAACTGGTATCACTATAGAGTGAGGTCTGGTTTCCTCTGGCAGTCCTGAGAGTTGGGGAGATGTCCCCCTACATTGGTGTCACTCTATTTTTGCTGGATCTTTGTGAGAAGTGACTTGTGCAGGTCCTCTGTGACTGCCACTGCCACGGAGTAATGGCTATAAGAGCAGGTCCGGAAGTTTGGGGCACATGGATCCAGCAGCAGGGTGGGGGATGTTGCACTGGATTCTGGCAGTGCCTGGTGCCTGGTGACGTTGACAAAGAGAGCACTTGGCTCACAATTCTGGCAAGGCCGGGACATCTTGGAGGCAGGTCATGGCGGGTGGGGGGTGGGGCAGGGTGCTGGGTGCAAGGCGCTTGCTGTCTCTGGCCGGGTGTTGTGCAGAGTCAGGGAGGACGTGTGGCTCTAGCAGTTTCTAGCCACATAGCACAGATGCAGGGAGGGTGCTGGGAACACACAGATCTAGCAGGCTTTGGCCTTGGGTGGGTGGGCAGGGCACTTGGTTCAGCAGACAGGAGTGGGGGTTGGGGGACCCTCCTGAGTCTCCTCTTACAGTCTGTGCAGGGGTTAGGCTTCTGTTTCATCAGTTGAGGGGTGAAGGGTGGACTAAAATTTCAGAATGGCAGAGAAAACGTTAGTTCAATTTTTTTTTCCGGCCAGTGAGTGTTCAGAGTCAGAGCAGGGTCTTTCTGAGGAAGTAGTCCCCACTTACAGCTCTCTCCGATGGGGTGAGATAAGAGGTCCTCAGTTCACTACTGGCTTCTAGAAAACCTGCAATTGCAAACAAAGAGAAAAAGGGGAAAAAAAAAAAGAAAGACCACACAGCTTCTGTGGGGGAGGGGCTGGACACTTTTACTTTCTGATGAATTTTGTACCTGAAGTTTCTCACAGCTTGCCTCATCAGATTTGGCCTACAGTTATCACTCTTCTCTCTTAGGTGGGCTCCCAGTCTTCAGTTTAATTGGGTACTTTCTGGACATTATTCTTCCCTCTCGACAGGTGCTTCTGTTGGAGGCTGCCTCCAGTCGGCCATCTTACCCCTCACCCCTGAAGTTCAGATATTTTTATAGATGCCTTTGGGGGGGCAATTGGGAAATATAGGTCCAAAAATTGGTTTCTGGGGCGTAGAAATGGGTAGGGGTAATACAGTGACTTGCAGATTACCACGAGAGATAGGTATTTATTGTTGAAATAATTTGGGCCAAGTCAGCTGACAACTTGACCTTCATTCCTGCAGTATATTGAGTTGAGGGGGCAGCAAACAGGGAAAAATCCTTCTTGTGTTTTTTGGGTTCGAATGGTCTTCAATTAAAATATTTTTTATACCAAGGAGCCATATTTGGTATAAGCCATACTTGGCTCAAGAAGCCAAACTCAAATCTCCTGAGTTTCTTTATTGTCTAATAATAGATTTAGCTACATTACCCCTTGCAGCCAAATTAATAGACATTCATCTTCACATTTTACCTTTTATTTTTTTGCCTTATGTATATTGGCTAGGTGACTAGATTCATGCAGGGGAGGAAAAACATTTCCTCTGCTCCCTTGAGTTCTGTTATTAGGGTCTATAAATTAAACTTACAATAGGCATATTATGGGAGAAAAGGCATATCAATTTTACTTGATGATAATATTTGTACATGCACAGAAGTTTCATAGAAAAGAACTAAAAATGTAAAGGAGTGGTTAGACTTGGAAGCTTATATGCTTTTAACAAAGGTCAATAAATCGCAGAGAATTGACCAGACAAAAAGAAAAGGGCAGTTTGGGCTTGTAAAGACAATCAATTACGGGATAATAACTAGGAAATGTATAGAAGACAAGTGGTGTTTAGTCAGTTCTGCATTTTCTGGTGTGGGAGAGGAGAACTTTTTAGAAATGGAAATTTATGTCACCTTTACCAAAGGGGTAGGTATGTCCTGCTTTTGGGCAGAAAGACAGAAAGTGGGGAGTCCTTCATGCACCTGCTGCTTCTCAGTTGCTTTCAGCTCTAAATGATCCTTGTGCCAAAGTGTCATATTTAGGGGTGACATATTCTGATGCTCTTCTCTAGGGAATGTGGATCATCAATAACTCAACTGCATGGTACAAGATCCGATCAGTACTTGGTGGCGTGGTGGTGGGAGATAGAAGTATAGGCAGGGGAATATTGAACATGAGCTGGGGGTAGTGATCCCAGCAAGGACAGTGACATGAGGAAGGATCTCAGTGCAGAATAAGTTATTTAAAATAGGTGCAATGACCACAGTGGATTAGATCGGTGTCTGTCTTCCTGAGATATCATGAAATCAGCAGTTGTAAAACTACTCCTCACCAAGAACAACATCAGACTCCCAGGCAACCTGGTTCAGAGTTTTGATTATTGTAGTAGTCTATGGAAACGTAATTTGAAGAAATGTCAAAGAAGCCTGTTGAGAGATTCAGTGTTTCATGAGTACTGATTCTTTGTAATAAACAGCTTATTTCATTCTTTCTGTCTTCTTTTCTTAGAGAAGTAGTTAGATATATATATGTATGTATATATATACTTTTTTTTCTTTTTAATTTTGCACTTTTTGGCCAGGCGGGGTTTGAACCCTCTACTTCTGGCATATGGAACGGGCACCCCACTCCTTTGAACCACTGGCGCCACCCATCCTTTTTATTTTTAATTGTAATAAAGAGTGCATTTACCACAAAATTAACCGTGAGAGCCATGTTTAAGCATGTAGTTTAGCTATGGTAAGTATATACACCTTGTTGTACAACAGATCTTCACAACTTTTTTATCTCACAAACTAAAACTCCATACTCATTAAATGACTTCCCATTTTCCCCTCCCTCAGCCTCTGGCAACCATTCTACTTCTTGTCTCTATGAATTTCACCATAGAATTAACATTTTTGAAGGATAAGACTTGTTTATGCAAAAAATACAGAGTCTAAAGAAGGAGATAATGCATATAAAATATGAATGTGTTTAATGTTCTGAGAAAAAAGTCTCCCTTTGTTAGGAGTGTGCTCATCTATCATAAAAACCCCTCTGACCCAGCCACAGGAGAAAGGAGTGTTTTATACCCCTGGAGGTGGGCACAAGACCTCAGAGGGAGTGTCTGTAAGAAGAAAACAGCAAGAGATGTAAAGGCACTTCTTTAATTTCCTTTCCTTTGAGCTAATTCTATAGGTAAACAGAAGGAAGCACGCATGCTACCCAAAAGAGGGACATTTGGGGGGTTGTTTTTTCCCCTTCTTCCCTGAACCCTCTCTGCAAGGTTGACTATGTGAGTGTGTGTGTGTGAGTGTGTATGCCTGTGCAAACTTATGTGCTTCATGGCCAGGAGTGCATGCTGGGGATCTTTTTTGTTGATGTGGGCAAGTATGTATAGCATTAAAAGATGACCATTTCGATCGCTTCTACGTGCGTGGTTCTGTGTGACTAAGTGCATCTGCATTGCTGTGTAAACACCATCAGTCAGCATGACATTTTCGGCTTCCCAAACTCAAGCTGTCACCATCAAACTCTTCCTCCCCAATCCCTGTCAGCCACCGTCTCCCTTCCACATGAAGGAAGTGGAATCTCAAGGTAGTTTTCTTGATTTTTTTTTTTTTTTGTATTACAGTTAGCATGCACTATATCTTTTCAAGCCAGGTTTTCATTTAATTACTATTCTTATTTTTACTGTGATGGGTGGCAGGCCAATGTCATCATTTAGTCTCTAGTTCTCTTGAGCAGAATACAAGGATATGAATGAAAGATATCAGAAGCATTTATCCACCAGAAAGGCCCCGGTCCTAACAGATACCTGGTGGTTTATGTTCTGTAATTAAAGGTTTTTATTTTTCTTTCCTTCTTTCTTTCTTCTTCTTCTTTTTTTTTTTTTGAGACAGAGCCTCAAGCTGTTGCCCTGGGTAGAGGGCCTTGGCATCACAGCTACAGCAACTTCCAAGTCTTTGGGTTAAGTGATTCTCTTCCCTCAGCTTCACAAGTAGCTGGGACTACAGGCACCCTTCACAACACCTGGCTGGCCATCGTTTACTTGCAGGTGTTTTTGTTGCTTGGCAGGCTCAGGCTGGATTCCAATGTGACAGTTTTGCTGTATGGGGCTGGAGCCTTAGCCGCTTGAGCTACAGGCTCCCAACTATTTTTCTCTCTTTCCTTGGATGCTCACTGCGGTGAGGGTGGGGCCTTTCCTGCCCAGATTATATGGGCTGAGGAGTTGTGAGTGCTCCTGCAGGAAGATTTCTTTCATCTGCTCCTGTGTTTGGGTAAAATGTTTTTTTAATTAAATCATAGCTGTGCAAATTAATGTGATCATGGGGCACCATACACTGGTTTTATATACCATTTGACATCTTTTCATCACATTGGTTAACATAGCCTTCCTGGCATTTTCTTAGTTATTGTGTTAAGACATTTATATTGTACATTTACTAAGTTTCACATGTACCCTTGTAAGATGCACCATAGTTGTAATCCCACCAATTACCCTCCTTCGGCCCATTCTCCCCCCTCCCTGCTCTCCCTCTCCCCCTTTGCCATATTCTTAGGTTATAACTGGGTTATAGTTTTTATATGAAAGCCATAAATTAGTTTCATAGAAGACCTGAGTATGTTGGATACTTTTTCTTCCATTCTTGAGATACTTTACTAAGAAGAACATGTTCCACCTCTATCAAACATGAAAGAGGTAAAGTCTCCATCTTTCTTTAAGGCTGCATAATATTCCATGATGTACATATACCACGATTTATTAATCCATTCACGGATCAATGGGCACTTGGGCTTTTTCTATGACTTAGCAATTATGAATTGGGCTCCAATACACATTCTGGTTCAAATATCTTTGTTATAATGTGATTTTTTGGTCTTTTGTGTATATACCTAGTGGAAGAATTATAAGATTGAATGGCAGGTCTATTTTTAGATCTCTAATTATTCTGAAAACATCTTTTCAAAAGGAATGTATTGATTTGCATTCATACCAGCAGTGTAGGTGCATCTCCACATCCACGCCAACATCTCTGGTATTGGGATTTTGTGATATGGGCTAATCTCACTGGAGTTAGATGATATCTCAAGAGAAGTAATATGTATATACATAGATTTATTTATTTATTTTTAGTTTGCAGTTTCTGGCCAGTGCTGCGTTTGAAGCCGCCACTTATGACATATGGGCTGATACCCTACTCCTTTGAACCACAGGTGCCACCCATCCTTTTTATTTTTAATTGTAGTAAAGAGTGCATTTAACACAAAATTCACCATCAGAGCCATGTTGAAGCATGTAGTTTAGCCGTGGTAAGTATATCCACCTTGTTGTACAACAGATCTTCACAACTTTTTTATCTCGCAAACTAAAACTCCACAGTCGTTAAATGACTTGCCCCTGGCAACCATTCTACTTCTTGTCTCTATGAATTTAACCATAAAATTAACATTTTGGAAGGATAAGACATGTTTATGCAAAAAATACAGGTTCTAAAGAAGGAGCTAATGCATATAAAATATGAATTTGTTTAGTGTTCTGAGAAAAAAGTCTCCCATTGTTAGCAGTGTGCTCATCTATCATAAAAACCCCTCTGACCCAGCCACAGGAGGAAGGAGTGCTTTATGCCCCAGGAGGTGAGCACAAGACCTCAGAGGGAGTGTCTGTAAGAAGAAAACCGCAAGAGATGTGATGGACCTTCTTTAATTTCCTTTCCTTTGAGTTAATTATATAGCTAAACAGAAGGAGACACGCATACTACCCCCGAAAGGCACATTTGGGGAGCCTTCTCTCCACATCCATGCCAGCATCTGCAGTTTTGAGATTTTGTGATGTGGGCCATTCTCACTGGGGTTAGATCATATCTCAGGGTTGTTTTGATTTGCATTTCTCTAATATATAGAGATGATGAACATTTATTCATGTGTTTGTTAGCCATTCGTCTGTCATCTTTAGAGAAGGTTCTATTCATGTCTCTTGCCCATTGATATATGGGATTGTTGGCTTTTTTCATGTGGATTAATTTGAGTTCTCTATAGATCCTAGTTATCAAGCTTTTGTCTGATTGAAAATATGCAAATATCCTTTCCTATTCTGTAGGTTTGGTTTGGTTATTGTCTCGTTGCTTTGGTTATTGTCTCCTTAGCTGTACAGAAGCTTTTCAGTTTAATGAAGTCCCATTTGTTTATTTTTTGTTGTTGTTGTTGCAACTGCCATGGCAGTCTTCTTCATGAAGTCTTTCCCCAGGCCAATATCTTCCAGTGTTTTTCCTATACTTTCTTGGAGGATTTTTATTGTTTCGTGCCTCAAATTTAAGTCCTTTATCCATTTTGAATCAATTTTTGTGAGTGGGGAAAGGTGTGGGGCCAGTTTCAGTCTTTTACATGTAGACATCCAGTTCTACCAACACCATTTATTCAATAGGGAGTCTTTCCCTCAAGGTATGTTCTTGTTTGGTTTATCAAAGATTAGGTGGTTGTAATGTTCGTTTCATTTCTTGGTTTTCAATTCAATTCCAAGTGTCTATGTGTCTTTTTCTGTGCCAGTACCATGCTGTCTTGACCACTTTGTAGTATGGACTAAAATCTGGAATGCTGATGCCCCCAGCTTTGCTTTTATTACTAAGAACTGCCTAAGCTATACGGGGTTTTTTCCAGTTCCACACAAAACGCAGAATCATTTTCTCCAAATCTTGAAAGTACAAGGTTGGTATTTTGATAGGAATGGCATTGAATAGGTAGATTGCTTTGGGAAGTATAGACCTTTTAACCATGTTGATTCTTCCCATCCCTGAGCATGGTATGTTCTTCCATTTGTTAATATCCTCTGCTATTTCCTTTCTCAGGATTTTGTAATTTTCTTCATAGAGGTCCTTCACCTCCTTCGTTAGGTATGTTCCTAGGTATTTCATTTTCTTTGAAACTATGGTGAAGGGAGTTGTGTCCTTAATTAGCTTCTCATCTTGACTGTTATTGGTGTACAAAAAGTCTACTGACTTGTGGACATTGATTTTATATCCTGAAATATTACTGTATTTTTTGATGACTTCTGGGAGTCTGGTGGTTGAGTCTTTGGGGTTCTGTAAGTATAAGATCATGTCGTCAGCAAAAAGGGAGTGTTTGACCTCCTCTGCTTCCATTTGGATTCCCTTTATTTCCTTGTCTTGCCTAATTATATTAGCTAGAATTTCTAGCACTATGTGGAATAGGAAAGGTGACAGAGGACAACCTTGTCTGGTTCCCGTTCTAGGAGGAAAAGCTTTCAGTTTTACTCCATTCAGTACAATATTAGCTGTGGGTTTGTCATAGATAGCTTCAATCAGTTTTAGAAATGTGCCACCTATGCCTATACTCTTCAGTGTTCTAGTTAGAAAACGATGCTGGATTTTATCAAATGCTTTTTCTGCATCTATTGAGAGGATCATGTGATCTTTATCTTTCCCTCTGTTAATATGGTGGATAATGTTTATGGACTTGCGTATGTTAAAGCAGCCTTGCATCCCTGGGATGAAACCTACTTGATCATGATGAATGACTTTTTTGATGATAAGCTGTAATCTATTGGCTAGGATTTTCTGGGGGAATTTTTGCATCTATATTCATGAGTGAGATTGGTCTGAAATTCTCCTTTTTGTTTGGGTCTTTTCCTGGTTTTAGTATCAGGGTGATGTTTGCGTCATAGAATGTGTTGGGGAAGATTCCTTCTTCCCCAATTTTTTGGAATAATTTCTGCAGTACAGGAATAAGCTCTTCCTTGAAGGTTTGATAGAATTCTGGTGTGAAGCATCTGGACCAGGGCAGTTTTTTGTTGGAAGATTTTTTTTTATTGTTTCTTTAATCTAGTGCTTGAAATTGGTCAGTTCAGGAGCTCTATTTCTTCCTGGCTAAGTCTAGGTAGAGGGTGTGATTCCAAATATTGATCCATTTCCTTCACATTGTCAAATTTCTGGGCATAGAGTTTCTGGTAGTATTCAGAGATGATCTCTCGTATCTCTGTGGGATGAGTTGTTATTTCCCCTTTATCATTTCTGATTGTGGTTACTAGAGATTTTATTTTTCTATTTCTTGATAGTCTAGCCAATGGTTTATCTACTTTATTTATTTTTTTCAAAAACCAACTCCTTGTTTCATTATTTTTCCGAATGTTTCTTTTGTTTCCAATTTCATTGATCTCTGATTTGATTTTGGATATTTCTTTTCTTCTACGGAGTTTAGTCTTACATTGTTCTTCTTTTTCCTATTTCTTAAGATGGCTTGTGAGATTGTTGATGCGCTCTCTTTCTGTTTTTCTTTTTTTTTTTTTGAAAGTGAAATGTTAAATTTTATTTTGTCACTGATAAATGCTCATATTTATTTTTTCATTTTATTTATTTATTTTTTTTATTAAATCATAACTGTATACAATGATATGATTATGGGGCATCATACACTCACTTCATAAACCATTTGACACATTTTTATCACAGTGGTTAACATAGCCTTTCCGGCGTTATCTCAGTTACTGTGCCAAAACATTTACATTCAATATTTACCAAGTTTCGCAAATACCCCTGTAATATGCACCACAGGTTGATACCACCTATTCCCCTCCCTCTACCCACCTACCCGCCTTTCCCACTTCCCCCTATTGTTAAGTTGTAGCTGGGTTATAGCTTTCCTGTGAGAGTCCGAAATTAGTTTCAAAGTAGGGCTGTGTACATTGGGTACTTTTTCTTCCATTCTTGGGATACTTTACTAAGAAGAATATGTTCCAGCTCCATCCATGTAAACATGAAAGAGGTAAAGTCTCCATCTTTCTTTAGGGCTGCATAGTATTCCATGATATACC
This sequence comes from Nycticebus coucang, assembly GCF_027406575.1. Lineage (NCBI taxonomy): Eukaryota > Metazoa > Chordata > Mammalia > Primates > Lorisidae > Nycticebus > Nycticebus coucang. Next base: position 2,477,781 of record NC_069805.1, read on the forward strand.
ACAATTTATTAATCCATTCGTGGATCGATGGGCACTTGGGCTTTTTCCATGACTTAGCTATTATGAATTGGGTTTCAATAAACATTCTGGTACAAATATCTTTGTTATGTTGTGATTTTTGGTCTTCTGGGTATATGCCCAGCAGAGGAATTACAGGATTGAATGGCAGATCTATTTTTAGATCTTTGAGTGTTCTCCATATATCTTTCCAAAAGGAATGTATTAATTTGCATTCCCACCAGCAGTGCAGAAGTGTTCCCTTTTCTCCGCATCCACGCCAACATCTCTGGTCTTGAGATTTTGTGATATAGGCTAGTCTCATTGGAGTTAGATGATATCTCAAAGTAGTTTTGATTTGCATTTCTTTGATGATTAAAGATGATGAGCATTTTTTCATATGTCTGAAGGCCGTGCGCCTGTCTTCTTCAGAGAAGTTTCTCTTCAAATCCGTTGCCCAGCCTGCGATGGGATCCCTTGTTTTTTTCTTGCTGATGCGTTTGAGTTCTCTGTGGATTCTGGTTATTAAACCTTTGTCAGAGATATACCCTGCAAATATCTTCTCCCATTCTGAGGGCTGTCTGCTTGCTCTGCTTCCTGCGTTCTTAGCTGTGCAGAAGCTTTTTAGTTTGATCAAGTCCCAGTAGTGTATTTTTGAAGCTGCTTCAATTGCCCGGGGGTTCTCCTCATGAAATACTCACCCAGACCAATTTCTTCAAGGGTTTTCCCTGCATTCTCCTCTAGTATTTTTATAGTTTCATGTCTTAACTTTAAATCTTTAATCCAATGAGAGTCTATCTTAGTTAATGGTAAAAGGTGTGGGTCCAATTTCACTCTTCTGCAGGTTGCTAGCCAGTTCACCCAGCACCATTTGTTAAATAGGGAATCTTTTCCCCACTGAATGTTTTTAATTGGCTTGTCAAAAATCAAATAGCGGTAAGTAGCTGGATTCATCTCTTGGTTCTCTATTCTATTCCAGATATCTACTTCTCTGTTTTTGTGCCAATACCATGCTCTTTTGATCACTTTCGATTTGTAGTAAAGTCTGATGTCTGGTAGTGTGATTCCTCCTGTTTTGTTTTTATTTCTGAGTAATGTCTTGGCTATTCGAGGTTTTTTCTGATTCCATATAAAACGAAGTAATATTTAATATAGGTTTAGTTCCTCTTTCAAGGTTTGGTAGAATTCTGACATGAATCCATGTGGTCCCGGGCTTTTCTTTTTAGGGAGATTTTGTATGGTTGATGCTATTTCAGAACTTGATATAGTCCTGTTCAACATTTGCACTTGACTCTGGCTAAGTCTTGGAAGGTGACGTGCTTCCAAGTATTGGTCAATTCTGAGAATAAAGTTTCTTGTAATATTCATTAAGGATTTTTTGAATTTCTGAGGACTCTGTGGTTATTTCATCTCTGTCGATTCTGATTGATGAAATTAGAGATTTTACTCTTTTTTTCCTGGTTAGTTTAGCCAAAGATTTATCTATTTTATTGACCTTTTCAAAAAGCCAACTTTTTGATTATTGATCTGCTGTGTAATTCTTTTGTTTCCAATTTCATTTAATTCTGCTCTAATTTTGGTTATTTTTTTCTTCTACTGGGTTTGGGTTGGAATGTTCTTCCTTTTCCAGTAGCTTGAGATGCCCCATTCACTTGTTAAGATCCACTCTTTCCGTTCTTTGAGGAAGGCTTGCAGTGCTATAAATTTCCCTCTTAGGCCTGCCTTAGCGGTATTGCAGAGGTTCTGATAATTCATGTCTTCATTGTTGTGTTGTTCCAAAAAAATTGTCAGTTTCCTTCTTCATCCCCTGTATGACCCAGCTATCATTCAGCATAAGGTTGTTTGACTTCCATGTTTTTGTATGCATGTGAAGATTCCTTTTGTTAAAGAGTTTGACTTTTATTCCATGGTGGTCTGAGAAGATGCAAGGAATATGTTCTATTTTTTTAAATTTACTGAAGTTAGACTTGTGACTTAAGATGTGATCGATTTTGCAGTATGTTCCATGGGCTGATGAGAAGTATGTGTATTCAGTTTTGGGGGGATGAAATGTTCTGTAGATGTCTGTTAAATCCAAGTGTTGGATGATTAGGTTCAAATCTCAAATTTCTTTGCTCAGCTTTTTCTTGGAGGATCTATCCAACAATGCTAAAGGAGTGTTAAAATCTGTGACTATTATGGAGCTGGAGGAAATCAAGTTGCTCATGTCTGTTAGAGTTTCTCTTATAAATTGAGGCCCATTCAGGTTGGGTGCATAAATATTAATAATTGAAATCTCATCATATTGAGTATTACCCTGAACAAATATGAAGTGACCATTCTTATCCTTCCTTACTTTTGTGGTTTAAAGCCTATTGTATCTGAAAATGGAATTGCAACACCTGCGTGTACATTTTCTAGTCTCCACGCTCCAGCCAGGCTGTTACCACTTTAGGCAAACCCTTTTCTCACAGGGCTGCGTTTCCATCCCAGATCTGTTCTGCCGGTGGTTGCCACTGAGAAGATTCTCAGGCCCCTCTGTTTGCCCAGAGAGACAGGGTGTGTGACTCTGGAAATCCAGGGGTGAGCCCTATTGTTGGCAATATGTGCTGCTGCTGCTCTGCACCTCGGGGCACTGCCACTGCAGCGTGATTCCCTCTCAGCTCACCATTCTCTCCTCACTCCCTTGCTGCAGAATCAGCCCTGTCCAGCAGCAGAAGATGCCCTGTCCACACCTCTTGAGAAAACACCCAAAAATCTGGACTCCTGGGGGACAGGCCTCCACACCTCAGAGTGAGAGTGGAGGGGAGTGCTGGGAGTTCAGAATTGCAGGTAGAGAACATATACAGTTTTACACAGTTTTATGCCTGGCAGGAGAGCACCATGGCACCCTAGTAAGGGAAGTAGGTCCATTCTGTAGAGGCTATCTCTTGTGGAGTATAATGGGAGGACTTTTGGTACTCTGGTGGTTTGTTTATAAGGTACTCCAAGCCATTCTCATGAGGGAGGTGTCTCCCATCTGTTTGGTGATGGATTTTATACCTTTTGTTTGTTTGTATCCTTGGGTTTGCAGCTCACCTGGGCAGGGTTGATGTGCATTCTTCAACCTTCTCTCTTGGTCCAGTTCTAATCCCCCAGGTACTTGCTATATTTCTGTCCTGTAACTCTCCTCCTGGACAGGAGTATCTGTGGAAAGCTGGCTTCAGTCAGCCATGTTGTCTCTGCCCTTCCCAGCTGTGTTTGGGTAACTTATTTATATGTCTGTCTCTGCAGATCAATTGGTATCTCTTTGGGAAGAAAGATTATGGGTCAGTATTCGTGGGGCTCCTGTGAGCTCCTTGAAAGACAGAGGGATTTTTCATCTGTCCCTGTGTCTTTGAGCGTGGCTGTTGGCCTGGGGATGAAATGAGGTATTAGAGTGTTGAAAGGGAGGGTGATGCCTGATGGTCTGGGAGCACCTCAGCCTTCTCCCAATAGCCTGAGGGAGTGGCTGTTATATTCTTCGCTTGACTGTTTAAAAATGTGGGGGTTCATGTGGAATAATGTCCAAGGTTCCCCAAATTTGCCAGTGGGGGGCTAGACGCAGGACCTTTTTTCTCAAAACCACTTGTATCTTCATCCAGTAAATGATTGTCCCTGGCATCAGAAATGGAAGAGATTCACCCTCCATGTATTTGGGGATGAAACAGAACTTTTAATGTTTTCCACCCTCCTGAATATTATTTCTCTGAGACACTATTCTTACATTTTTGAAGTGCAGAAAAAGCAGCACTTCCATCTCTTTTGAAGTGCAAAAGTAGATAGATCTCTTGTGTGTGAACTTGGACTCCCTGTGGGACTTTCAGTAATGTGTAGGAGTCTTTAAAGCAGGTGTTCCATTGTGCTGGAAATTGTGTTCAGTGCTCAAATGAAGCAATAGTCACTGAACATGTCATGTATCTGGCAAACACTGGTAACCACTGCAGACGTTCTGTGCACTGAGAAACCACCAGAGCAGGTTTCCAGAGAGCCTCAGATTCGGGTCGGTCCTACTACCTGGGAAGATCCAGACTTGCACCTGGGAGGGGAGAGACAGAATCCTTTGCTCAGAGGGAACGCTGCAGAGGTTATGGCCCTTAAGCTTTTTCTTTGCTCCTGGACCATACTACCATTAGATATCTGTTCATTTCATTGTTCCCTCCCTGGTTAGTAAGGATGGATGCAACCCCTGTGGTGCCCCCCACACCATGTATTCTTACTTCTCTACATTTGTATGTATTGCTAGGTTTTGGTTTGGGACACAGAGCCTCAAGCTGTTGCCCTGGGTAAAAAGCAGTGGCATCACAGCTCACAGCTCACAGCCACTTCAAACTCCTGGTCTCAAGTGATTCTCCTGCCTCCGCCTCCCAAGTAATAGGACTACAGGCGCCCGCCACAACACCCGGTTGTTTTTTTGTTTTGTTTTGTTTTGTTGGGGTTTTCTTGGTTGCAGTCCTCATTGTTGTTTGGTGGGTGGGGCCGTATTTGAAACCACCAGCTCAGGTGTATGTGGCTGGCACCTCAGCTCATTGTGAGGTTTTGACCTCTGCCTTCACTGCTCTGAGTTACAGAGAACAAACAAATATCTTCTCTATGCAAATCAAACTGCAGCTTACCTTGTTTAACCAATTTTTAGCCCTTCCAGAAACAAAATACATAAATATGTCTATATATACATATTCTGAACTTCCCAGTATATTTTTTAACTATCATATTTTTAAAAAATCATGCGTGGTCTAATAATAGTCTTGGTAAATTTTAAGGCAATGTGTCCAATACGGGAGCCCCCCAGCCACGTTTGCTATTTCAGTTTAAATTCATTTAAGTTGAATGCAATTAAAAATTCAAACCTTCCATCACACTACCTCAGTTATTCTTTCATTAGACGTGATCTTCTCCCTCCAGCATGTAGGATAATGTCCAGGGACAGTGGAGAAAGGGCATTACTGGGATCTGAAGGGTGAAGGTGAGGGACAGACACAGCTCAGTACCACATGGTGGGCAGGATGCTCCACCACAGGGAAGCCTCTGGCCCCAAAGTTCAACAGTGCCGTAGGGGAGAAACAGCGCTGGCCTCCTTTGAGTGCGCAGTGTGCGTATGTGTTAGAAGCTGCAATATTTTCTGGGATGGCACAGACATGCAGGGTACCCCTCCCATAGAAATGGGACAGGGAAGACTGTCTCACAAGAGGGGGAAGAGTGCAGTGCACCTAAAGGGAGGAAGCAAGAGAGTGAGGAAATGACATTCTTACGAAAATAAAGTTCTTTGAATGGGGTGCGACGGGTTCTAGATTTCTTTCCCATAGACAAGTCTGTCTTTGGCTTTGGAAAGTGTGACTGTTACTGGAGTCACAATATTAGTAACACGGATAGTGCTTGCTGTTTGTGTGGCACTCTTCGACTGACTTTACCATAAATTGTCAAATTTAATTTTTGCGAGACTCTCTAATTTTTGCAAGAAGCTCTCCTTTTCATGGATTATGAAAATGAAAGTGGAAGCAATTATTCTGGCTATCGTAAATAAATGAATGTACCGAAGGAGCAAAAAAATGTAGACACGTTTTAATAAAATGAATCATGTATTAAAATGCTGATACTCGTTTTAATAACAAAAGATGAATACAAGTCACATTTGACTTCTGCAACTACAAGAGGTGCTCAAAAAGGTTAGCATTGGTGCCCAGACACTTCTGACTACAGCAACCAAAAATAATAACATAGATAACAGCTCTTAAGATGGGTATACATTTTATTGGCACCCATGGTATTTTTAAAAAGAAAAGTGGCTAGAACACGGCCATGTAAAGGTGGTGAGGAACCCCGGTCTTCTGACTTGTGAGTTTTCATCTTTCCCACAGTCATCACTGTTGCTTCTTTGGTAAAGATTCCAAGGATAAAAAGGTGAATGAATGAGCAACATTAGAAATAGATCAACTCCAAAAACCTCAAATGTTTTTTATGTCCCAATTTTACACAGTTACTCTTGAAAGTTGGTGAAATAAATTTATTAAGAAAATGTGATTCTTTGTCTCTCACTGAACGTGAATATGCCAGGTAGGGTTCTTCACGAATTCACAGATCACAATTCTACTCGAAGTTCTCATTAAAGAAGAGAAGAATGCCATTCCTTCCCACACTTCAGCAGAGCTCGGCACACACACTGCAACCTTTTATGGACAGTATTGAAATTTCACTTTTCATCTTGGGAAAGAAAATTTTGTTTGGATTAATTTATGCAAATAAAGATAATATAATGCATGTATCTTAGGTTTTATTCCAGCATCAATTTTACAAATAAAAGTTGGGGATATGTTTATACAGACTTGCAGTAGTTAGGCTATCTTAGCCAGATGAGTTACTTTGGAGAGGAAATCAAAGTATATTTAACCAGATATAGGAACTCTATCCTCTAATTTGGTAATCTGAAGGCCAGCTAGTATAAAGCAAACAAGCTGGCTATTTGTGTTAAATAAAAGTACAAATCAGTCAAAATAGCTTTTGCTTACACAAGTAAGGAATATAAATTAGTCTCTCACCACAGGAGAGACTACTTTTAACTGTTTCTAGACTGTATTGTTGAGACAGGAACATGAAATTTTAGAGGCACATTAAATGGGTCTCTTACATTAAAGTTCTTGATGGTTGCATTCTAGCAGTGTTATTTTCAGCTCCACTTTTAGACAGAGACTATTGTTATTATTCTCCAAGGTTTATTATGGACTGGGGGTGGACTATCTTTGAACAGGACCACAGAGGAAATACTTTCTGATGAAGTGACCACCTGGCCTTTCTCAGAGTGAAGGAGTGAGGAGGCCTGAGGAGATGTTGCTTCTCTGTGCTGGGAGGTGCAGGGAACGTATTGGCCATTTATGTATTTCCATGTGTTCTGCCTGTGAAAATTTGTAATATATTATGTTGCAAAATACTTCGGAGTTTCTCTTTTTCTCAACATTTGAAAGGAAAATTGTGCCAGTTGAGGGGTGCCACATTCATAGCTTTTGGGTTTTGAGACCTGCATTTCTTACATGGGATGTACAATTAGCCAAAGTGCACTAAACTCAATTCTAGACGTTTTGCACTAACTCCTGTAACGAATTTCAGATCCAATGTGGGAAGAATGACTATAGTCTGAGAGGGGCTGCACTAATGCTGATTTCCTATAATATTAGGTGCAGGTGATTCTCTGGAAGAAAGACAGTACTAAAGGCAGAACATAAGTGACGTAGGAGAGAGGTTAAAACAAAAAGCATATATATGTATGTATATACATACATCCACACTGCAGATTGCCGTAGAACATCCATTTGGAGTTTCTCTGTGGGTCTTGGGCTCCCGCACATTTCTGGGGTGAGTTGGGTTTTTGTGTGTATGAATTACTAATGTCTATGAATAGGCCATATGTATTTTATTACAAAGCACACACTTCCCTGCATGGCATTTTATCTTCTTTGCCCTTCAGACTATAAAAAAGGAGATAAAGCAATACCACCCGTCAGTTGGGGCCACGTGTCATTTTAAGAGTAGATTTTTCTTCTATTAGTGAAACTTCCTGATTTTCTAATTCTGCTTTTCCTGAAACACAGTCAAGCAGACCAAATAGGCATTTCTCTCCATTTCTTGAAAGAAAGAAAGAAAGAAAGAAAGAAAGAAAGAAAGAAAGAAAGAAAGAAAGAAAGAAAGAAAGAAAGAAAGAAAGAAAGAAAGCTTAATAAGAATGCTATTTCTAAAAGATAAAATAGTCTATACTTTGGGGAAGTGTTTTGCGCGCTTTTACAGAGGTTTACAAATTAAATCTGCTTCTTGTTTCTCTATATTGTAAAAACGAAGGGGCCTCTTCCTTTCAGAGGTTCCTTCTATATTAAAAGAAAGTCCAGATGATGAGTTTTTGTCATGAAGAAAGAAGTCTGGGTGACACAGTGAGACTTTATCTCAGTAAACACACAAACAGGAAAGCAGTATTCAGAAAAGTGATGTGAACAGAAATGCAGTTTGCACCTTTCTACAAATATCCCGTTGTCTGCCTTTTACTTGCCTTGACCTGCATTTCTAGAAACACATATTTGAATTCTATATATTTAACAGGAAGCAATTCTAATTCACGGAGATGAAATTACTACCTTTCCTTAAACAATTCGACCTTTCATAACTACCTCATAAGGTGACCCTCTAGTATTTCACTTCTCTTTTTTCTGTGGCTGGGGTGGGGTGAGGTTTTCTAAAAGGTATCCTGTGAAGTACACTTCACCCGATTCACGTAACTTACATTAAAAAAAAAAGGTCTTCCCCACCCAAGGTCTTCTCACATCCCCTTTTGAACTATAAATGCTTACATATTAAGGGAATGACATCTTTCCTTCCTACAACATGATGGAGGTGGTGTAAATATTCAGGGAAGGCGTACATGTTGCTGCTGATGTATTTCTTCCATTGAAAATATCAACTAAACTATTTATTCATTCATCTGCTTTATAATTTGATTTTATTATTTATTTATTTATTTTACCTATTATGTCCCAGAGCCTTTCTACCCTTTCTGCTTGAGCACAATTGATAGAATAAACACAGAAGGACCCAGGGAAGTGTGGAAGACAGACATTTCAAGGAGGAAACCATGTTTTATTTACACGTGCATGGGCTACGACAAGAAAGACAAGACATGTGACAACAAAGTCCTCCAAGGATGTGACATTTTGAAGGCCAGGATTTTCTAGGCAAAGAGACAAGCGTGTACAAAGGCCCTGAGGTGGGGAAGAACTTAGAGAATGGGCAGAAGCTGGGTTGTGACAAGAGACGTGGCCAGAAGGGCCTTAGAGGATAACGTGTTTCATGCTCCCAAGTGAGGCCAGAGGTGTGCAAAGTACAGGAGGAGAGGATCGACGACGACTGGGAGAGATAAAGAGGAACGTGGGGGGGGTGGAGACCAGAAGAGCCGAGCGTTGGATGTCTGGGAAAAGCTGGAGGGGAACTAGCGTGGATGTTGTAGAGACGAAGAGCAGAGTACTGACGGGCGCAGGAAACACAGACCGCTGAGCGCGGCCTTTGGAAGAGACGAAGACAGCCGGACCTGAACGTAGGGGAGTGAGGAAGGGGGCGAGCCTGGATGTTTGAGTGACGAAGAGGTCTGAGCACAAGGTCAGAGAGAAGAAGAGGGGCTGAGAGTGGACATCAGGAGAGACAAAGAGGGCCAAGCGTGGAGAAGGGAAAGAAGAAGAAGGCCCAGCATGAAAGTCGGAGAGGCAAAGTGGGCGGAGTGCGGATGTCCGGGTGAGACGAAGTGGGCCCAGCTGGGTTGTGAGAGAAGTGGAGAGAAGAAGGGCGAATATAGAAGTTGGAGAGATCAAGAGGGGTGACCTTGTCCTAGGAGAGACATAGAAGGCTTGGGTGATCACTGAAGTGCTAACCATAAATAGTAAAGCAAACCTAGTATGCATTTCTTTCCATATCTCAAAAACAAACAAAACCCCCAACTATACTGTTTTCTAAAGGATGAATTGGTTGAAATGTTAGTAAGTGTTTTGTGCACTGTTACTAGAGGTGTGCATGTTAATTCTGCTTCTTTCTCTAGCCTGGAAAAAAGAAGGGGCCTCTTTCTTTGCCTCTTTGCTTGCCTCAGACATCTCCCCCGCCAGGTGCCAGTTCCTCCCAGTGTTTGACTCCTTGAATCCACACCAAGCAGGGGTCTTCTCTGTCCAGTTTACCTGTGTGGAGGCCAAGCTGCCTCCCTGACACACTCAGTGTTTCACATCTTCCAGCATGATAGGGCCCCCTTGGGGATGTTTAGAGGGTTAACAGACACAACCAGATGGCCTAAGCCTGTTCTCTCCTCCTAGGGTCTCACTTCCAAGTCAGAAAACCAGAAATGTTGCAGGAAGACAATGCCCAATGGAGAGAATGAATACCCAAAGTCTGTGTTGAAAAGAGGAAGGGCTTTATTCCAGCCATTTTGTAAGAGTCTCCAAATGGCTGTGCTCCAGGACTGGCTCAGTCTTCTCCTTTTACCCCCCTCCACCCCTCCACCTCCCCGTCAGAAATCTCTGTCCCACAGGTACCTTTCTGACTGGTCAGTTTAAATCAAGCTGGAGAAGGGGACTCTGGTTTTTATAAAAGCAGAAGCAAGCATTGGTTTCCAGGTCTCAGAAATTTAAGTTTCTACAAATTCCTAAGAGCTGAGTCAGCAGGGGGAGTATCTCCCCAGCTGTGTTCTTCAGCCTTCTTTACTCTGTTTCCTTAGTTTTTCCAGGTATCCTCTCTCAACACTAAGCAGTCACATTTGTCAATCTGTTCTTCTGAGTTTTGTTTCAAAGATTTTGTAGATACATACATATAGTTGTTGGTGTTTTTGTTTTTGCAAAGGCAAGAATATGAGCTTGGGAGTACAAGAGGTGTGGATTCAATTGTTAGTTCTCGTAGGATACATACTCCTTGTGGTATCATGGTAAGTGTTCTGAAGTCTCAAAACATATGAAGTGAGTGCATGATGCCCCATAATCATATCATTGTATACAGTTATGATTTAATAAAAAAAAAATAATAAAATAAAATAAAAAGTAAAAAAAAAGAAAAAATAAAAACTTAATTTTTAGACTGTTTTAACAAAGTGGGGTCATAATTCTTTTTGGTTCTGGTGGTGTCAGGAGAATGTGCATCGAACTCAACTTGGGTGGCATATGTGGGCCGAAGGTAGAGGAGGATGAGAATTTGTGCAAAATAGTACACTTGAGTAACAAACTCAGTTTTTGTGTTTAAGAGATGCAGAAAAAGGGTAGTGCCTGCGGCTGAGTAGGCACCGGCTCCATATACCAAGTGTGGTGGGTTTGTGCCTGGCCTGGCCAAACTGCACAATAAATAACCAGGTGTTGTGGCGGGCCCCTGTATTCCCAACTATTTGGGAGGCTGATTCAAGAGAATCAGCTAAGCCCGAGAGATGAAAGTTGCTGTGAACTGTGATGCCACCGCACTTTATTCAGTGTGACAAAGTGAGTGGCTCATGCCTGTAGTCCCAGCCCTGTGGGAGGCTGAAGCAAGTGGATTGCCTGCGCTCAGAGGTTCAAGACCAGTATGAACAGCAGTGAGCCAGAGTAAGACCCCGTCTCTACTAACAACCTCAAAAACAGCCAGACATTATGGTGGGTGTCTGTAATCCCAGCTACTGGGGAGGCAGTGAGAAAGCACACCACCAGAGGAAGAAGAAAATGAACAAAAAAGAAAGAGTACTTCAAACGAAGAAGAATGAACAAGCAAGCTAAAATGAAGAATAAAAAAAATTAAAATTAAAAAGAGAAAGAGGGGGAGGAGAGAAGATGGCTGACTGAAGCTAGTTTTCCACAGAGGCTCCCATCCAGAAGGGGAGATAAAGGACAAATATTTAGCTAGTAACCTGGTAGATTTGAGCTGCACCAAGAGAGAAGGTTGAAGAACACACATCAACCCCGCTGATGTGAGCTGTGACCACAGGCATACAAATAAAAGGTACAAAATCCATCACCAAGTGGATGGGAGTCCTCTCCCCCATGAGAAGACCATTCAGGTGGTTCTCTGGGTGTGTGTGGTTGTATTAAGGTTTGGTTTTCCTTTTCCAACTGTTGCCTGTGGTGGGCAGGGTGACTTAATTGCAGGTATTTCTCCTCAGCTGAGACTTCAACCCAGAGTAACTGGTTCACTAGGGTCAAACAGAAACCACCTCAAAAGAAGACAAAACCACTTAGTCCTACCACACCCAACAGGGCCCCAGTTTCTTAGGCCACAACACTCGATTTTATTCCCTTTGATTTTTCCCTGGGTCCTTGACAAAGCTCCAGGGAAAAAATCAAAGGGAATAAAACAATCATGGGGTGTAATCAGTGGAAAAAGTCTCGTAACATGAGTAACGAGAATAGATCAACCCCCCCGCCACGCCCCCCAAAAAGATATGGCTGATGTAATTGAAGATCCCCTTCATAAACAACTGGCTGAGAAGTGAGAAATCGAATTCAGAATTTGGATTTCAAACAACATTAATAAAGTGGAGGAAAAATTGGAATTGGAACTTCAAGCACGAATCCAAAAGTTGGAATTAGGAATTCGAAGAGAAATTCAAAAGTTGGCTCAAGAATTTAACAAATTTAAGGACAAAACCTTCAAAGACATGGACACAATGAAGCAAGAATTTGCAGCCCTCAAAGATCTGAAAAATACAGTGGAATCCCTCAGTAACAGAGTGGAGCAAGCAGAAGAAAGGATTTCTGACATTCCAGACAAAGCCTTTGAACGCTCCCAAACTCTCAAAGAGGAAGAGAAATGGTAAGCAAAAATAGATCATTCTCTCAGAGAGCTATGGGACAGTTCGAAGAAGGCTAATATCTGCCTCATTAGAATCCCTGAAACCGATTAAGTGGCCTCGCTAGGCACAGAGGCCCTTCTCCATGAAATTATGAAACAGAATTTTCCATACATGCCTAGAGATTCTGAAATTCAGATAGCAGACAGCTTCAGAACCCCATCAAGACTCAACCCCAATAAGACATCCCTGAGGCATATCATAATTAACTTCACTAAATATAACATGAAGGAGAAAATTCTCAAAGCAGCCAGATGAAAGAAAGCCATTACCTACAAAGGGAAGAATATTAGATTGACTAAAGATCTCTCTGCTGAAAATTTTCAAGCCAGAAGAGGGTGGTCATTGACTTTTAATCTCCTAAAGCAAAATAACTTTCAACCCCGGATCCTATATCTAGCTAAACTGAGTTTCATTTATCATGGAGAAATTTAATACTTTAATGACATTCATGTGTTGACATAATTTGCCATAACCAAACCAGCTTTTCAGGATATCTTCAGACCTATCTTCCATAATGACCAATTCAATCCTCTATCACAAAAGTAAACTCACTCAGAAACTCTTGATCCAACTCCAACTTCCACACTGGCGAAAGGATTAAAAATGTCCACTGGACTTTCACAAAACTCGATACCCAAAATTTTACCTGACTTATCAATATTCTCCATTAATGTGAATGGCTTAAACTGACCCCCAAAGAGGCATAGGTTAGCTGCCTGGATACAAAAACTCAGGCCAGATATTTGTTGCATACAAGAGTCACATCTTACCTTAAAAGACAAATATAGACTCAGGGTGAAAGGATGGTTATCCGTGTATCAGGTAAATGGTAATCAGAAAAAAGCAGGTGTTTCAATTTTATTTGCAGATACAATAGGCTTTAAACCATCAAAAGTAAGGAAGGACAAGAATGGTCACTTCATATTTGTTAAGGATAAGACTCACTATAATGAGATTTCAATTATTAATATCTATGCACCCAACCAGAATGCACCTCAATTTATAAGAGAAACTCCAGCAGACATGAGCAACTTGATTTCCTCCAGTTCCATAATAGTCAGAGATTTCAACACTCCTTTGGCAGTGTTGGATTGATCCTCCAATAAGAAGCTGAGCAAAGAAATTTTAATGTTTAAACCTAAACATCCAATATTTCGATATAGCAGACATCTACAGAACATTTCATCCCAACAAAACTGAATACACATACTTCTCATCAGCTCACAGAACTTAGTCCAAAATCAATCACATCTTAGGTCACAAGTCTAACCTCAGTAAATTTAAAGGAATATTAATTATTCCTTGCATCTTCTCAGGCCACCATGGAAAACTTGAGCTGAGTAACAACAGGAATCTGCATACTCATACAAAAACATGGAAGTTAAATAACCTTATGCTGAATGATAGCTGGGTCAGAGATGAGATCAAAAACAAAATTGCCAAATTTTTGGAACAAAACGACAATGAAGACACGAACTATCAGAACCTCTGGGACACCACAAAGGCAGTCCTAAGAGGGAAATTTATAGCACTGCAAGCCTTCCTCAAGAGAACTGAAAGAGAGAAAGTTAACAACTTAATGTAAGCAACTGGAAAAGGAAGAACATTCCAACCCTAAACCCAGTAGAAGAAAAGAAATAACCAAAATTAGAGCGGAACTAAAGGAAATTGAAAATGAAAGTATCATACAACAGATCAATAAATCAAAAAGCTGGTTTTTTGAAAAGGTCAACAAAATAGATAAACCTTTGGCTAACCTAATCAGAAAATAAAATGAGTAAAATCTCTAATATCATCAATGAGAAACAACGACGACAAAATAAAAACAGACTCCTCAGACATCCAAAAAATTTTTAATGAACCTTACAAGAAACTTGAAGAAATATGAAAATCTGAAGTAAATTGACCGATCCAAAAAATAGCCAGGCATTGCGGTGGGCACCTGTAGTCCCAGCTACTCGTGAGGCTGAGGCAAGAGAATCACTTAAGCCCAGGAGTTGGAGGTTGCTGTGAACTGTGTGAGGCCACGGCACTCTACCGAGGGCCATAAAGTGAGACTCTGTCTCTACAAAAAAAAAAAAAGAAGAAGAAATATGAAACTCTAAGAAAAGAAATAGCTGAAAATGTCAACAAATGGAAAAACATACCATGCTCATGGTGGGGAAGAATCACCATCATTAAAATGGCCATACTAGTCAAAGCAATATATAATTTCAATGCAATCTCTATTAAAGGTTCACTGTCATACTTTAAACATCTTGAAAAAACAATACTTCATTTTATATGGAATCATAAAAAACTTTGAATAGTCAAGACATTACTCAGACATAAAAACAAAGCAGGAGGAATCACGCTACCAGACCTCAGACTACGAGAAATCGATAGTGATCAAAACAGCATGGTATTGGCACAAAGAAAAGTAGATATCTGGAACAGAATAGAGAACCAAGAGATGAATCCAGCTACTTATTGTTTTTTAATCTTTGACAAGCCAATTAAAAACATTCAGTGGGGAAAAGATTTCCTATTTAACAAATGGTGCTGGGTGAACTGGCTGGCAACCTGTAGAAGACTGAAAATGGACCCACACCTTTCACCATTAACTAAGATAGACTCTCACTGGATTAAAGATTTAAACTTAAGACATGAAACTATAAAAATACTAGAAGATAGTGCAGGGAAAACCCTTGAAGGAATCAGTCTGGGCAAGTATTTTATGAGGAATACCCCCCAGGCAACTGAAGCAGCTTCAAAAATACACAACTGGGACTTGACCAAACTAAAAAGCTTCTGCACAGCCAAGAACACAGTAAGTAAAGCAATTAAAGCAATCATCCCTCAGAATGGGAGAAGATATTTGTATTTAAGGTGTCCAATAGTCGGAGATTTCAACACTCCTTTGGCATTGTTGGATTGATTGTTCAATAAGAAGCTGAGCAAAGAAATTTTAGATTTAAACCTAATGATCCAACATTTGGATCTAGCAGACATCTACAGAACATTCCATTCCAACAAAACTGACTACACAACACATACTTCTCATCAGCCCACAGAACTTACTCCAAAATCAATCACATCTTAGGTCACAAGTCTAACCTCAGTAAATTTAAAGAAATAGAAATTATTCCTTGCATCATCTCGGACCACCATGGAATAAAACTTGAACTGAGTAACAACAGGAATCTGCATTCTCATACAAAAACATGGAAGTTAAATAACCTTATAATGAATGATAGCTGGGTCAGATGAGATTAAGAAGGAAATTGCCAAATTTTTGGAAAAACAACAATGAAGACATGAATTATCAGAACCTCTGGGATACCGGAAAGGCAAGACTAAGAGAAAAACTTATAGCCCTGCAAGCATTCCTCAAGAGAGTGGATAGAGAGGAAGTTAATGGGACATCTAGAGCAACCGGATAAAAAAAAGAACATTCCAACCCCAAACTTAGTAAAGAACAGAAATAACCAATATTACAGCAGAATTAAATGAAATTGTAAACAAAAGAATTATACAACAGATGAATAAATCAAAAAGTTGGTTTTTTGGAAAGGTCAATAAAATAGAAAAACCTTTGGCCAACCTAATCAGGAAAAAAAGAGTAAAATCTCTAATCTCATCAATAAGAAACGACAATGATGAAATAACAACAGACCTCTCAGAAATTCAAAAAAAAAAAATCCTCAATGAATACTACAAGAAACTTTATTCTCAGAAATATGAAAATCTGTAGGAAATTTACCAATAAATGGAAGCACGTCACCTTCTGAGACTTAGCCAGAATCAAGTGGAAATGTTGAACAAGCCCATATCAAGTTCTGAAATAGCATCAACCATACAAAACATCCAGAAAAAGAAAAGCTTGAGACCAGATGGTTTCACCTCCGAATTCTACCAAACCTTGAAAGAGGAATTAGTACCTGTATTACTCAACCTGTTCCAAAAGGTAGAAAAAGAAGGAAGACTACCCAACAAGTTCTATGAAGCAAACATCACCCTGATCCCCAAACCAGGAAAAGACCCAACAAGAAAAGAAAATTATAGACCAATATCATTAATGAATATAGATACAAAAATACTCAACCAAGATCCTAAAAACAGAATCCAGCAACACATCAAACAAATTATACATAAAGACCAAGTTGGTTTTATCCCAGGGTCTCAAGGCTGGTTCAATATCCGTAAATCTGTAAGAAAATTCAGCACATAAACAAATTAAAAAACAAAGACCCTATGATTCTCTCAATTGATGCAGAAAAAGCTTTTGATAATATCCAATATCCCTTCATGGTCAGAACACTTAAGAAAATTGGTATAGGGTGGCGCCGTGGCTCAAGGAGTAGGGCGCTGGTCCCATATGCCGGAGGTGGTGGGTTCAAACCTAGCCCCGGCCAAAAAAAAAAAAAAAAAAGTCAGTGGTCTGTCTACTTGCAACATTCTAGAAAGCTTAATAAAAAAAAAAAAAATGGAGACTTTACCTCTTTCATGTTTACATGGATGGAGCTGGAACATATTCTTCTTAGTAAAGTGTCTCAAGAATGGAAGAAAAAGTACCCAATGTACTCACCCTTATTATGAAACTAATGTAGGACCTTCACATGAAAGCTATAACCCAGTTACAACCTAAGAATAGGGAGAAGGGGGAAAGGGAGGGGAGGGAGGGGGAGGTAGGTGAAGGGAGGGGGATTAATGGGATTACACCTGCGGTGCATCTTACAAAGGTATATGTGAATCCTAGTAAATGTGGAATGTAAAGGTCTTAGCAAAATAACCAAAAAAATGCTACAAAAGCTATGTTAACTATTGTGATGAAAATGTGTAAACGATCTTTGAACCAAGTGTATGGTGCCCCATGATCATACTAATGTACACAGCTATGATTTAATAAAAAAAAAAAAGAAAAAAGTTTAAAAAAAAAAGAAAATTGGTATAGAAGGGACATTTCTCACAATAATAGAGGCCATGTACAGCAAACCCACAGCCAACAACATATTGAATGGAGTTAAATTGAAATCATTTCCACTTGGATCAGGAATCAAACAAGGCTGCCCATTGTCTTCATTGCTTTTTAACACTGTAATGGAAGTTTTAGCCACCACAATTAGGGAAGAAAACGTGATCAAGGGTATCCATATATGGTCAGAAGAGATCAAACTTTCACTATTCACAGATGATATGATTGTATATCTGGAAAACACTAGAGATTCTACTACAAAACTCTTAGAAGTGATCAAGGAATACAGCAGCATCTCAGATTACAAAATCAACATTCAGAAATCAGTAGCCTTTATATCTATCAACAATAGTCAAGTTGAAAAAAAAATTAAGGACTCTATTCCATTCACAGTAGTGCCAAAGGAGATGAAATATTTGGGAGTTTATCTAACAAAAAACGTGAAAGATCTCTATAAAAGAACTGTGAAACTCTAAGAAAAGAAATAGCTGAAATTGTTAACAAATGGAAAAACATACTATGCTCATGGCTGGGAAGAATCAACATTGTTAAAATGTCCATACTACCCAAAGCAATATATAATTTTAATCCAATCCCTATTGAAGCTCCACTGTCATACTTTAAAGATCTTGAACATACAATACTTCATTTTATATGGAATCAGAAAATACCTTGAATAGCCAAGACATTACTAAGAAATAAAAACAAAGCCGGAGGAATCACTTTACCAGAGATCTCAGACTATACTACAAAATGGTCATGATCAAAACAGCATGGTACAGGCACAAAAACAGAGAAGTAGATGTCTGTAACAGAATAGAAAACCAAGAGATGAATCCAGCTACTTACCATTATTGAATTTTTGACAAGCTAATTAAAAACATTCAGTGGGGAAAAGATTCCCTATTTAACAAATGGTGCTAGGTGAACTGGCTGGCAACCTGTAGAAGACTGAAACTGGGCCCATTTTTTTCACCAATAACTAAGATAGACTCTCACTGGATTAAAGATTTAAACTTAAGACATGAAACTATAAAAATACTAGAAGAGAATTCAGGGATAACACTTGAAGAAATTGGTCCGGGCGAGTATTTTATGAGGAGGACCGCCGCCCCCCCCCCCCCCCCCGGATAATCGAAGCAGCTTCAAAAATACACTATTGGAACCTGACTAAAGTAAAAAGCTTCTGTACAGTCAAGAACACAGTAAGCAAAGCAAGCAAACAGCTATCAGAATGGGAGAAGATATTTGCAGGTTATATATCCAACAAAGTTCTTTTTTTTTTTTTATTGTTGGGGATTCATTGAGGGTACAATAAGCCAGGTTACACGGATTGTAATTGTTAGGTAAAGTCCCTCTTGCAATCATGTCTTTCCCCCATAAAGTGTGACACACACCAAGGCCCCACCCACCTCCCTCCTTCCCTCTTTCTGTTTCCCCCACGTAACCATAATTGTCATTAATTGTCCTCATATCAAAATTGAGTACATAGGATTCATGCTTCTCCATTCTTGTGATGCTTTACTAAGAATAATGTCTTCCACGTCCATCCAAGTTAATATGAAGGATGTAAAGTCTCCATTTTCTTTAATGGCTGAATAGTATTCCATGGTATACATATACCACAGCTTGTTAATCCATTCCTGGGTTGGTGGGCATTTAGGCTGTTTCCACATTTGGCGATTGTAAATTGAGCTGCAATAAACAGTCTAGTACAAGTGTCCTTATGATAAAAGGATTTTTTTCCTTCTGGGTAGATGCTCAGTAATGGGATTGCAGGATCAAATGGGAGGTCTAGCTTGAGTGATTTGAGGTTTCTCCATACTTCCTTCAGAAATGTTGTACTAGTTTGCAGTCCCACCAGCAGTGTAAAAGTGTTCCCCTCTCTCCACATCCACACAAGCATCTGCAGTTTTGAGATTTTGTGATGTGGGCCATTCTCACTGGGGTTAGATGATATCTCAGGGTTGTTTTGATTTGCATTTCTCTAATATATAGAGATGATGAACAATTTTTCATGTGTTTGTTAGCCATTCATCTGTCATCTTTAGAGAAAGTTCTATTCATGTCTCTTGCCCATTGATCTATGGGATTGTTGGCTTTTTTCATGTGGATTAATTTGAGTTCTGTACAGATCCTAGTTATCAAGCTTTTGTCTGATTGAAAATATGCAAATATCCTTTCCCATTGTGTAAGTTGTCTCTTTGCTTTGGTTATTGTCTCCTTAGCTGTACAGAAGCTTTTCAGTTTAATGAAGTCCCATTTGTTTATTTTTGTTGTTGTTGCAATTGCCATGGCAGTCTTCTTCATGAAGTCTTTCCCCAGGCCAATATCTTCCAGTGTTTTTCCTATGCTTTCTTGGAGGATTTTTATTGTTTCATGCCTTAAGTTTAAGTCCTTTATCCATCTTGAGTCAATTTTTGTGAGTGGGGAAAGGTGTGGGTCCAGTTTCAGTGTTTTACATGTAGACATCCAGTTCTCCCAACACCATTTATTGAATAGGGAGTCTTTCCCCCAAGGTAAGTTCTTGTTTGGTTTATCGAAGATTAGTTGGTTGTAAGATGTTAGTTTCATTTCTTGGTTTTCAATTTGATTCCAAGTGTCTATGTCTCTGTTTTTGTGCCAGTACCATGCTGTCTTGAGCACTATGGATTTATAGTACAAACTAAAATCTGGTATGCTGATGCCCCCAGCTTTATTTTTATTACTAAGAACTGCCTTACCTATCCGGGGTTTTTTCAAGTTCCACACAAAACGCAGAATCATTTTTTCCAAATCTTGAAAGTACGATGTTGGTATTTTGATAGGAATGGCATTGAATAGGTAGCTTGCTTTGGGAAGTATAGATATTTTAACAATGTTGATTTTCCCATCCATGAGCATGGTATGTTCTTCCATTTGTTAATATCCTCTGCTATTTCCTTTTTGAGGATTTCATAGTTTTTTTCATAGAGGTCCTTCACCTCCTTCATTAGGTATATTCCTAGGTATTTCATTTTCTTTGAAACTATGGTTCATGGAGTTGTGTCCTTATTAGCTTCTCATCTTGACTGTTATTGGTGTATACAAAGGCTACTGACTTGTGGACATTGATTTTATATCCTGAAACATTATTGTATTTTTTGATGACTTCCAGGAGTCTTGTGGTTGAGTCTTTGGAGTTCTCTAAGTATAAGATCATGTCATCAGCAAAGAGGGAGAGTATGACCTCCTCTGCTCCCATTTGGATTCCCTTTATTTCCTTGTCTTGCCTAATTGTATTGGCTAGGACATCCAGCACTACGTTGAATAGTAAAGGCGACAGAGGACAACCTTGTCTGGTTCCAATTCTAAGAGGAAAAGCTTTCAGTTTTACTCCATTCAGTAAAATATTGGCTGTGGGTTTGTCATAGATAGCTTCAATCAGTTTTAGAAATTTGCCACCTATGCCTATACTCTTCAGTGTTCTAATTAGAAAAGAAAGTTGGATTTTATCAAAGGCTTTTTCTGCATCTATTGAGAGGATCATGTGATCTTTATTTTTGCCTCTGTTAATAGGGTGGATAATGTTTATGGACTTGCGTATATTAAAGCAGCCTTGCATCCCTGGGATGAAGCCTACTTGATCATGATGAATGACTTTTTTGATGATAAGCTGTAATCTATTGGCTAGGATTTTGTTGAGAATTTTTCCATCTATATTCATGAGAGAGATTGGTCTGAAATTCTTCTTTTTGTTTGGGTATTTTCCTGGTTTTGGTGTCAGGGTGATGTTTGCTTCATAGAATGTGTTGGGGAAGATTTCTTCTTCCTCAGTTTTTTGGAATAATTTCTGCCGTACAGGAATAAGCTTTTCTTTAAAGGTTTGGTAGAATTCTGGAGTGAAGCCATCTGGACCAGAGCATTTTTTAGTTGGAAGGTTTTTTATTGTTTCTTTGATCTCAGTGCTTGAAATTGGTCTGTTCAGGAGGTCTATTTCTTCCTGGCTTAGTCTAGGGAGAGGGTGTGTATCCATATATTGATCGATTTCCTTCACATTGTCAAATTTCTGGGCATAGAGTTTCTGGCAGTATTCAGAGATGATCTCTCGTATCTCTGTGGGATCAGTTGTTATTTTCCCTTTATCATTTCTGATTGAGGTTACTAGAGATTTTACTTTTCTATTTCTAGTTAGTCTGGCCAATGGTTTATCTATTTTATTTATTTTTTCAAAAAACCAATTCCTTGTTTCATTAATTTTCTGAATGATTCTTTTGTTTTCAATTTCATTGATCTCTGATTTGATTTTGGAGATTTCTTTTCTTCTACTGAGTTTAGGCTTAGATTGTTCTTCTTTTTCCCATTCCATAAGATCTCTTGTGAGATTATTGATGTGCTGTCTTTCTGTTTTTCGAATGTAGGCATCTAAAGTGATGTATTTTCCTCTCAAAACTGCTTTTGCACTATCCCACAGGTTTTGGTAGCTTGTGTCTTCATTGTTGTTATGCTCAAGGAAGTTAATGATTTCCTGTTTTATTTCTTCCTGCACCCATCTGTTATTCAACAGAAGATTGTTTAATATCCATGCCTTTGGGTGGGGTCGAGCATTTTTGTTAGAGTTGAGTTCCCCCTTTAGTGCCTTATGGTCTGAAAAGTTACAAGGTAAAATTTCAATTCTTTTGATTCTGTTGATATTTGTTTTGTGTTCCAGGATATGATCAATTTTGGAGAATGTTCCATGGGGTGATGAGAAGAATGTATATTCTTTATCTTTGGGTGGAGTGTTCTATATGCCTTTATCAAGCATAGTTGTTCTAGGCTTTCATTTAAATCTCTTATATCTTTGTTTAATTTCTGTTTAGATGATCTGTCCAGCTCTGTAAGAGGAGTGCTAAAGTCCCCTTTTATGATGGTATTATCAGATATCATATTACTCAGACTGCGTAAGGTCTGCTTCAAGAATCTGGGAGCATTTAAATTGGGTGCATAAATATTTAGAATTGAAATGTCTTCTTGTTGTATTTTTCCCTTGACCAATATAAAGTGACCATCTTTGTCTTTTTTGACGTTAGTTACTTTAAATCCACATGTATCTGAAAATAAGATTGCAAATCCTCTTTTCTTCTGAATTCCATTTGCCTGAAAAATTGTCTTCCAACCCTTGACTCGCAGCTTTAATTTGTCTTTTGAAGCCAGGTGTGTTTCTTGCAGACAGCAAATGGATGGCTTGTGTTTTTTAATCCAGTCAGCCAATCTATGTCTCTTCAGTGGGGAATTCAAGCCATTAACATTTATTGAGATAATTGATAAGTGTGGTAGTATTCTATTCATCTTATTTTGTGAGAGTCCATTGCTTTGTTTTATCTTTGGCATCAGTCTGGAGGTTTGGTTCTTTAATTTCTGAGTTCTTACTTTGCTGCTGATCCATTGTGGTGGTCAGTGTGCAGAACAGGTTGAAGTATTTCCTGTAGAGCTGCTCTTGTTGTGGCGAATTTCCTCAATGTTTGTATATCCGTAAATGATTTGATTTCTCCATCAATTTTGAAGCTTAGCTTAGCAGGGTACAGAATTCTGGGTTGGAAATTGTTCTGTTTAAGTAGATTAAAGGTAGATGACCCATTGTCTTCTTGCTTGGAAAGTTTCATTAGAGAAGTCTGCGGTCACTCTGATGGATTTGCCCCTGTAGGTCAACTGGCGCTTACTCCTGGCAGCTTGCAGAATCTTTCTTTTGTCTTGACTTTGGACAGGTTCATCACAATGTGTCTTGGAGAAGCTCGGTTAGAGTTGAGGCGACCTGGGGTCCGATATCCCTCTGAAAGCAGTGTGTCAGAATCTTTGGTTATATTTGGGAAATTTTCTTTTATAATATTCTCTAGTATGGCTTCCATTCCTCTGGGGCATTCTTCTTCCCCTTCTGGAATTCCTATAACTCGTATGTTGGAACGCTTCATAAAGTCCCATAATTCTGACATTGAACATTCTGCTTTCTCTCTCTTCCTTTCTGCTCCTTTTACTGTCTGAGTTATCTCAAGAACTTTGTCTTCTACTTCTGAAATTCTTTTTTCTGCATGGTCTAACCTATTGCTGATACTTTCCATTGCATCTTTAAGTTCCCTAATTGACTGTTTCAGTTCCTTCAGCTCTGCTATATCCTTTTTATGTTCTTCATATCGTTCATCTCTGATTTGATTCTGTTTTTGAATTTCCTTTTGGTTATTTTCCACTTTATTAGCATTTTCCTTCATTGTTTCCATCATTTCTTTCATTGTTTTCAACATTTGTATTCTAAATTCCCTCTCTGTCATTCCTAACATTTCTTTACAGGTGGAATCATCTGCAGTAGCTACCTCATGGTCCCTTGTAGGGGTTGTTCTGGACTGGTTCTTCATGTTGCCTGGAGTTTTCTGCTGATTCTTCCTCATGAGTGATTTCTTTTATCTGTTTCCTTGCCCTAATTTTACTTTCACTTCCTCTTGCTCTTTAAGTTCTCGTGCCTGTGGAAGTTATGGGCAGGTTTAGACGGATTGAACACACGCGACCACTTGCTGGTTTTCTACTGTTTTAGTCCTCCTTTTGGGGTCCAGAAGTCTCTCGCTGACTCCCTGTATCCTCATAGGCGTGATGATAGGCAGATCCCACCAGCCAGAGATGCCTGGAGTCCTATCTCCCCAGACTCATGGTGCCCAGATGAAAGGAAGCTGTTACTCGGCCGCCATCTTGCTCTGCCTCCTCGAAACAGAACTTTTAATGTTATTCACCCTCCTTAATAATATTTCTCTGAGGGGCTATTTTTACATTCCTAAAATGCAGAAAGAGCAGCACTTCAATCTCTTTTTAAGTACAAAAGGAGATAGATCATTGTGTGTGAACTTGGACACCCTGTGGGACTTTCATTAATGTGTAGGAGTCTTTAACTTAAACCAGGTGTTCCATTGTGCTGAAAATTGTGTTCAGTGCTCAAATGAAGTAATAGTCACCGAACTTGTCATGTATCTGGTGAACACTGGTAACCACTGCAGACCTTCTGATGCACTGGGAAACCACCATAGCAGGTCTGCAGAGAGCGCCGGGCTCAGGTAGGTCCTACTGCCTTGGAACAATCCAAACTGGTGCCTGGGTGGGGAGAGAGAGAATCCCCTGCCCAGAGGGAACACTGCAAGTGTTGTAGCCCTTAAGCTTTTTGTTTGTTCTTGGACACTACTACCATTAGATATCTGTTCATTTCATTGTTCCCTCCCTGGGTGGGAGGGTTGGATGCAACCCCTGTGTCTTACCCCACACCGCTTATTATTCCTTTTCTACATTTGAATGCATTGCTACGTTTTTTATTTGGATACAGAGCCTCAGCTGTTGCCCTGGATAAAATGCAGTGGCATCACAGCTCACAGCCACCTCAACCTTCTGGGCTCACGCAATTCTCTTGCCACCCCCTCACAGGCAGCTATGACTACAGGCACCCACCACATGCCAAGCTGTTTTTTGTTTTGTTTTGTTTTGGGAATTTTTGGTTGCAGTTATCATTTTGTTTGGCAGATGGAGCTTGATTCAAACCCACCAGCTCAGGTGTATGTGGCTGGAACCTTAGCCTCTTGAGCCACAGGCATGGAGTCTCATGGCTAGGTTTTGATCTCTGCCTTGACTGCTCTGAGTTACAGAGAGCAAACAAATATTCACTCTATGCAAATCAAACAATAGCTTACCTTGTTTAACCAATTTTTAGCCCTTTCAGAAAAAAATACACAAATATGTCTATATATCCATATTCTGAACTTCCCAGCATATTTTTTAACTATCATATACTTATGATATCATGTGTGGCATATTAATAGTCTTGGTAAATTTTAAGGCAATGTGTCCAATGTGGGAGCCCCCCAGCCATGTTTGCCAGTTCAGTTTAAATTTATTTAAGTTGAAGACAATTAAAAATTCAAATTTTCCATCACACTAGCCCAGTGCTTTTTTCATTAGAAATGATTTTGTTCCTCTAGGACATAGGATAATGTCCAGGGACACTGGAGAAATTACTGACATATGATGGGTGAGGGTGAGGGACAGACACAGCTCAGTACCACACAGTGGGCAGGATGCCCTACCACAGAGAAGCCTCTGGCTGTAAAGGTCAACAGTGCCAAAGAGGAGAAACAGTGCTGGCCTCCTTAGAGTGCTCAGTGTGTGTGTGTGTGTCAGAGGCTGGGATATTTTCTGGATGGCACAGACATGCAGGGTGCCCCTCCCATAGGAATGGAACAGGGAAGACTGTCTCACAAGAGAGGGAAGACTGAAGTACACTTAAGGGGAGGAAGCAAGAGAGCGGGAAAGTGATATTCTTACGAAAAAGTTCTTTAAATGGGGTGCGACAGGTTCTAGATTTCTTTCTCATTGACAAGTCTGTCTTTGACTTTGGAAAGTGTGACTGTTACTGGAGTCACACTATTTGTAATGTTGATAGTGCTTGCTGTTTGTGTGGCACTCTTCAACTGACTTTACCATAAATTGTCTAATTTAATTTTTGCAAGACTCTCTAATTTTTGTGAGAAGCCCTCCTTTTTATGGATTATAAAAATGAAACTGGAAGCAATTATTCTGGCTGTCATAAATAAATGAATGTACCAAGGGTGCAACAAAATGTAGACACGTTTTAAGAAAGTGAATCATGTATTAAAATGCTGATACTCATTTTAATAACGAAAAATGAATGCAAGTCACATTTGACTTCTGCAATTACAAGAGGTGCTCAAAGTGGTTACCATTGGTGCCCAGACACTTCTGATTATAGCAACCAAAGTAATAACATAGATAACAGCTCTTAAGATGGGTATATGTTTTGTTGGCACCCATGGTATTTTTAAAAAGAAAAGTGGCTAGAACACGGCCGTGTAAAAGTGGTGAGGAACCCCGGTCTTCTGACTTGTGAGTTTTCATCTTTCCCACAGTCATCACTGTTGCTTCTTTGGTAAAGTTTCTAAGGATAAAAAGATGAATGAGCAACATTTGAAATAGATCAGCTCTCAAAACCTCAAATGTTTTTTATGTCCCAATTTTACACAGTTACTCTTGAAAGTCAGTGAAATAAATTTATAAAGAAAATGTGATTCTTTGTCCCTCACTGAATATGAATATGCCAGGTATGGGTCTTCACAAATTCCCAGATCACAATTCTACTCGAAGTTCTCATTAAAGAAGAGAAAAATGCCATTCCCTCCCACACTTCAGCAGAGCTGGGCACACACATTGCAGCCTTTTATGGACCGTATTGGTATTTTACTTTTCATCTCAGGAAGAACATTTTCTTTGGATTAATTTTTGTGAATAAAGATAATATAATGCATGTATCTTAGGTTTTATTACAAGTTCTATTTTACAAATAAAAGTTGGAGATATGTTTAAGCAGTCTTGTAGTAGTTAGGCTATCTTAGCCAGATGAGCTACTTTGGAGAGGAAATCAAATATGTAATATTGAACCAGATATATAGGAACTCTATGCTCTAATTCAGTAATCTGAAGGCCGGCTAGTATAAGGGCAAACAAGCTGGGTATTTGGGTTAAATAAAAGTACAAATCAGTCAAAATAGCTTTTGCTTACACAAGTAAGGAATATAAATTAGGACACAAAAGGCAATAATACTACTTTTAAATGTTTTCTAGACTGTATTGTTGAGACAGAAACATGAAATTTTAGAGGCCCATTAAATGGGTTTCTTACATTAAAGTTCTTGATGGTTGCATTCTAGCAGTGTTATTTTCAGCTCCACTTTTAGAAAGAGACTGTTGTTATTATTCTCCAAGGTTTATTATGGACTGGGGGTTGGACTATCTTTGAACGGGACGACAGAGGAAATACTTTCTTATGAAGTGACCACCAGGCCTTTCTTAGAGTAAAGAAGTGAGGAGACCTGAGGTGATTCTGCTTCTCTGTTCTGGGAGGGGAGGCCATGTATTGGCCATTTATGTATTTTCATGTGTTCTGCCTGTGAAAATTTGTAATACATTATGTTGCAAAATACTTCAGAGTTTCTCTTTTTCTCAACATTTGAAAGGAAATTTGTGCCAGTTGAGGGGTGCCACATTCATAGCTTTTGGGTTTTGAGACCTGCATTTCTTACATGGGATGTACAATTAGCCAAAGTGCACTGAACTCAATTCTAGATCTTTTTCTCTAACTCCTGTAACAAATTTCAGATCCAATTTGGGAAGAATGACTATACTCTGAGAGGGGCTGCACCAATGCTTATTTCCTATAATATTAGATGCAGGTGTTTCTCTGGAAGGAAGACAGGACTGAAGGCAGAACACAGGTGACCTAGGAAGGAGGTTTTAAAAAAAAAAACGTATAAATATATCTATCTCCACACTTCTGATTGCCAGAGAACATCCATTTGGAGTTTCTCCATGGGTCATGCGCTCCCACACATTTCTGGTGTGAGTTGGGGTTTTGTGTATATCATTTACCAATGACTATGAATGGGCCATGTTTGTTTGATTACAAAGCACACACTTCCCTACATGATATTGGATCTTCTCTGCCCTTCAGACTATAAAAAGGATTAAAAAATTGCCACCCCTCAGTTGGGGCCAGGAATTTTAAGAGTACATTTTTCTTCTATTAGCAAAACTTGCTGATTTCATAATTCTCCTTCCCTGAATCACAGGAAAGCAGACCAAATAGCCATTTCTCCCCATTTATTAAAAATAAATAAATAAATAAAAATAACTTAGAAAGAATGCTGTTTCTAAAACATAAAACAGTCTATCCATTGGGGAAGCATTTTCTGCACTCTTTCAGAGGTTTAAATATTAGTTCTGCTTCTTGTTTCTCTATATCGTAAAAACGAAGGGACCTCTTCCTTTCAGAGGTTCCTTCTATATTAAAAAAAAAAGTCCAGATGATGAGTTTTTGTCATGAAGAATGAAGCCTGGGTGGCACAATGAGACTTTCTCTCAGTGAACTCACAAACAGAAAAGCACTATACACAAGTGATGTGAACAGAAATCCGGTTTGCACCTTTCTACAAATATCCCGTTGTCTGCCTTTTACTTGCCTTGACTCACGTTTCTAGAAACATATTTTTGAATTTTAAATATTTAACAGGAAGCAATTGTCATTCACGGAGATGAAATTACTACCTTTCCTTAAACAATGCGACCTTTCATAACTACCTCATAAGGTGACCCTCTAGTATTTCACTTCTCTTTTTTCTGTGGCTGGGTTGGGGTGAGTTTTTCTCACAGGTGCCCTATGAACTATAGTTCACCTGATTCACCCGATTGGCCTAAATTACATTAAAAAAAAAAAGATCTTCCCCACCCAAGTTCTTCTCACATACCCTTTTGCACTATAAATGCTTACATTTCCTACAACATCAGAGGGGTGTAAATATTCAGGGAAGGTGTACTTGCTGAAGCGGATGTATTTCTTTTTTGACAATATCAACTAAACCACTTATTAATTAATCTGTTTTATAATTTTATTTATTTTTATTTAATTTACCTATTATGTCCCAGAGCCTTTCTACCCTTTCTTGTTTTTTTTTATTTATTCTTTTTTTTATTAAATCATACCTGTGTACATTAGTATAATCATGGGGCACCCTACCTTGGTTCATAGACCATTTGACACATTTTCATCACACTAGTGAACATAGCCTTCCTGCCATTTTCTTAGTTATTTTGCTAAGACCTTTACATTCCACATTTACTAAGATTCACATATACCCTTGTAAGATGCACCGCACGTGTAATCCCATCAATCCCCCCTCCCTTTCCACACCTCCCCCCTCCCACACTTCCCTTTCCCCTTACCCCTATTCTTAGGTTGTAACTGGGTTATAGATTTCATGTGAAGGTCCTACATAAGTTTCATAATAAGGGTGAGAACATTGGGTATTTTTTCTTCCATTCTTGAGACACTTTACTATGAACAATATATTCCAGCTCCATCCATGTAAACATGAAAGAGGTAAGGTCTCCATCTTTCTTTAATGCTGCATAGTATTCCATGGTGTACATATACCACAATTTATTAATCCTTTCAGGGATTAATGGGCATTTGGGCTTATTCCATGACTCAGCAATTATGAATAGGGCTGCAATAAACATTCTGATACAAATATCTTTATTATGATTTCATATTTGGTCTTCTGGGTATATGCCCAGTAGAGGAATTACAGGATTGAATGGCAAATCTATTTTTAGATCTCTAAGTGTTCTTCATATATCTTTCCGAAAGGAATATATTAATTTCCAATCCCACCAGCAGTACAAAAGTGTTCCCTTTTCTCCACATCCATGCCAACATCTCTGGTCTTGGAATTTCGTAGTATAGGCTAGTCTCACTGGAGTTAGATGATATCTCAAAGTAGTTTTGATTTGCATTTCTCTGATGATTAAAGATGATGAGCTTTTATTCATATGTCTGAAGGCCACGCGCCTGTCTTCAGAGAAGTTTCTCTTCAAATCCTTTGCCCAGCCTGTGACAGGATTCCTTGTTCTTCTCTTGCTAATGCGTTTGAGTTCTCGGTGCATTCTGGTTATTACACCTTTGTCGGAAACATAACCTGCAAATATCTTCTCCCATTCTGAGGACTGTTTGCTTGCTTTACTTACTGTGCTCTTGGCTGTGCAGAAGCTTTTTAGTTTGATCAAGTCCCAATAGTGTATTTTTGAAGCACCTTCAATTGCCCTGGAGGTCCTTCTCATAAAAAACTTGCCCAACCCAATTTCTTCAAGGGTTTTCCCTGCAGTATCTTCTAGTATTTTTATAGTTTCATGTCTTAGGTTTAAATCTTTAATCCAGTGAGAGTCTATCTTGGTTAATGATGAGAGGTGTGGGTCCAATTTCAGTCTTCTACAGGTTGCCAGCCAGTTCACCCAGCACCATTTGTTAAACAGGAAATCTTTTCCCCATGGACTGTTTTTAATTGGCTTGTCAAAGATTAAACAATGGTAAGTAGCTGGATTCATCTCTTGGTTCTCTATTCTGTTCCAGCCTTCACTTCTCTGTTTTTGTGCCAATAGCATGTTCTTTTGATCACTATCGATTTGTAGTATAGTCTGAGGTCTGGTAGCATGATTCCTCCTACTTTGTTTTTATTTTTGAGTAATGCCTTGGCTATTCGAGGTTTTTTCTGATTCCATATAAGAAGAAGTATTGTTTTTTCATGATTTTAAAGTATGACAGTGGAGCTCATACTCAACTGGGGATTGCATTGAAATTACATATTGTTTGGGTAGTATGGACATTTTAACAATGTTGATTCTTCCCAGCCATGAGAATGATATGTTTTTCCATTTGTTAACATTCTCAGCTATCTCTTTCTTAGAGTTCCATTTTTCTCTTTATATAGATCTTTCACATCCTTTTTTAGATAAACTCCCAAAGAAGATAATTCTTTGGCACTACTGTGACTAGGATAGAGTCCTTAATTGTTTTTTCAACTTGACTATTTTTGGTATATATAAAGGCTACCAATTTATGGATGATTTTGTAACCTGAGACGCTGCTGCATTCCTTGATCACTTCTAAGAGTTTTGTAGTAGAGGAGGCGGAGCAAGATGGTGACCGAGTAACAGCTTCCTTGCATCTGGGCACCGTGAGTCTGGGGAGATAGGACTCCAGGCATCTCTGGCTGGTGGGATCTACCTATCATCACCCCTGTGAGGATACAGGGAGTCAGAGAGATTTCTGGACCCCAAGAAGAGGACTAAAACAGTGAAAAAATGGTAAGTAGTTGCATGTGTTCGATAGGTCTAAACCCGCCCGCAACTATAAGTTCAGTAGCAGTGAGACGGCAAACAAGAAAGGCATTACCTGTGAACTGTTTTGGTGTCTTTGCACTTGGCACTCAGTTCAACTGCCTTGGGGAGAGCCTAAGTGGGAGTGCAGAGAACTTTGGTTGTTGTCTAGGGCCCCAGTCTGAGCCGATGAGCTAGACAGAGTTAATATTGTTTGGCTGTGCGTCACATGGAGCCATTTGAGCAATCTGCCCTGGCAAGCTGCACCCTCAGGGTCGCAGAGCTAGAATCAGATGGGAGCTGGTAACCCAGTGACTGAGTAGCCTAAGGGCAGGGTCTGAGCCCCATTGCAGCCCTAACCCTCAGGGGCAGAGTGAGACCGCTTTTGGCACACTGGGTAAGTGGATAGCCACTTCAGCAGTGATTCCAGTGACAAACACTTTCCTGAGAAAGCTTCTGCTCAGCAAGTTTAGAAGTTCAAAGAGCCTTTTAACTGGGCTGAAGAGAGATTAAGGGTGTTTACCTGCTGGGCTTTGAGAAATCAGCAGCCTCCTCTTGTATCAGAACTGTGATTAACATCTCATACCCAAAACTCCTTTGAGATATCCTCTAACTCCAATGAGACTAGCCTATATCACAAAATCCCAAGACCAGAGATGTTGGCGTGGACGTGGAGAAAAGGGAACACTTTTGCACTGCTGGTGGGAATGCAAATTAATACATTCCTTTTGGAAAGAGCTATGGAGAACACTTAGAGATCTAAAAATAGATCTGCCTGTAATCCCAGGCATGTAATCCCAGGCAGTAATCCCTCTACTGGGCATATACCCAGAAGACCAAAAATCACACCATAACAAAGATATTTGTATCAGAGTGTTTAATGCAGTCCAATTCCTAATTGCTAAGTCATGGAAAAAGCCCAAGTGCCCATCGATCCACGAATGGATTAATAAATTGTGGTATATGTACACCATGGATTATTATGCAGCCTTAAAAAAGATGGAGACTTTACCTCTTTCATGTTTACATGGATGGAGCTGGAACATATTCTTCTTAGTAAAGTGTCTCAAGAATGGAAGAAAAAGTACCCAACATACTCACCCTTATTATGTAACAAATGTAGGACCTTCACATGAAATCTATAACCCAGTTACAACCTAAGAATAGGGAGAAGGGGGAAAGGGAGGGGAGGGAGGGGGGAGATAGGTGGAGGGATGGGGATTAATGGGAATACACCTGCGGTGCATCTTACAAGGGTATATGTGAATCCTAGTAAATGTGGAATGTAAAGGTCTTAGCAAAATAACTAAGAAAATGCTATGAAAGCTATGTTAACTAGTGTGATGAAAATGTGTCAAACGATCTATGAACCAAGTGTATGGTGCACCATGATCATATTAATGTACACAGATATGATTTAATAAAAATTTAAAAAAAAACATCTCATACCCCAGAAGACCATGTGTTGTACAGACAATATTCAATAACATATACATTCTGCTTTGTTTTTTGTTGTGGGTTTTCTTTTGTTCAGTTTGGTTATTTTTTTTTGTTTGTTTATTTTGATGTTGTTGATGTTGTTTTGCTTTTTAATTTCAACCTTTTCCATACAGATGCTTTTTCTTTCTCAATTTTTCTAGTTTAATTATAATTTCCCATTGCTGCCTTTTTCAATAACTAGAAGTTCAATATTGCTAGTGTTTGTACTGCTATTATTTGGTTTTTCACCCAATTTTATCCCATAAAGTTTTCTGTTTGCTTGTTTTCGTTTGATTTATAGCATTTGTGTCTTTCCTCTCTACTTGGTGGAGGTCAGGTACTGTGTCTGATCAGGTTAGCAAAGAGCTGCTGACCTCAAGGGAACCACCCAACTGGGCACCCCGAGAAGGTGGGGTTTTTTTATGGTTGTGTCAAAGTACCCTACTATAACCTATTTTGTTCTGTCTCCCTCTATCTGTGCCTTTCTTCTTTTTGTCAATATTCCTTTTACCCACCCCCTCTCCTTTCTCTATTTTTCTTTTTTTTCTTTTCACTCAGCCCTCCTTCCTTTCATCCCGTTTTGTTCTCTCCAACCTTCTCACCCCAATGTTCCTGTAATGCTCAGTCCACAGGCACGAGAACTTAAAGAGCAATAGGAAGTGAAAGGAAAATTAGGGCAAGGAAACAGATAAAAGAAACCACTTATGAGGGAGAATCAGCAGAAAACTCCAGGCAATATGAAGAACCAGTCTAGAACAACCCCGACCATGAGGTAGCTACTGCAGATGATTACCACCTATAAAGAAATGTTAGGAATGACAGAAAGGGAATTTAGAATACACATGTTTAAAACAAAGAAAGAAATTATGGAAACAATGAAGGAAACTGTTAATGAAGTGGAAAATAACCAAAAGGAAATCCCAAAACATAATCATATACGAGATAGACGATATGAAGAATATAAAAAGGATATAGCAGAGCTGAAGGAACTGAAACAGTCATTTAGGGAACTTAAAGATGCAATGGAAAGTATCAGCAACATTTTAGAACTTGCAGAAGAGAGAATTTCAGAGGTAGAAGACAAAGATCTTGAGATAACTCAGATAGTAAAAGAGGCAGAAAAGAAGAGAGAGAAAGCAGAACGTTCACTGTCAGAATTATGGGACTTTATGAAACGTTCCAACATACGAGTTATAGGAATTCCAGAAGAGGAGAAGAATGCCCCAGAGGAATGGAAGCCATACTAGAGAATATTATGAAAGAAAATTTCCCAAATATCACCAAAGATTCTAACACACTGCTTACAGAGGGCTATCGGACCCCAGGTCACCTCAACTCTAACTGAGCTTCTCCAAGACACATTGTGATGAACCTGTCCAAAGTCAAGACAAAAGAAAAGATTCTGCAAGCTTCCAGGAGTAAGTGCCAGTTGATTTACAGGGGCAAATCCATCACAGTGACCGCAGACTTCTCTAATGAAACTTTCCAAGCAAGAAGACAATGGTCATCTACCTTTAATCTACTTAAACAGAACAATTTCCAGCCCAGAATTCTGTACCCCGTTAAGCTAAGCTTCAAAATTGACGGACACACCAAATCATTTACAGATATACAAACATGGAGAAAATTCGCCACAACAAGAGCAGCTCTACAGGAAATACTTCAACCTGTTCTGCACACTGACCACCACAATGGATCAGCAGCAAAGTAAGAACTCAGAAATTAAAGGACAGAACCTAACCTCCACACTGATACAAAAGATAAAACTAAGAAATGGACACTCACAACATAAGACGAATAGAATTCTACCACACTTATCAATTATCTCAATAAATGTTAATGGCTTGAATTCCTCACTGAAGAGACATAGATTGGCTAACTGGATTAAAAAACACAAGCTATCCATTTCCTCTCTGCAAGAAACACACCTGGCTTTAGAAGACAAATTAAAGCTCCAAGTCAAGAAATGGAAGACAATTTTTCAGGCAAATGGAATTCAGAAGAAAAGAGGAGTTGCAATCTTATTTTCAGATACATGTGGATTTAAAGCAACTAAAGTCAAAAAAGACAAAGATGGTCACTTTATATTGGTCAAGGGAAAAATACAACAAGAAGACATTTCAATTCTAAATATCTATGCACCCAATTTAAATGCTCCCAGATTCTTGAAACAGACCTTACTCAGTCTGAGCAATATGACATCTGATAATACCATAATAACAAGGGACTTTAACCCTCCTCTTACAGAGCTCGACAGATCCTCTGAATAGAAATTAAACAAAGATAAAAGAGATTTAAATGAGACCCTACAACAACTGTGCTTGATAGACGCATATAGAACACTCCACTCCAAAGATAAAGAATATACATTCTTCTCATCACCGCATGGAACATTCTCCAAAATTGATCATATTCTGGGACAAAAAACAAATATCAACAGAATCAAAAGAATTGAAAATTTACCTTGTTTCTTGTCAGACCATAAGGTATTAAAGGTGGAACTCAACTCTAACAAAAATGCTCCACCCCACCCAAAGGCATGGAAATTAAACACTATTCTGTTGAATAAGAGATTGGAAGAAATAAAACAGGGAATCATTAACTTCCTTGAGCATAAAGACACAAGCTACCAAAACCTATGAGATATTGCAAAAGCGGTTTTGAGAAAAAAATTTATTGTTATACATGCCTACATTCGAAAAACAGAAAGAGAGCACATCAGCAATCTCACAAAAAATCTTATGGAATTGGAAAAAGAAGAAAAATCTAAGCCTAAACTCAGTGGAAGAAAAGAAATATCCAAAATCAAATCAGAGATCAGTGAAATTGAAAAGAAAAGAATCATTCAGAAAATCAATGAAACAAGGAGTTGGTTTTTTGAAAAAATAAATAAAATATATAAACCATTGGCCGGACTAATGAGGAATAGAAAAGTAAAATCTCTAGTAACCTTAATGAGAAATGATAAAGGGGAAATAACAACTGATTTCACAGAGATACAAGAGATCATCTCTGAATACTACTAGAAACTCTATGCCCAGAAATTTCACAATGTGAAGGAAATGTATAAGTATTTGGAATCACACCCTCTCCCTAGACTCAGCCAGGAAGAAATAGAGCTCCTGAACAGACCAATTTCAAGCACTGAGATCAAAGAGACAATAAAAAAAATTTTTCCAACCAAAAAATGGCCTGGTCCAGATGGCTTCACCCGAGAATTCTATCAAACCTTCAAGGAAGAGCTTATTCCTATACTGCAGAAATTATTCCAAAAAATTGAGGAAGAAGGAAGCTTCCCCAACACATTCTATGAAGCAAACATCACCCTGATACCAAAACCAGGAAAAGACCCAAACAAAAAGAAGAATTTCAGACCAATCTCTCTCATGAATATAGATGCAAAAATTCTCAACAAAATCCTAGCCAATAGATTACAGCTTATCATCAAAAAAGTCATTCATCATGGGCGGCGCCTGTGGTTCAAGGAGTAGGGCGCCTGTCCCATATGCCGGAGGTGGCAGGTTCAAACCTAGCCACGGCCAAAAACCACAAAAAAAAAAAAAAAAGTCATTCATCATGATCAAGTAGACTTCATCCCAGGGATGCAAGGCTGGTTTAATGTACGCAAGTCTAAACGTTATCCACCAGAATAACAGAGGCAAAAATAAAGATCACATGATCCTCTCAATAGATGTAGAAAAAGCATTTGATAAAATCCAGCATCCTTTTCTAATTAGAACACTGAAGAGTATAGGCATAGGTGGCACATTTCTAAAACTGATTGAAGCTATCTATGACAAACCCACAGCCAATATTTTACTGAATGGAGTAAAACTCAAAGCTTTTCTTCTTAGAACTGGAACCAGACAAGGTTATCCTCTCTCACCTTTACTATTCAACGTAGTGCTGGAAGTCCTAGCCAATACAATTAGGCAAGACAAGGAAATAAAGGGAATCCAAATGGGAGCAGAGGAGGTCAAACTCTCCCTCTTTGCTGACGACATGATCTTATACTTAGAGAACCCCAAAGACTCAACCACAAGACTCCTAGAAGTCATCAAAAAATACAGTAATGTTTAAGGATATAAAATCAATGTCCACAAGTCAGTAGCCTTTGTATACACCAATAACAGTCAAGATGAGAAGCTAATTAAGGACACAACTCCCTTCACCATAGTTTCAAAGAAAATGAAATACCAAGGAATATACCTAATGAAGGAGGTGAAGGAACTCTGTGAAGAAACTATGAAATCCTCAGAAAGGAAATAGCAGAGGAAATTAACAAATGGAAGAACATACCATGCTCATGGATGGGAAGAATCAACATTGTTAAAATGTCTATACTTCCCAAAGCAATCTACCTATTCAATGCCATTAATATCACAATACCAACCTCGAACTTTCAAGATTTGGAAAAAATTATTCTGCATTTTGTATGGTACTAGAAAAGAATCCCATATAGCTAAGGCAGTTCTCTGTAACAAAAATACAGCTGGGGGCATCAGCATACCAGATTTTAGTCTGTACTACAAAGCCATAGTGCTCAAGACAGCATGGTACTGGCACAAAAACAGAGACATAGACACTTGGAATCGAATTGAAAACCAAGGAATGAAACGAACATCTTAGAACCACCTAATCTGCGATAAACCAAACAAGAACATACCAAGGGGGAAAGACTCCCTATTCAATAAATGGTGTTGGGAGAACTGGATGTCTACATGTAAAAGACTGAAACTGGACCCACACCTTTCCCCACTCACAAGAATTGATTCAAGATGGATCAAGGACTTAAATTTAAGGCATGAAACAATAAAAATCCTCAAAGAGAGCATAGGAAAAACACTGGAAGACTGCCATGGCAATTGCAACAACAACAAAAATAAACAAATGGGACTTCATTAAACTGAAAAGCTTCTGTACAGCTAAGGAGACAATAAGCACAGCAAAGAGACAACCCACACAATGGGAAAGGATATTTGCATATTTTCAATCAGACAAAAGCTTGATAATTAGGATCTATAGAGAACTCAAATTAATCCACATGAAAAAAGCCAACAATACCATCTATCAGTGGGCAAGAGACATGAATAGAAGTTTCTCTAAAGATGATAGATGGATGGCTAACAAACACATGAAAAAATGTTCATCATCTCTATATATTAGAGAAATGCAAATCAAAACAACCCTGAGATATCATCTAACCCCAGTAAGAATGGCCCACATCACAAAATCTCAAAACTGCAGATGCTGGTGTGGATGTGGAGAGAAGGGAACACTTTTACACTGCTGGTGGGACTGCAAACTAGTACAACCTTTCTGGAAGGAAGTCTGGAGAAACCTCAAAGTACTCAAGCTAGACCTCCCATTTGATCCTGCAATCCCATTACTGGGCATCTACCCAAAAGGAAAAAAATTCCTTTTATCATAAGGACACTTGTACTAGACTGTTTATTGCAGCTCAATTTACAATCGCCAAAATGTAGAAACAGCCTAAATGCCCACCAACCCAGGAATGGATTAACAAGCTGTGGTATATGTATACCATGGAATACTATTCAGCCATTAAAAAGAATGGAGACTTTACATCATTCGTATTAACCTGAATGGAAGTGAAAGACATTATTCTAGTAAAGTATCACAAGAATGGAGCAGCATGAATCCTATGGACTCAATTTTGATATGAGGACAATTTCTGACAATTAAGGTTATGAGGGGGGGAAAGCAGACAGAGGGATGGAGGGAAGGGAGTGAGCCCTTGGTTTGAGTCACACTTTATGGAGGCAAGACATGATTGCAAGAGGAACTTTACCTAACAATTGCAATCAGTGTAACCTGGCTTATTGTACCCTCAATGAATCCCCAACAATAAAAAAAAAAGAGTTTTGTAGTAGAGTCCCTAGTGTTTTCCAGATACACAATCATATATCTGCAAAGAGCGATAGTTTGATCTCTTCTGACTCTATGTGGATACCCTTGATCGCCTTTTCTTCCCTAATTGTGGTGACTAATACTTCCATTACAATGTTAAAAAGCAATGGAGACAATGGGCAGACAATATCTGGTTCCAGATCTGAGTGGAAATGATTCCAATTTAACTCCATTCAATATGATATTGGCTGTGGGTTTGCTGAGTATGGCCTCTATCAGTTTAAGAAATGTCCCTTCTGGGCTTCGCCTGTAACTCAGTGAGTAGGGCGCTGGACCCATATGCCGAGGGTGGCGTGTTCAAACCCAGCCCCAGCCAAACTGAACACAAAAATAGCCGGGCCTTTGGCGGGCGCCTGTAGTCCCAGCTGCTCAGGAGGTTGAGGCAAGAGAATTGCGTAAGCCCAAGAGTTAGAGGTTGCTGTGAGCTGTATGACGCCATGGCACTCTACCCGAGGGCAGTACAGTGAGACTCTGTCTCTACAAAAAAAAAAAAAAAAGAAAGAAATGTCCTTTCTATACCTATTTTCTTAATTGTTCTGATCATGAAGGGATGCTGGATATTATCAACAGCTTTTTTCTGCATCGACTGAGAGAATCATATGGTCTTTGTTTTTTAATTTGTTTATGTGCTGAATTACATTTACAGTTTGACGTATATTGAACCAGCCTTGAGACCCTGAGATAAAACCGACTTGGTCATGATGTATAATTTGTTTCATGTGTTGCTGAATTGTTTGTTAGGATCTTGTTGAATATTTTTGCAACTATATTTATTAGTGATATTGGTCTATAATTTTCTTTTCTTGTTGGGTCTTTTCCTGGTTTGGGGATCAGGGTGATGTTTGCTTCATAGAATGTGTTGGGTAGTTTTCCTTCTTTTTCTATTTTTTGGAGCAGGTTGCGGAATATAGGTACTAATTCCTCTTTAAAGGTTTTGTAAAATTCTGATGCGAAACTATCTGGTCTTGGGCTTTTCTTTTTGGGTAGGTTTTGTATGGTTGATGTTATTTCCGAACTTGATATGGGCCTGTTCAACATTTCCACTTGATTCTGGTTAAGTCTTGGAAGGTGACGTGCTTCCAAGTATCAGTCAATTTCCTTTAGATTTTCATAGTTCTGAGAGTAAAGTTTCTTGTAATATTCATTAAGGATTTTTTTATTTCTGAGGAGTCTGTTGTTATTTTTCTTTGTCATTTCTGATTGATGAGATTAGAGATGTTACTCTTTTTTTCTTGATTAGGTTGGCCAAAGTTTTATCTATTTTGTTGAGCTTTTCAAAGAAACAGCTTTTTGATTTATTGATCTGTTGTATTATACTTTTGCTTTCAATTTCATTTAGTTCTGCTGTGATTTTGGTTATTTCTTTTCTTCTTCTGGGTTTTGGGCTGGAGAGTTCTTTCATTTCCAGTTGCTTTAAATGTCCCATTAAATTGTTTACTTCCTCTCTTTCTGTTCTCCTGACGAAGGCTTTCATTGCTATAAATTTTCTCTTAGAACTGCCTTTGTGGTTTCCCAGAGGTTCTGATAGTTCATTGTCGTTTTGTTCCAAAAATTTGGCAATTTCCTTCTTGATCTCATCTCTGACCCAGCTATCATTCAGCATAAGGTTATTTAACTTCCATGTTTTTGTATGAGTATGCAGATTCCCGAGAAGATGCATGGAATAATTTCTATTCCTTTAAATTTACTGAGGTTAGATTTGTGACCTAAGATGTGATCGATTTTGGAGTATGTTGCATGGGCTGATGAGAAGTATGTGTATTCGGTTATATTGGGATGAAATATTCTGTAGATGTCTGCTAAATCTAAATGCTGGATGGTTAGATTTAAATCTAGAGCTGTTTTGGTTATGGCAAATTTCTTTAACATATGAATGTCATTAAAGTATTTAATTTCTCCATCGTAAATGAAACTCAGTTTAGCTGGACACAAGATCTGTGGTTGAAAGTTATTTTGCTGTAGGAGATTAAAAGTCGATGACCACCTCTTCTGGCTTGAAAAGTTTCAGCAGAGAGATCTGCAGTCATTCTAATGTTCTTGCCTTTGAAGGTAATAATTTTCTTTCCCCTGGCTGCTTTGAGAATTTTCTCCTTCATATTAACTTTAGTGAAGTTAATTATGATATGTCTTATTGGGGTTGAGTCATGCTGGGGTTCTGAAGCTGTCTGCTATCTGAATTTCAGATTCTCTAGCCATGTCTGGAAAATTCTCTTTCATAATTTCATGCAGAAGGGCCTCTGTGCCCATTGACGCCACTTCATCTGTTTCAAGAAGTCCTATGAGTCAGATATTTGCCTTATTTGAGTTATCCCAGAGTTCTCTGAGATAATGATCCATTTTGCTCTCCATTTCTCTTCCTCTTTGAGAGTTTGGGAGCATTCAAAGGCTTTATCATCAATGTCAGAAATCCGTTCTTCTTCTTGGTCCATTCTGTTGCTAAGGGATTCTACTGTATTTTTCATATCTTTGAGAGCTGTAAATTCTTGCTTCAGTGTGTCTAAGTCTTTGGTGTTTTTGTCTTTAAATTCTTTAAATTCTTGAAACAACTTTTGAATTTCTCCTTAGATTCCTAATTCCATTTTATTAATCTTGTCTGCAATACGAATTCTGAATTCGATTGCTGACATCTCAGCCAGTTTTTTATGAATGGGATCTTCAATTACATCTGCCATATCTTTCCTTGGGGGCGTTGATGTATTCTGGTTCTTCATGTTACCAGAGTTTTTCCGCTTATTCTGCCCCATGGTTGTTTTACTCCCTTTGATTTTGCCCCTGGGGCGTTGTTGAGGACCCATACAGCATTGTGGCCTGAGAGACTGGGGCCCTGTCTGGTGTGGTGGGACTAAGGGGTTCTGTCTTATTTTCAGCTGGTTTCTGTTTGACCCCAGTGAAGCACTTACTCTGGGTTGAAGTCTCAGCTCTCTGAGTTGGCCCCACCCTGATGCTTCCCGGGTCTGTGAGTCGCTTTAGGCAAATCTTTTACTCACAGGTGTCCTCCTCTGGTTGCCCAGGGAGACAGTGGGTGTGGCCTCAGCCCCCTCAGGGAACTGCTGCTCTTGTGTGGGTCTTTCCCAACCTCACTCCCACGCCCCAGAGTCTGCACTGACCAGCCACAAATTGGGCACTGTCCACAGCCTGATAAGTCTCCCATGAATCTGGACTCCCGGTGGACAGGCCTCCAGAACTCAGAGTGAGGGTGGAGAGGAGCGCTGGCACCCCAGAGCCACTGGCAGTGAGCACACACAGTTTCACTCAGTTTTATGCCATGCCTCACCGCCACCACTCAGGCCTCCAGTTCACAGAGTAAGGGCGGGGGTTGGAGTGCTGGGAGCCCAGAGCCACTGGTAGCGAGCACACTCAGTTCCACTGATTTTTTTGCCTGGCCGCACTACCACTCCTCAGGCCTCCAGTTTACAGAGTGAGGGTGGAGGGTGGAGCGCTGGCTGCCCAGAGCCGTTGGTAGCGAGCAGACTCAGTTCTACTCAGTTTTTTGCTGCTCAGGCCTCCAGATCTTAGGGGGGGGAGCAGTGCTGGGAGCCCAGAGCCACTGGCAGGGAGCTCACACAGTTCCACTCAGTTTTATGCCTGGTTATATTGCTGCCCAAGGAGGGCTGGGAATTCAGAGTTAAGGGCAAAGGCTACTTACAGATTTATACAGTTTTATGCCTGGCAGGAAAGCGCCTTGGCAGCCTAGTAGGGGAGATAGCTCCTGATTTCACTAGGTCTCTCCCGTGGAGTGTAGTGGGAGGGCCTTTGATTTCTGCCCGTTTGTTTATGGGGCTATTAAGGTGATCGGATGGGGGAGGGGGGACTCCCATCCATTCGCTTGGTGATGTGTTTTGTACCTTTTGTTTGCTTCCTTGTGGTCACAGCTCTCCTCAGCAGGGTTGATGTGCATTATTCAACTTTCTGTCTTGGTGCTGCTCAAATCCATCAGGTTACTTGCTAAATTTTCATCCCTTAACTCTCCTTCAGGATGGGAGCCCCTGTGGAAAGCTGGCTTCAGTCTGCCATCTTGTCTCCTCTCCCCCCCATTTTTCATTTTGGTTTCTTAGTTTTTTTAATTTTCTCTTCTGGAGGATTATTTGAAGAGATTTGAGACATTCTTTCTGGTATATTTAAAAAATTATTTATCTCTGTATATATGTTTTTCTGGTTGTATGCCCATACTTTATCACAATCTACTAACATCATCATATTACCAGTTTGAGGGAACTATATAAACCTCTTTGTAATTACCCTATCACTCCTCTGTTTATAATTACCTGGAATATTTTCTTTATATTTATTTATAAAGGACTATTTTCTAGTTATAAATTTCCAAATAGTTGTTAGATATTCTTTTTTGGTGAAACTTTCCATTTTTTTGCTTTATACTTTTTTATTAATATCAATCATATCTATTGTTGGGCCCTGCTATGTGCCTGAGGCCTAGTGCAACTTCAAAAGCTTGACTAGAAGTAGATCCATCAAGCTACTTCCATGTAGCAATGACTCAGCAAGGCCCGGCCTAAAACTGCCTCTACTAGATACAGCCAACATGGTACCATGCCATTGGCCCAACCCTGTTTAACTACCCATCACACCATTGCATGTCACTTATCCCCCGCCTCCTTTCCCGCCCCTTCCCCACGCCCTATATAAGCGGCTCCTGACACAATAAAGTTGAGATCCTGCTTCGACAGACTCCTGGCTCTGTGTGTTCCTGTTCAAGCCACCGACACTCACCATCCCACTCAGCCCCTGGGACGAGATCGGGCTGGCCCCAATCTTCCCTCAACTGTGACTGCCAGAGGACCCGGCAGATTGGTGGCCTGTGTGAGAATCTTGGCTCTCCACACGAAGATCGCTGAGGGGCCAATCAGTCTGCGGGTGAGTAAATTATGGGGAAGTCCAATTCCAAATTTGACCCTGCTTTGTAATCCCTTAAAATCTTATTCAAAAGCAGAGGACTAGACCTCTCGGATAGTCAGACCCTTCAAGCCTGGGAATGTTTACTTAAGGTCGCACCCTGGCTTCCGGAGAGCAACGTCTTTGACTGGGACACCTGGGATAGGGTTGAAAGATTAATCAGAAGAGCACATATAAAAAGGGGGGAGATTTCCCTGCTTGGGACACTCCCTACTGTATCTGTCTTAAAAGGCTGTTTTCCCCCCATCCCCCCAAGAAAGCTGAGGGAGCATCGACCCTGAGAGAAGCAGAGAATAAAAGTCCCAAAGCAGAACGGAGCCCAGATCGGAGCCCTGAGTCAGCAGACCTCATTGGCCCACTGAGTCAACCCAAACTTCTCTATCCTTCCCTCGATCCTTTTGGGAATCCTCCAACTAATCCTTTCCTGGCCCCCTCTGCACCTCCTCCATATGGTGGAGAAAGCAGTACTGAGGGCAAGGCTACCAACCTTTTTCCAGTTAATATTAATCCTGGAGGTAATCACCCCGCGGCCTTGTACCTCTGGGAGGCTCAAGATCTCAAAGATCTGAAAAAGGCAGTTTCTGAGGACAGCCCTAACTCACACTGGGCAGAAACCATACTTGAAGGGCTAGCCCACCAAGTGTGCGTAGCCCGAGACTGGAAAGAACTAGCCAAAACGGTACTCCCAGGCCCCACATTCCTTAAGTGGATGGCCTATTTCCAGGAGGAGTGCCGTTTTCGGGGAGAACATAATCAGAGCGCCCAACCTCTCATACCCATAACTTATGGCATGCTTTATGGTACGGTGATCAGTTTTCCACTGGTCTCCAGCAGGCAGCTAATCCTGCTCCTTACCAAATCAGGTCAGAGCCAGTGGACTAGCTACATGGAAGAAATTAGATGTGGGCCCCACTGAATCCCCCATAGCGGGAATCAATCCAAAACACACAGAGGACCTCTCCACCTTTATACACAGAGCCCAAAAAAGCCTAAAAAGAAAGTTCCCTGCTAGAGAGTTATAGGACCAATTTCTCCGTTATTTTTTTTCTTTTTTTTTTTTTTATTAAATCATAGCTTTGTACATTGATATGATCATGGGGCATCATTCACTAGCTTCACAGACCGTTTACCAAGATTCACATATACCCTTGTAAGATGCACTGCTGGTGTAATTCCACCAATCCCATTCCCTCTACCCACGGCCCCCCTCCTCCCCTCCCTTTCAGGCTTCCCCCTATTCTTAGGTTGTAACAGGGTTATAGCTTTCATGTGAAAACCCTAAAT
This sequence comes from Nycticebus coucang, assembly GCF_027406575.1. NCBI lineage: Eukaryota > Metazoa > Chordata > Mammalia > Primates > Lorisidae > Nycticebus > Nycticebus coucang. The sequence continues at coordinate 2,522,342 of NC_069805.1, forward strand.
TAGTCTCATAGTAGGGCTGAGTACATTGGGTACTTTCTATTCCATTCTTGAGATACTTTACTAAGAAGAATATGTTCCAGCTCCATCCATGTAAACATGAAAGAGGTAAAGTCTCCATCTTTCTTTAAGGCTGCACAATATTCCATGGTATACATATACCACAATTTATTGATCCATTCATGGATCAATGGGCACATGGGCTTCTTCTATGACTTAGTAAATATGAATTGGGCTGCAATAAACATTCTGGTACAAATATCTTTGTTATGTTGTGATTTTTGGTCTTCTGTGTATATGCCCAATAGAGGAATTACAGGTTTGAATAGAAGATCTATTTTTAGATCTCTAAGTGTTCACCATATCTCCTTCCAAAAGGAATGTATTAATTTGCATTCCCTCCAGCAGTGCAAAACTATTCCCTTTTCTCCACATCCGCGCCAACATCTCTGGTCTTGGGATTTTGTGATATAGGCTAGTCTCACTGGAGTTAGATGGTATCTCAAAATAGATTTGATTTGCATTTCTCTGATGATTAAAGATGATGAGCATTTTTTCGTATGTCTGAAGGCCAAACGCCTGTCTTCTTTAGAGAAGTTTCTCTTCAAATACCTTGCCCAGCCTGCAATGGGATCCCTTGTTCTATTCTTGCTAATTTATTTGAGTTATGTGTGGATTCTGGTTATTAAACCTTTGTCAGAGACATAACCTGCAAATATCTTCTCCCATTCTGAGGGATGTTTGCTTGCTTTACTTACTGTGTTCTTGGCTGTGCAGAAGCTTTTTAGTTTGATCAAGTCCCAGTAGTGTATTTTTGAAGCTGCTTCAATTGCCCGAGGGGTCCTCCTCATAAAATACTCGCCCATCCCGATTTCTTCAAGGATTTTCCCTGTACTCTGCTCTAGAATTTTCATAGTTTCATGTCATAAGTTTAAATCTTGATCCAGTGAGAGTCTATCTTAGTTAATGGTGAAAGGTGTGGGTCCACTTTCAGTCTTTTAGAGTTTGCCAGCCAGTTCACCCAGCATCATTTGTTAAATAGGGAATCTTTTCCCCACTGAATGTTTTTAATTGGCTTATCAAAGATTAAAGAGTGGTAAGTAGCTGGATTCATCTCTTGATTCTCTATTCTTTTCCAGACATCTACTTCTCTGTTTTTGTGCAAATACCATGCTGTTTTGATCACTATTGATTTGTAGTATAGTCTCAGGTCTGGTAGCGTAATTCCTCCTGCTTTGTTTCTATTTCTGAGTAATGTCTTGGCTATTTGAGGTTTTTTCTGATTCCATATAAAAAGAAGTATTATTTTTTCCAGATCTTTAAAGTATGCCAGTGGAGCTGTAATAGGGATTGCATTAAAATTATATATTGCTTTGGGTTGTATAGACATTTGAACTATGTTGATTCTTCCCAGCTATGAGCATGATATGTTTTTCATTTTTGTTAATATTTTCAGCTATTTCTTTTGTTAGAGTTTCATAGTTCTCTTTATAGAGATCTTTCACGTCCTTTATTAGATAAATTCCCAAATATTTCATCTTCTTTTTTTTTTTTTAATTTTTTTATTAAATCATAACTGTATACAATGATATGATTATGGGGCATCATACACTCACTTCATAAACCATTTGACACATTTTCATCACAGTGGTCAACATAGCCGTTCCGGTGTTATCTCAGTTACTGTGCCAAAACATTTACATTCTGCACTTACCAAGTTCCGCAAATACCCCTGTAATATGCGCCACAGGTGTGATCCCACCAATTCCCCTCCCTCTACCTACCCCCCCTTTCCCAATTCCCCCTATTGTTAAGTTGCAGCTGGGTTATAGCTTTCATGTGAGAGTCCCAAATTAGTTTCATAGTAGGGCTGTGTACATTGGGTATTTTTTCTATCATTCTTGGGATACTTTACTAAGAAGAATATGTTCCAGCTCCATCCATGTAAACATGAAAGAGGTAAAGTCTCCATCTTTCTTTAAGGCTGCATAGTATTCCATGGTATACATATACCACAATTTATTAATCCATTCGTGGATGGATGGGCACTTGGGCTTTTTCCATGACTTAGCTATTATGAATTGGGCTGCAATAAACATTCTGGTACAAATATCTTTGTTATGTTGTGATTTTTGGTCTTCTGGGTATATGCCCAGCAGAGGAATTACAGGATTGAATGGCAGATCTATTTTTAGATCTCTGAGTGTTCTCCATATATCTTTCCAAAAGGAATGTATTAATTTGCATTCCCACCAGCAGTGCAGAATTGTTCCCTTTTCTCCGCATCCACGCCAACATCTCTGGTCTTGAGATTTTGTGATATAGGCTAGTCTCATTGGAGTTAGATGATATCTCAAAGTAGTTTTGATTTGCATTTCTCTGATGATTAAAGATGATGAGCATTTTTTCATATTTCTGAAGGCTGTGCGCCTGTCTTCTTCAGAGAAGTTTCTCTTCAAATCCCTTGCCCAGCCTGCGATGGGATCCCTTGTATTTTTCTTGCTGATGCGTTTGAGTTCTCTGTGGATTCTGGTTATTAAACCTTTGTCAGAGTTATACCCTGCAAATATCTTCTCCCATTCTGAGGGGTGTCTGCTTGCTCTGCTTACTGTGTTCTTAGCTGTGCAGAAGCTTTTTAGTTTGATCAAGTCCCAGTAGTGTATTTTTGAAGCTGCTTCAATTGCCCGGGGGGTTCTACTCATGAAATACTCACCCAGACCAATTTCTTCAAGGGTTTTCCCTGCATTCTCCTCTAGTATTTTTATAGTTTCATGTCTTAAGTTTAAATCTTTAATCCAATGAGAGTCTATCTTAGTTAATGGTGAAAGGTGTGGGTCCAATTTCAGTCTTCTGCAGGTTGCCAGCCAGTTCACCCAGCACCATTTGTTAAATAGGGAATCTTTTCCCCACTGAATGTTTTTAATTGTGTTGTCAAAAATCAAATAGTGGTAAGTAGCTGGATTCATCTCTTGTTTCTCTAGTCTGTTCCAGATATCCACTTCTCTGTTTTTGTGCCAATACCATGCTGTTTTGATCACTATCGATTTGTAGTAAAGTCTGAGGTCTGGTAGTGTGATTCCTCCTATTTTGTTTTTATTTCTGAGTAATGTCTTGGCTATTCGAGGTTTTTTCTGATTCCATATAAAACGAAGTAATGTTTTTTCAAGATCTTTAAAATATGACAGTGGAGCTTTAATAGGGAGTGCGTTGAAATTATATATTGCTTTGGGTAGTATGGACATTTTGATAATGTTGATTTTTCCTAGCCATTAGCATGGTATGTTTTTCCATTTGTTAACATTTTCAGCTATTTCTTTTCTTAGAGTTTCATAGTTCTCTTTATAGAGATCTTTCACGTCTTTTGTTAGGTAAATTCCCAAATATTTCATCTTCTTTGCCACTACTGGGATAGAGTCCTTAACTGTTCTTTCAACTTCATTGTTCTTGGTATATATAAAGGCTACCGATTTATGAATGTTGATTTTGTAACCTGAGACACTGCTATATTCCTTGATCACTTCTAACAGTTTTGTAGTAGAGTCCCTAGTGTTTTCCAGATATACTATCATATCAGCCACGAAGAGTAGAAAGTTTGATCACTTCTGGCCCTATATGGATACTCTTGATCGCCTTTTCTTTCCTAATTGTGGTGGCTAAAACTTCCATTACAATGTTAAAGAGCAATGCAGACAATGGTCAGCCTTGTCTAGTTCCTGATCTGAATGGAAATGATTCCAATTTAACTCCATTCAATATGATATTGGCTGTGGGTTTGCTATACATGGTCTTTATCAGTTTAAGAAATGTCTCTCCTATACTGATTTTCTTAAGTGTTCTGATCATAAAGGGATGCTGGATATTATCAAAAGCTTTTTCTGCATCAATTGAGAGAATCATATGGTCTTTGTTTTTAAATTTGTTAATGTGCTGGATTACATTTATACATTTACGTATATTGAACCAGACTTGAGATCATGGGATAAAATCAACTGGTCATGATGCATAATTTGTTTGATGTGTTGCTGGATTCTGTTTGTTAGGATCTTGTTGAATATTTTTGCATCTTTATCCATTACTGGTATCGGTCTATAATTTTCTTTTCTTGTTGGGTCTTTTCCTGGTTTGGGGATTAGGGTGATGTTTGCTTCATAGAACGTGTTGGGTAGTCTTCCGTCTTTTTCTACATTTTGGAACAGGTTGACTAATATAGGTACTAATTCCTCTTTAAAGGTTTGGTAGAATTCTGACGTGAAACATCTGGCCCGGGCTTTTCTTTTTAGGGAGGTTTTGTATAGTTGATGCTATTTCTGAACTTGATTTGGGTCTGTTCAACATTTCCACTTGATTCTGTTTAAGTGTTGGAAGGTGGCGTGCTTCCAAGTATCGGTCAATTTCCTTCAGATTTTCATATTTCTGAGAATAAAGTTTCTTGTAATATTCTTTAAGGATTTTTTGGATTTCTGATGAGTCTGTTGTTATTTTGTCTTTGTTGTTTCTGATTGATGATATTAGAGATTTTACACTTTTTTTTTTCTGTTTAGGTTGGCCAGAGGTTTATCTATTTTATTGACCTTTTCGAAAAACCAGCTTTTTGATTTATTGATCTGTTGTATTATTCTTTTGTTTTCAATTTCATTTAATTCTGCTCTAATTTTGGTTATTTCTTTTCTTCTACTGGGTTTGGGGTTGGAATGTTCTTCCTTTTCCAGTTGCTTGAGATGTCCCATTAAGTTGTTAACTATCTCTCTTTCCATTCTCTTGAGGAAGGCTTGCAGTGCTATAAATTTCCCTGTTAGAACTGCTTTGCGTTGTCCCAGAGGTTCTGATAGTTTGTGTCTTCATTGTCGTTTTGTTCCATAAAATTGGCGATTTCTTTCTTAATCTCGTCTGTGACCCAGCTATCATTCAGCATAAGGTTATTTAACTTCCATGATTTTGTATGAGTATGCAAATTCCTGTTTTTACTCAATTCAAGTTTTAATCCATGATTGTCCGAGAAGATGCATGGAATAATTTCTATTCCTTTACATTTACTGAGGTTAGAATTGTGACCTAAAATGTGGTCAATTTTGGAGTAAGTTCCGTGGGCTTATGAGAAGTATGTGTATTCAGTTTTTTTGGGATGAAATGTTCTGTAGATGTCTACTAAATCTAAATATTGGATGGTTAGGTTGAAATCTAAGATTTCTTTGCTCAGCTTCTTTCTGGAGGATCGATCCAACACTGCCAAAGGAGTGCTGAAATCTCCGACGATTATGGAGCTGGAGGAAATCAAGTTACTCATGTCTGTTAGAGTTTCTCTTATAAATTGAGGTGCATTCTGGGTGGGTGCATAGATATTAATTGAGATCTCATCATAGTGAGTATTACCCTTAACAAATATGAAGTGACCTTTTTTTTCCTTCTTTACTTTTGTTGGTATAAAACCTATTGTATGTGCAAATAAAATTGCAACACCTGCTTTTTTCTGATTACCTTTTGCCTGAAATAGGGACGGCCATCCTTTCACCCTGAGTCTTTATTTGTCTTTTAGGTTAAGATGTGACTCTTCTATGCAACAGATATCTGTCCTGAGTATTTGTATCTAGTCAGCTAACCTATGCCTCTTTAGAGGACAGTTTAAGCTGTTCACATTAATGGACAATATTGAAAAGTCTGCTGAAGTTTTGGGTATCGAGTTTTTCAAAAGTCCAGTGGCCATTTTTAATCCTTTTACCAGTGTGTAAATTGGAGTTTGATCCGAAGTTTCTGAATGAGTTTACTTTTGTGGTATAGGATTGGGTTGGTCATTATGGAGGATAGGTCTGAGAATATCCTGAAAAGCTGGTTTGGTTATGGCAAATTTCTTCAACATATGAATGTCATTAAATTATTTAATTTCTCCATCATAAATGAAACTCAGTTTAGCTGGATACAAGATCCTGGGTAGAAAGTTATTTTGCTTTAGGAGATTAAAAGTTGGTGACCACCCTCTTCTGGCTTGAAAAGTTTCAGCAGAGAGATCTGCAGTCATTCTAATATTCTTCCCTTTGACGGTAATGGTTTTCTTTCTCCTGGCCCCTTTGAGGATTTTCTCCTTCATATTAACTTTAGTGAAGTTAATTATGATATGCCTTGGGGATGTCTTATTGGGGTTGAGTCATGCTGGGGTTCTGAAGCTGTCCGCTATCTGAATTTCAGAATCTCTAGGCATGTCTGGAACATTCTCTTTCATAATTTCATGCAGAAGGGCCTCTGTGCCCAGCGAGGCCACTTCATCTGTTTCTGGAACTCAGATTGAGTTCCAAATGAATCGGATGATTCAGATGATTCGGATATTTGCCTTCTTCGAATTATCCCTGTGCTCTCTGAGAGAGTGATCCGTTTTTGCTCTCCATTTCTCTTCCTCTTTGAGAGTTTATGAGCGTTCAAAGGCCTTATCTTAGAAGGCTCTTGGGGGAGAGACAAGCTGAAGCCAGCTTTCAACAGAGGCTCCCGTCCAGAAGGAGAGTTAAGGGACAGGAATTTAGAAGGTATCCTGGTGGACTTGAGCCACACCAAGAGAGAAGTTTGTAGAACGCACATCAACACCGCTGAGGCAAGCTGTGATCACAGGACGCAAAGAAAAGGTATTAAATCCACCACCAAGAGTCCCCCTCCCCCATGAGACTGGCTCAAGAGCCACACAATTAAACAAATGGGCAGAAATTAAAGGCCCTCCCACTACACTCCATGGGAGAGACCTTCTAAAAACTGGACCTACCTCCCCTACTGGGGTGCCGTGGCATTCTCCTGCCGGGCATAAAACTGAATAAAACTCTAGCTTCCCCACTGAGCGCCCAGCACTCTTCACTAATCTCACTCAGGGTCTCGAGGCCTGTCCACCAGGAGATCGGATCCTTGGGTGATTTCTCAAGGGGAATGCACAGTGCCCGAGCTGCGTCAAGTCAGCGCCAACTCTGAGACAGGCGAGCAAGGAGAGGGCACTCTTCTGAGGGGGATTCAAGCCTCGGCGGCACTTCCCTGCAGTGGGGTGTAGCAGCCCTCCCCAGGCAACAATGCGGCTAGGCACAAAATTGAACAAAACTCTAGCTTCCCCACCGAGCACGCAGCACTCCTTCCAACTCTAACACAGGGTCTGGAGGCCTATCCCCCAGCAGTTCGGATCCTTGGGTGATTTCTCAAGAAGAGTGCACAGTCCCCAATCTGCGTCAGCTCTGTGCTGACTCTGAGACACGTGAGCGAGGGGAGGGCACTCTGCTGAGGAGGAATCAAGCCTTGGCGGCACTTCCCTGCGGTGTGGTGCGGCAGCACTCCCCAGGTAACAATACGGCTGGGCATAAAACTGAATGAAACTCTAGCTACCCCCCACTCCCACTCGGGGTCTGGGGGCCTGTCGCCCAAGAGTTCGGATTCTTGGGGGATCTCTTGAGGGGTGTGGACCCAGCATAAACTGCGGCCGCTCAGTGCTGACTCTGGGGCACAAGAGAGAGGAGAAAAGTGTTGGCTGAGTGCCCACACAAGAGCGGCAGTTCCCTGGAGGCAGAGCAACAGCCATTTTTTCTTTAACAGTAGAACGGCTCACCTCTCGATATTCTGAGGCCACACCCACTGTCTCCCTGGTCAACCAGAGGAGGCCACTGGTGAGCACAGGATTTCCTGACACTGCTCACAAACCCGGGAAGCTTCCAGGGTAGGGCCGACCCAGAGAGGTGATTGGACTCAAACCTCCAGCAGCAAAGAAGACACAAACCTCCAGCGGCAAAGACGTTTAAAATCAGAACAGCCGGTCTTCTGTAGGAGATTTCAGCAGGAACAGAGACAGAACCCCGCAAAGTTGTCTGTTCTGTTCTGTTCTGTGAGCAGCATCAATCAGGGATGGGGCTAAGGCTGAGTGAACACCTCCTTCCCATCACCTGCATCAAACACTCAAAGATGTCAGGGCCCATCTCCTCCAGCTAGATAGTGGTAGACTGTGGGGGCCTGGCAGACTTCCTTGTGATTCAGGCAGGTGCAAATCCCTGGAGTGTCTTTCACTGCGGGCAATAGGGTTAGCCATCTGCAGAGATACCAGTGACTGTCTCCGAATTTAACGAATTTGGGCAGTGCCTGTGGCTCAAGGAGACGGCACTGGTCCCATATGCCAGAGGTGGCGGGTTCAAACAAAGCCCCGGCGAAAACAAACAAACAAACAAACAAAAAGAATTTATAGACAAAACCAGCAAAGACTTAGACATGCTGAAGCAAGAATTTACAGCCCTCAAAGATATGAAAAATACAGTAGAATCCCTAAGAAACAGAATGCAGCAAGCAGAAGAAAGGATTTCTGAAATTGAACATAAAGTCTTCGAATGCTCCCAATCTCTCAAAGACGAAAAGTAATGGAGAGCAAAAAAGGATCACTCAATCAGAGAGCTCTCAGATAATTCGAAAAAAAGCAATATACGAATTATTGGGAATTCTGAGAATAATAAAGTGTCCTCGAAGGGCACAGAGGCCCTTCTGCATGAAATTGTGAAACAAAATGCTCCAGACATGCCTAGAGATTCTGAAATTCAGATAGCAGACAGCTTCAGAACCCCAGCACGATTCAACCCCAATAAGTCGTCCCCCAGGCATACAATTAGCTTCACTAAAGTTAACATGAAAGAGAAGATTCTCAAAGCAGCCCGGCAAAAGAAAACTATTACTTACAAAGGAAAGAATATTAGAATAACTGCAGATCGCTCTGATGAAAATTTTCAAGCCAGAAGAGGGTGGTCATCAACTTTTAATCTCCTAAAGCAAAATAACTTATAACCCAGGATCTTGTATGCAGTTAAACTGAGTTTCATTAATGATGGAGAAATTAAATACTTCAATGACATTCATATGTTGAAAAAATTTGCCATCCATAAACCAACGCTGCAGATTATTCTCAGAGCTATCCTCCACAATGACCAACCCAATCCTATAACACAAAAGTAAACTCACTCAGAAACTTCGTATCAAACTCCAACTTCCACCCTGGTGAAAGGATTAAAAATGTCCACTGGACTTTTGAAAAACTCAATACCCAAAATTCCAAAAGAGTTGTCAATACTCTCCATCAATGTGAATGGTTTAAACTGTCCTCTAAAGAGGCATAGGTTAGCTGACTGGATACAAAAACACAAGCCAGGTATTTGTTGCATATAAGAGTCACATCTTAACTTAAAAGACAAATACAGACACAGGGTGAAAGGATGCTCATCCATATTTCAGGCAAATGGTAATCAGAAAAAAGCAGGTGTTGCAATTTATTTGCTGATACAGTAGGCTTTAAACCATAAAAATTAGGGAAGGACAAGAATGGTCACTTAATATGTGTTAAGGGTAAAACTCAACATGATGAGATCTCAATTATTAATATCTATGCACCCAACCAGAATGCGCTTCAATTTATAAGAGAAACTCTAACAGAAATGAGTAACTTGATTTCCTCCAGCTCCATAATCGTCGGAGATTTCAACACTCCCTTGGCAGTGTTGGATCAATCCTCCAGCAAGAAGCTGAGCAAAGAAATCTTAGATTTCAACCTAACCATCCAATATTTAGATTTAGCAGACATCTACAGAGCATTTCATACCTAAATTTAAATCAATAGAAATTATTCCTTGCATCTTCTCGGAAGATCATGGAATAAAACTTGAATTGAGTAACAACAGGAATCTGCATACTCATACGAAAATATGGAAGTTAAATAACCTTATGCTGAATGATAGCTGGGTCACAGATGAGATTAAGAAAGAAAGCACAAATTTTTTGGAACAAAACGACAATGAAGACACAAACTATCAGAACCTCTGGGACACCGCACAGGCATTTCTAAGAGGGAAATTTATAGCACTGCAAGCCTTCCTCAAGAGAATGGAAAGAGAGGAAGTTAACAACTTAATGGAACATCTCAAGCAACTGGAAAAGGAAGAACATTCCAACCCCAAACCCAGTAGAAGAAAATAAATAACTAAAATTAGAACAGAAATAAATGAAATTGAAAACAAAAGAATTATACAACAGATGAATAAATAAAAAAGCTAGTTTTTCAAAAAGGTCAATAAAATAGATAAAACTCTGGCCAACCTAATCAGAAAAAAAAAGAGTAAAATCTCTAATATCATCAATCAGAAACAACAAAGACAAAATAACAACAGACTCATCACAAATCCAAAAAAGCCCGGGACCAGATGGTTTCACGTCAGAATGCTACCAAACCTTTAAAGAGGAATTAGTACCTATACTACTCAACCTTTTCCAAAATGTAGAAAAAGAAGGAAGACTACCCAACACGTTCTATGAAGCAAACATCACCCTGATCCCCAAACCAAGAAATCACCCAACAAAAAAAGAAAATTACAGACCAATATTACTAATGAATATAGATGCAAAAATATTAAACAAGATCCTAACAAGCAGAATCCAACAACACATCAAACAAATTATACATTATGACTAAGTTGTTTTATCCCACGGTCTCAAGGCTGGTTCGATATACGTAAATCTATAAATGTAATTCAGCACATAAACAAATTAAAAAACAAAGGCCATATGATTCTCTCATTGATACAGAAAAAGCTTTTGATAATATCCAGCATCCCTTCATGATCAGAACACTCAAGAAAATTGGTCTAGAAGGGACTTTCCTTAAACTGATAGAGGCCATCTGCAGCAAACCCACACCCAATATCATATTGAATGTGTGTAAATTGGAATCATTTCCATTCAGATCAGGAACCAGATAAGGCTGCCCATTGTCTCCATTGCTTTTGAACATTGTAATGGTAGTTTTAGCCACCGCAGTTAGGGAAGAAAAGGCGATCAAGGGTATCCATATAGTGTCAGAAGAGATCAAACTTTCGCTCTTCGCAGATGATATGATTGTGTATCTGGAAAACACTAGGGACTCTACTACAAAACTCCTAGAAGTGATCAAGGAATACAGCAGCGTCTCAGGTTACAAAATCAACATCCATAAATCGGTAGCCTTTATATACACCAACAACAGTCAAGTTGAAAAAGCAGTTAAGGACTCGTTCCCATTCAAAGTAGTGCCAAAGAAGATGAAATATTTGGGAATTTACCTAACAAAAGACGTGAAAGATCTCTATAATTAAAACTATGAAACTATAAGAAAGAAATAGTTGAAAATGTTAACAAATGGAAAAACATACCATGTTCATGGCTGGGAAGAATCAACATTATCAAAATGTCTATACTACCCAAAGCAATATATAATGTCAACGCACTCCCTATTAAAGCTCCACTGTCATATTTTAAAGATCTTGAAAAAACAATACTTCGTTTTACATGGAATCAGAAAAAAAACCTCGAATACCCAAGACATTACTCAGAAATAAAAACAAAATAGGAGGAATCACACTACCAGACCTCAGACTTTACTACAAATTGATAGTGATCAAAACAGCATGGTATTGGCACAAAAACAGAGAAGTAGATATCTGGAAGAGAATAGAGAACCAAGGGATGAATCCAGCTACTTACCGCTATTTGATTTTTGTCAAGCCAATTAAAAACATTCAGTGGGGAAAAGATTCCCTATTTAACAAATGTTGCTGGGTGAACTGGCTGGCAACCTGCAGAAGACTGAAATTGGACCCACACCTTTCACCATTAACTAAGATAGACTCTCATTGGATTAAAGATTTAAACTTAAGACATGAAACTATAAAAATACTAGAGGAGAATGCAGGGAAAACCCTTGAAGAAATTGGTCTGGGTGAGTATTTCATGAGGAGAACCCCCCGGGCAATTGAAGCAGCTTCAAAAATACACTACTGGGACTTGATCAAACTAAAAAGCTTCTGCACAGCTAAGAACGCAGGAAGCAGAGCAAGCAGACAGCCCTCAGAATGGGAGAAGATATTTGCAGGGTATATCTCTGACAAAGGTTTAATAACCAGAATCCACAGAGAACTCAAACGCATCAGCAAGAAAAATACAAGGGATCCCATCGCAGGCTGGGCAAGGGTTTTGAAGAGAAACTTCTCTGAAGAAGACAGGCGAGCGGCCTTCAGACATATGAAAAAATGCTCATCATCTTTAATCATCAGAGAAATGCAAATCAAAACTACTTTGAGATATCATCTAACTCCAGTGAGACTAGCCTATAGCACAAAATCTCAAGACCAGAGATGTTGGCGTGGACGTGGAGAAAAGGGAACACTTCTGCACTGCTGGTGGGAATGCAAATATTTTTAGATCTCTGAGTGTTCTCCATATATCTTTCCAAAAAGGAATGTATTAATTTGCATTCCCTTTTGGAAAGATATATGGAGAACACTCAGAGATCTAAAAATAGATCTGCCCTTCAATCCTGTAATTCCTCTGCTGGGCATATACCCAGAAGACCAAAAATCACAACATAACAAAGATATTTGTACCAGAATGTTTATTGCAGCCCTATTCATAATTGCTAAGTGATGAAAAAAGCCCAAGTGCCCATCGATCCACGAATGGATTAATAAATTGTGGTATATGTACACCATGGAATACTATGCAGCCTTAAAGAAAGATAGAGTCTTTACGTCTTTCATGTTTACATGGATGGATCCGGAACATATTCTTCTTAGTAAAGTATCTCAAGAATGGAAGAAAAAGTACTCAATGTACTCAGCCCTACTATGAAACTTATTTGGGGCTCTCACATGAAAGCTATAACCCAAATATAACCTAAGAATAGGGGGAAGTGGGAAAGTTAGGGGAGAGGGGTGGTGGGTAGAGGGAGGGGAATTGGTGGGATCATACCTGTGGTGCATCTTACAGGGGTATTTGCGAAACTTGGTAAATGTAGAATGTAAATGTTTTGGCACAGTAACTGATACAACACGGGAAAGGCTATGTTACCCATTGGGATAAAAATGTGTCAAATGGTCTATGAAGCAAGTGTATGATGCCCCATGATCATATCAATGTATATAGTCATGATTCAATAAAAAAATAAAATAAAGTAAAGCAAAAAGGCTTTAAAAAAAAAACAAAGGCTTTATCTTGGATGTCATAAATCCTTTCTTCTGCTTGCTCCATTCTATTACTGAGGGATTCTACTGTATTTTTCATATCTTTGAGGGCTGTAAATTCTTGCTTCAGTGTGTCTAAGTCTTTTGTGGTTTTGTCTTTAAATTCATTAATTTCTTGAGACAACTTTTGAATTTCTCCTCGAATTCCTAATTCTACTTTGTTAATCTTTTCCGCAATCCAAATTCTGAATTCGATTTCTGACATCTCAGCCAGTTGTTTATGAATGGAATCTTCAATTGCATCTGCCATATCTTTCCTTGGGTTGGTTGCTCTATTCTGGTTATTCATGTTATCTGAGTTTTTCTGCTGATTCCACCCCATGGTTGTTTCAGTCCGTCTGATTTTTTCCCCTGGGGTTTGTCGAGGGCCCATACAATGTTGTGGCCTGACTAACTGGGGCCCTGTCCGGTGTGGTGGGGCTAAATTGTTCTTCCTTGTTTTCAGCTGGTTTCTGTTCCACCCTAGTGAAACAGATACTTTAGATTGAAGTCTCATCTGTGGAGAAATATCAGCAATTAAGTCACCCCGCCCCCCACCAGCAAACAATCGGAAAAGAATAGTGAAACCTTCCTACCACCATGCACCTGGCCACCACCTGATTTGTCCTCAGGTGATTGGTTCAGTTCAAAAATGTCCAAATCAATTGTCTCAGTCTGCACCTGTCTTGGGTGAGAGAGTTTAAGAGGTCTCTGGGAACTGGATCACAGGGGTCTGGTGATTACTCTGATGTGGCTTGCTCCAGTGCTGTGTGGAGTCAGGAGAAGCCACCCAGCCTATAAATCAGTCTGAGAAGGTTGCTGCCTCCTTCCCAACCTTGCACCACTTCACACCCAGTCACTGATTGCCCTCCAGTTGGCTGACCCAATTGCCTGTAGTGAATCGGTACTCCAAGAGTTTGTACCTGCCTGAATCACAAGGAAGTCTGCCAGGCCGCTGCACTCTGCCTCTCTCCAGCAGGAGGAGGTGAGGCCTGACAACCTTGGGCGCTAGATGAAGGTTGAGGTGTTTTCACTCAGGTTCAGTCTCACCCCTGATTAATGTTACTGACAGAACAGAACAGAACAACTCTGCGTTTCCCCTGCAAAAGAGAAGCTGAATTGAGTTCCAAATCAGCTTGTCTTTGCTCTTGTATTGTCTATAGGCTGACAATCCCCTGAGCGCAAGGTGCGTCTTAGGTTTAGTAATGCGGACCTCTGGGTCATCTCTGCCCTGGAAGTTTCCCGGGTTTGCAAGTTGGAGTTGCCTCAGGCAAACTCAGAGTCTCTGGTTGCTCAGGGAAACAGGGGTGTGGCTTCAGAATATTCTGTAGTGAGCCATATTGCTAGCAAAAGAGGGCTGCTGCCTATGGCTCAGGCAACCATTGCTCCGGTGCATCTCCCCTCCAGCCAACCGTCCTCTCTCCGCTCCCATATCCCACAGTCTGCACTGACCAGCTGCAGCCCAGCACTGTCTATACCCCTCGAAGAATTGCTCAAGAGTCCAGACCCCTGGTGGACAGGCCTCCAGACCTTGGAGCAAGAGCACAGGGGAGTGCGGGGAGGGCTGGAAGCCTGGGGTTGCGGGCAGAGAACACACACAGCTTTACACAGTTTTATTCCTGGCCATATTGTCACCAAAAGACGGCTTTCGCACTGTGCCTCAGGGAACTGCCACTCTGGTGCAGTCCCCTCTCTGCCGACTGACTGGGACTGGCCTCCAGACCCCAGTGTGAGTGAAGGGGAGTGCTGGGAGCTCAGAATTCCAGGTAGAGACTATATACAGTTTATACAGTTTTATGCCTGGCAGGAGGACGCCATGGCACCCTAGTAGGTGAGGTAGGTCCAGTTTTTAAAGGGTCTCTCCCATGGAGTGTAGTGGGAGGACCTTTGAACTCTGCCTGGTTGTTCGTGGGGCACTCTGAGCCATTCTCATGGAGGAGGGGACTCCCGTCTGCTTGGTGATGGATTTTGTACCTTTTGTTTCTATCCTTGTGGTCGCAGCTCACCTCAGCGTGGTTCACATGCGTTCTACAACCTTCTCTCTTAGTGCAGCTCAAATCCACCAGGTTACTTGCTGAATTTTTGTCCTTTAACTGTCCTGAATGGGAGCCTCTGTGGAAAGCTGGCTTCAGTCAGCCATCTTTAGTCCGGGATGGCATGACCACTGATTGTAAGCTTACCTGCACTGGGTTAAGAAACCAGGCGATGGAGAGGTGGATCATAGCTACCCGAGATGTTGGTTCCATGTCTCATCAAACAAGAGTGATGGTTTCGGCACTTCAGGCAGACCGCCAGGAAGAACTCTAAACACTTATTAATGCCCTTCAATGAGCCCCAACTGCAGGCAAGCTGACATGTTTAGGGTGTGGTAAAGAGGGCCACTTCAAGTGGGAATGTCCTAACCAAACCAAACACCCCCCTGACCCACCAGGGAGGGATGGCCCTCACACCCCCTGCCCTCGCTGTAAAAAAGGCTTTCATTTGGTCTGCGATTGCAAATCCAAATTCAATCTCAAAGGTGAGCCTTTAAACTCCCTGCGGGGCTATCCCCAGCCCCGTTTAAAAAGGGGAGCAGACCAGTACAAACTCATTGGACCATTCCCCTATTTGTGGGCATGAGACCAAAAGTAACCCTTGCAATTGGAGATAAATCCTTCAAATTCCTCATTGATACTGGGGCAGACCGCACAGTTAACAGGAAAGAGGAAGTACCCCAATCTTGGCGGCTAATACCTGGACCACTCCTGTTAGGTGTGGGTGGCCGATCTACCTCCTAGGAGACTGACACTTGGCTCCCCTGGGTGGACCCTAGTGGAAACCATGGGACGGTGCGCCTGCTTGTGGTCCCGGGCCTAACCACCAAACTCCTGGGTCAAGACATTTTAGGTGAGGCGGAGGCATTTATCACCACCAACCATAACAACTCTCAGGAAGATCACCCCAAGATAAACTTGAAAAGCGATTTCAACAAAAACAGAGAAGGCAGTACTATTATCCAGATGACCCATACCTCGAACCAATCAATCAAGAACACTCCCGGGTTCACCCGCAGTTCTAAAGGCCACTGCTGATCCCCTCATATTCCAAATTCGATGGACACCCAGGGACCCTGTACGTGTAGAGCATTGGCCTCTCCCTTCAAATAAACTCCAACATCTACATTTGTTAGTCAACCAACAGTTAGACCAAGGGCATTTCAGACCATCTACTAGCTCTTGTAACTCTCCAGTTTTCATAATCAAGAATCCCAATGGCTCTTGGAGACTCCTACAAGACCTCAGAAAAATAAATGACAGGATGATCCCTCTCAGAACCCCCCAGAGAGGTCTCCCCTGGATTCCCGCAATTCCCACAGCTTACCACCTCACAGTCATAGACATTAAAGATTGTTTTCTTTTTCTATTCTCCTCCATCCAAACAATATGGAAAGGTTTGCCTTTTCCATACCTTCAACCAATTTCCGAGGGCCAGATTTAAGATTTGAGTGGACAGTCCCACCCCAAGGAATGGCTAATAGCCCCCCTATCTGTCAATATTATTTGACACACATCTTCACTTCATTAGTAACGTGACCTAACATACTATTCTACATTTATATGGATGATATAATCTTAGGAAGCCACAATTCAGATAACCTCCAAGAACTCACCACTGAATGCCTCGCTATTCTCTGTCAGAATAATTTTCAAATGGCTCCTGAAAAGATACAAACCATCCCCCCATTTAAAATCTTAGGGTCTGTCCTCTCCCTAGATACAGTTTCCCCTAATAAGCCCCTTCAAGAAGCTTACAGTTTGCCCCAGCTGCAGAATTTACTCGGCAAAATTAATTGGCTAAGACCTTGGATCCCTATCTCCACTGAGGAGATAATTCCCCTGTTTGATCTTCTAAAAGGCCTAGATTTAACCTCTCAAATAATATTACCACCTCATTGTCAACACATACTGACTAAAATTCAACCATCCATAAACCAAGCTTCTTTAAAAAGATTCAATCCCCACATACCCCTTATCCTCTACCTCTTTCCCGGAGAAAGTTTATGTACTGCCCTCTTAGCCCAAAAGGGGGAGCCTAGCCAGTGGATTCATCTCTCGGTGGGAGGAGTCCCTAGATTCAATTCCATAAACAATCAGATTGCCGACTGCATAGTTAAAGGAAAGGACGTAGCAGTCAGATTGTTTGGCATTGAACCCCATTCGATCATCACCCCATATAAACTCTCAGATTTTTCCTGGCTTCAGAGAAATAATGATAGAATTGCACTGGTGCTTGAAGGATTCTCAGGCCAAATTGATTGTCACTACAGTCCTTACAAATGGATCAACTCGGAGGCGGAGCATGATGGCGGACAGGATGGACGTGTAGCCCACCTCTCCCAAGCCACCAGGTGAGAGGAAGGGCGGTCTGGACCTTCCCTGTGTGTGGATTATTGGAGTGGACAGACAGCTGGAGACGAACAGCGAACTGGCGGTTTGCTATATATGAGGGGTAATTTAAAATCACAGACTCTGTTGTAGAGAATCTTCCCTGCTCATCCATGCTGGCCAGCAGGCCCCTCCCTCACGGAGGTCAGCAGCTTGTAAATGCTGACAAAATCCAATTGACAAGTAATTAATCCTGAACTGAGGGAGGCATCCGAGAGGAGAGCCACTCAAAACCCCAGGGAGCTGGGCAAACTGTTGGACAATTGAAGGGAAGGGATCCTGCCCGGGAAACAGACATTTTGAACTACCCAAAAGGGCGGGCACCTTTCCCCCAGGTGTTGGAGGGGGCTGGCAGTTCAGACTGCGCAGCGAACTGGCGGCCGCCCATCCAAAACTCTAAATCATAAAACTCAGAATAAATCCCACAAGCGCTCCAACCATGGAACGGCTTGAAGCCTAGGACCTGGTTTTGGCTTCTGGGGCCGTGGAGCAACTGAAGGCGTGGACCGGTTTTGGCTGCTGAAGCCCCGGGAACCAGCTACAGGAGACACCACGCGAACTCAGCATCACTCCCCTTATGGCCGATTGCAGTCGCCAGTTTGCGGGGGAACCTGGGAGCAGAGTGGAGGGACTTAGGAAGCGTGGACACCCGCACTCAGTGGGAGGGTCGGTCGCAAGTGCTGTCTGGAGGAGAACAGCCAAGGTTGCACAATTCTTAGGCGACAATCTTTTACAGAAACTCCAAAATGGCAATGGGCCATGGAAGGTGGTTACCATGGTAAAGGTATAAACTATAAACCAGGTATAAGTCTCAAAACCACTCACAGCGTCACCTGGTGTCCAGAAAGTATATTGCAGTATGAATATATTCCTACGAAAGTTGATCCCTACAGCAGACATATAGACACTTATAGGTATATATCTACCACAAGAATATTTTTGCAGTTGGTGCCTTTTTTTTTTTTTGGTTTTCATGGGGTTTTTTTTGTTTGTTTGTTTTTTTGCTGTTGTTTTCTTTTTGTCTGATTTTTCCTCACCATTTTCTCAGAGGAGATTGCGATAATTTTTTATTATTACATTTTATATAGATATATTTTTTATTTCTATGTCTTCTAATTTTAATTTCTTCTTTCTTCTCACTTAACATTCCTTCTAACACCACATTTTTCTCTTTTTTTCTTTCAATTATTTTACGATTATCACTGTTTTTATTGCAGTTGTTCTTATATTGCTGTTGTCGTGGCTATTGCTAGTATGTTTATGTGTTTCCGTCTATCTCTGTATCTATGGGCCCATGTGCCTGGTAACCTTTGTACCTGTTTATTTGTTCATTTGGACTCAATGAGCTTGGTGTTATGACCTGTAACCCTGAGCTCCTAACACCCCCCTCCACTCACTCCGTGATCTGGAGACCTGCCCCCTCAGGAGTCCAGATTCTTGGATGAACTCTCAAGAGGTATACACAGGACCAGGACTGCAGCTGGTCAGTGCTGACACTGTAGCAAAGGAGCGAGAAGACAATGGTCAGCTGAGAGGGAATTACACTGGAGCGGTGGTGCCACGAGGTACAGAGCAACAGCCATCTTCAGCAATAACAAGGCCCACTCCCAGATATCCCATAGCCTCTCCTCCTGTCTTCCTGGGCAACCAGATGAGGCCGAGCATCTTCTCAGATGGCAACCACCATGGAACACACCTGGGACTGAAACACAGGCCCCGTGAGTAAAGGGTTTTCCTGAGACGGTACCACCCTGGGTGGAACACGGGGACTAGAAAACACACCCGCAGAGCTGGGAAACTCCTAGGATGGGGCTGATCCAGAGAACTGCTCTACTGAGCCTAAGACGCACCTGGCCCTTAGGGGATCACCAGCCTATAGACAAAGGAGGCCAAGAGGCTACAGCCAACAACTGATCGTGCTGCGAATACAAACCCGCAGGACTAAAGACAGGGACTGAGACACAGGTTCTGGGAACTCAAATCAGCCTCTCCTCTGCAGAGGAATCTGACAAGGTCAGAAACAAACTCCCACAGGGTTGTTCCATTCACCCAGTAACACAAACCAAGGGTGGGGCTGGAACTGAGTGAACACCTCCAGCCTCCATCAAGTGCCCAAGGTTGACAGGCCACACCACTCCCCACTGGATAAAGACAGAAAATAGCGGCCTAGTCGAGCAGACGTAGACTACCCTGTGACTTAGGCAGGTGCAAACCCTTGGAGTATCTGCTTACTGCAGACAACTGACTGGGTCACAGCCCTGTGGGGCTAGCAGAGACTGGGTGTGACAGAGCTGCAAGGTGGGGAAGGAGGCATCATTCTTCCCAGACTCATCTATTTACTGGTGGCTCTTGCTGACTCCATGCAGCACTGGAGCAAGCCTTTTAGAGCAGCCACCAGATCCCTGTGACCCAGTTCCAGGCACCTCTTGAACTCTCACACCCAAGGCAGCTGCTGACTGAGAATATTGACTTGGACCTTTTGAACTGAGTCACTCACCTGGGGACTATCCAGGTGGTGCCCTGGGTGTGTGGTTGTAGGAAGGTTTGATTTTCCTTTTCCATTTGTTGCCTGTGGTGGGGGGGTGACTTAACTGCAGGTATTTCTCCACAGCTGAGACTTCAACCCAAATAACTGTTTCACTAGGATCACATAGAAACCAGCTGAAAACAAGTGGAAACCACTTAGCCCCTCTACACCAAACAGGGCCCCAGTTTCTCAGGCCACAGCACTGTACGGGTCCTCGACAAAACACCAGAGGAAAATCAAAGGGAGTAAAACAATCATGGGGCGGGATCAGTGGAAAAACTCTGGTAACATGAATAACCAGAATAGATCAACCCCCCCAAGGAAAGATACGGCAGATGTAATTGAAGATCCCATTCACAAGGAACTGGCTGAGATGTCAGAAATCGAATTCAGAATCTGGATGGCACACAAGATTAACAAAATGGAATTAGGAATTCGTGGAGAAATTCAAAAGCTGTCTCAAGAATTTAACGAATTTAAAGACAAAACCACGAAAGACTTAGACACACTGAAACAAGAATTTGCAGCCCTCAAAGATATGAAAAATACAGTGGAATCCCTTAGTAACAGAATGGACCAAGCAGAAGAAAGGATCTCCGACATCAAAGATAAAGCATTTGAACGCTCCCAAACTCTCAAAGAGGAAAAGAAATGGAGAGCAAAAATGGATCACTCACTCAGAGAGCTCTGGGATAACTCGAAGAAGGTAAATATCCGTCTCATAGGAATTCCTGAAACAGATGAAGTGGCCTCACTGGGCGCAGAGGCCCTTCTGCATGAAATCATGAAAGAGAATTTTCCAGACATGCCTAGAGAACATGAAATTCAGATAGCAGATAGCTTCAGAACCCAGCACGACTCAACCCCAATAAGACAACCCCCAGGCATATCATAATTAACTTCACTAAAGTTAATGTGAAGGAGAAAATTCTCAAAGCTGCCAGGAGAAAGAAATCTATTACCTTCAAAGAGAAGAACATTAGAATGACTGCAGATCTCTCTGCTGAAACTTTTCAAGCCAGAAGAGGATGGTCATCAACGTTTAATCTCCTCAAGCAAAATAACTTTCAACCCCGGATCTTATACCCAGCTAAACTGAGTTTCATTTACGACAGAGAAATTAAATACTTTAATGACATACATATGCTAAAGAAATTTTCCATAACTAAACCAGCTCTTCAGGATTTTCTCAGACCTATCCTCTATAATAACCAACCCAATCCTCTACTACAAAAGTAAACTCACTCAGAAACTTCTGATCAAACTCTAACTTCCACAATGGCAAAAGGATTCAAAATGCCCACTGGACTTTCAAAAAACTCAATACCTCAAATTTCACGAAACTTATCAATGCTCTCCATTAATGTGAATGGCTTAAACTGCCCTCTAAAGAGACATAGGTTAGCTGACTGGATACAAACTCAGGCCAGACATTTGTTGCATACAAGAGTCACATCTTAACTTAAAAGACAAATACAGACTCAGGGTGAAAGGATGGTCATCCATATTTCAGGCAAATGGTATCCAGAAAAAAGCAGGAGTTCCAATTTTATTTGCGGACACAATACGCTTTAAAACAACAAAAGTAAGGAAGGACAAAAATGGTCACTTCATATTTGTTAAGGGTAATACTCAATATGATGAGATCTCAATTATTAATATCTATGCACACAATCAGAATGCACCTCAATTTATAAGAGAAACTCTAACAGACATGAGCAACTTGATTTCCTCCAACTCTATAATAGTCGGAGATTTTAACACTCCTTTGGCAGTGCTGGATCGATCCTCTAACAAAAAGCTGAGTAAAGAAATTCTAGATTTAAATCTAACCACCCAGCGTTTAGATTTAGCTGACATCTACAGAACATTTCATCCCAACAAAACTGAATACACATACTTCTCATCAGCCCACGGAACTTACTCCAGAATCGATCACACTTAGGCCACAAGTCTAACCTCAGCAAATTTAAAGGAATAGAAATTATTCCATGCATCTTCTCTGACAATCATGGAATAAAATTTGAGATGAGTAACAACAGGAATCTGCATACACATACAAAAACATGGAAGTTAAATAACCTTGTGCTGAATGATAGCTGGGTCAGAGATGAGATCAAGAAGGAAATTGCCAAATCTCTGGAACAAAACGACAATGAAAACACGAACTATCAGAACCTCTGGGACACAGCAAAGGCAGTACTACGAGGGAAATTTACAGCACTGCAAGCCTTCCTCTGGAGAACGGAAAAGAGGAAGTAAGCAACTTAATGGGACATCTCAAGCGACTGGAAATGGAAGAACAATCCAACCCCAAATCAAGTAAAAGAAAAAAAATAACCAAGATCAGAGCAGAACTAAATGAAATTGAAAACAAAAGAATAATACAACAGATCAATAAATCAAAAAGCTGGTTTTTTGAAAAGGTCAACAAAAGAGATAAACCTTTGGCCAACCTAATCAGGAAAAAAAGAGTAAAATCTCTAATCTCATTAATCAGAAATAACAAAAATGAAATAACAACAGACTGCTCAGAAATACAAAAAATCCTTAATGAATATTACAAGAAACCATACTCTCAGAAATACGAAAATCTGAAGGAAATTGACCGTTACTTGGAAGCACGTCACCTTCCAAGATTTAATCAAAAACAAGTGGAAATGTTGAACAGGCCCATATCAAGTTCAGAAATATCATCAACCATACAAAATCTCCCCAAAAAGAAAAGCCCGGTACCAGATGGTTTCACATCAGAATTCTACCAAACCTTTAAAGAGGAACTTTTACCTATACTACTCAACCTGTTCCAAAAGGTAGAAAAAGAAGAAAGACTACCCAACACATTCTACGAAGCAAACATCACCCTCATCCCCAAACCAGGAAAAGACCCAACAAGAAAAGAAAATTATAGACCAATATCACTAATGAATATAGATGCAAAAATATTCAACAAGATTCTAACAAACAGAATCCAGAAACATATCAAACAGATCATACATCATGAACAAGTCGGTTTTATCCCAGGGTGTCAAGGCTGGTTCATTATACGTAAATTTAGAAATGTAATACAGCACATAAACAAATTAAAAAACAAAGACCATATGATTCTCTCAGTCGATGCAGAAAAAGCTTTTGATAACATCCAACATCCATTCATGATTAGAACACTTAGGAAAACTGGTATAGAAGGGACATTTCTTAAACTGATAGAGGCCATCTACAGCAAACCCACAGTCAATATCATATTGAGTGGAGTTAAATTGGAATCATTTCCAGACAAGGCTGCCCATGTCTCCATTGCTCTTTAACATTGTAATGAAGTTTTAGCCACCGCAATTAGGGAAGAAAAGGCAATCAAGGGTATCCATATAGGGTCAGAAGAGATCAAACTTTCACTCTTCGCAGATGATATGATTGTATATCTGGAAAATACTAGGGACTCTACTACAAAACTCTCAGAAGTGATTAAGGAATACAGCAGTGTCTCAGGTTACAAAATCAACATTCATAAATCGTTAGCCTTTATATATACCAAAAATAGTCAAGTTGAAAAAACAATTAAGGACTCTATCCCATTCACATTAGTGCCAAAGAAGATGAAATACTTGGGAGTTGATCTAACAAAGGACGTGAAAGATCTATATAAAGAGAACAATGAAATTCGAAGAAAAGAGATAGCTGAGAATGTTAACAAATGGAAAAATTTACCATGCTCATGATTGGGAAGAATCAACATTGTTAAATGTCCATACTACCCAAGGAAATATAGAATTTCAATGCAATCCCCATTAAAGCTCCACTGTCATACTTTAAACATCTTGAAAAAATAATACTTCATTTTATATGGAATCAGCAAAAACCTCGAATAGCCAAGACATTACTCAATAATAAAAACAAAGCAGGAGGAATCACACTACCAGACCTCAGACTATACTACAAATCGATAGTGATCAAAACCGCATGGTACTGGCACAAAAACAGAGAAGTAGATGTCTGGAACAGAATAGAGAACCAAGAGATGAATCCAGCTACTTACCGTTATTTCATCTTTGACAAGTCAATTAAAAACATTCAGTGGGGAAAAGATTCCCTATTTAACAAATGGTGCTAAGTGAACTGGCTGGCAACCTGTAGAAGACTGAAACTGGACCCACATCTCTCACCATTAACCAAGATAGACTCTCACTGGATTAAAGATTTAAAACTAAGACATGAAACTATAAAAATACTAGAAGAGAGTGTAGGGAAAACCCTTGAAGAAATTGGGTTGGGTGAGTTTTTTATGAGAATGACCCCCCGGGCATTTGAAGCTGCTTCAAAAATACACTATTGGGACTTGATCAAACTAAAAAGCTTCTGCACAGCCAAGAACACAGTAAGTAAAGCAAGCAAACAGCCTTCAGAATAGGAGAAGATATTTGCAGGTTATGTCTCTGACAAAGGTTTAATAAGCAGAATCCACAGAGAACCCAAACGCATTAGCAAGAAAAGAACAAGGGATCCCATTGCAGGCTGGGCAAGGGACTTGAAGAGAAACTTCTCTGAAGAAGACAGGCGCATGGCCTTCAGACATATGAAAAAATGTTCATCATCTTTAATAATCAGAGAAATGCAAATCAAAACTACTTTGAGATATCATCTGACTCCAGTGAGACTAGCCTATATCACAAAATCCCAAGACCAGAGATGTTGGCGTGGATCTGGAGAAAAGGGAACACTTTTGCACTGCTGGTGGGAATGCAATTAATATTCCTTTTGGAAAGAGATATGGAGAACACTTAAAGGTCTAAAAATAGATCTGTCATTCAATCCTGTAATCCCCCTACTGGGCATATACCCAGAAGACCAAAAATCACACCATAGCAGATATATCTGTATCAGAATATTTATTGCAGCCCTATTCATATTTGCTAAGTCATGGAAAAAGCCCAAGTGCCCATCGATCCACGAATGGATCAATAAATGGTGGTATATGTACACCATGGAATATTTTGCAGACTTAAAGAAAGATGGAGACTTTACCTCTTTCATGTTTACATGGATGGAGCTGGAACACATTCTTCTTATTAAAGTGTCTCAAGAATGGAAGAAAAAGTACCCAATGTACTGACCCTTATTATGAAACTAATGTAGGACCTTCACATGAAAGCTATATCCCAGTTACAACCTAGGAATAGGGAGAAAAGGGAAAGGGAGGGGAGGGAGCGGGAAGAAGGGGGATTAATGGGATTACACCTGCGGTGCATCTTACAAGGGTATATGTGAATCCTAGTAAATGTGGAATGTAAAGGTCTTAGCAAAATAACTAAGAAAATGCTACAAAAGCTATGTTAACTAATGTTATGAAAGTGTATCAAACGATATATGAACGAAGTGTATGGTGCCCCATGATCATACTAATGTACACACCTATGGTTTAATAAAAAAATAAAAAAAACAAATGGATCAACTCCTTTGACAAACTAACTTGGAAACCACCACAACTTTTTCTCCTGCATCCTAATACCACCTTCCTCACCATCTTTACAGACGGAGGGCGCCTAGGAACTTCCATTATTATTTATCCTCCCCCAGTGCAAGATCAAAAACCCACCCCCTTAAAATCCGTTCTACATAAGCTTGAAGGATCCACTCAATTCAAAGAACTTTTTGCTGTTGTCATGTCCCTTAATTCCATACCTGAACCTTTAACCTATTTTCAGATAGCCTTTATGTAGTCAACCTACTGCCCAATTTAGTAGAGGCTCATATTAAATTAGATTCCAATCCTACATCCCCATTAATGATCCAGGTTAGAACTCTACTCAAACAAAGAACCAATCCAATTTACTTACAACACCTTAGAGGACATCAAAACCTACCAGGATTTTTAGCTACAGGCAATAAATTAGCAGATCAGCTAGCCTCCATGCTACAATGCAATACAGTAACAGAAGCAACACAATTTTACCAAGTAACTCATATCAATTGGAGATGCTGAAACACAAGTATCCCCACATACCTGTTAAGGATATGAAAAAAATCGTTCATACTTGTCAGTCATGCCAGCCTTTCCTTCAAGTTCCCCCTCTGCAGACCTCAGGCACCAACCCCCAAGGCCTTCGACCCAATCATCTATGGCAAATAGATGTTACTCACTATGACCCTTTTGGGAAACTTAAATACATTTTCATGTCCATTGACACCTTCTCCCATGCCTGTTGGGCATCAGCACATACTGGAGAAAAAACTAAACATGCCATTAGCCATATGCTCCAATGTTTCACTACCCTTGATCTACCTGATCAAATTAAAACTGACAATGGCCCTTGCTTTACAAGCAAATCCTTTACAAATTTCCTACAAACATGGAAAATTTCACACTCCACTGGCATACCACACAACCCCCAAGGTCAAGCTATCATTGAAAGATTCAATCAAACCCTTAAGGGTCAATTACAAAAACAAAAGGGGGAGTCTATACCCCCTCACGATCAATTGAAAAAGGCTCTATTCACACTAAATATCTTAAATTTTTCCAAAGAAGACCCACACTTATCTCCCTTTCAAAAGCATTGGTCTTCATTGGTGACCTATAGTTCCATCTGGGTCCAGTGGCGAGATCTGCTTACAGGAGGGTGGAGAGGACCAGACCCACTCCTTACATCAGGGAGAGGTTTCAGATGTGTTTTCCCTCAAAACGAGAAAAAACCCATTTGGGTTCTGGCAAGATACCTTAAATACTTGTCCCAACAAGAAAAGGATAATCTTAATTTATCCAGGGGGTCTAATGTCCCTGAGAATTGTCTTTCTACTTACCCCCAGAAGGAAGGGAAGCAACTACTTCCACTGCTGATGATGCTAATGATGTTCATCCCCCCCAGTGACGAGGGAATGGACGACCCCAGTGCTATCCAGAGTCTCATAGCATCTAGGGAGGCATCTGTTTATTTTTGCAGAAGAAGTGCTGCTTTTATGCCAACAGATCTGGGATCATGCAAAACAAGATCAAAACACTCCAAGAAGATTTAGAAAAGAGAAGAAAAGAAATTTTAGAATGGGCCTACATTTTTTTTGTTTTTTTTACCCTTCCTTCTTCCCCTGACCCTTCCTTAACTTATGTTAGTTATCGCCTTTGGACCCTATTAAAAAGGTTAGAGGCAATAATCTTTAATCAGTTCGAGGTCTGATATCACCAGCTCATTAACCACGAATCTAACTATTATTCTTAACTGCCCTCCATAGCACCGATGATGGGTAAGATCCCCAAACTGGGACAACCTAAGAAAGGATATGGAGAGGCTGCATGGTGGATTACATTCATGGCACCCAAAGACGGGTAAGATCACTCTGCGTTCAGTCAACCTAAGACAGGGACCAAACCATTGACGTTTGTATACACATGAGGGTAAGACTGAAACTGCAAGAGCAGGCAACCTAAGACAGGCACTATGTTTTTCTGCCATACAAAAAACAAAAGGGGGGGCGGCTCCTGTGGCTCAAGGAGTAGGGCGCCGGTCCCATATGCCAGAGGTGGCAGGTTCAAACCAAGCCCCAGCAAAAAAAAAAAAAAGTGTGTGGGGGGAATTATTAGGCCCTGCCATGTGCCTGAGGCCTGGTGCAACTTCCCGAGCTTGACTAGAAGTAGATCCATGGAGCTACTTCCGCGTAGCAATGACTCAGCAAGGACCGGCCTGAAACTGCCTTTACCTAGATACAGCCAACGTGGTACCATGCCATTGGCCCAACCCTGTTTAACCACCCATCACACCATTTCACGTACCTCATCCCCTGCCTCCTTTCCCTGCCCCTTCCCCATGCCCTATATAAGCGGCTCCTTGACGCAATAAAGTTGAGATCCTGCTTCGACAGACTCCCGACTCCGTGTGTTCCTGTTCGAGCTACCGACACTCGCCATCCCGCTCAGCCCCTGGAACGAGATCGGGCTGGCCCCGATCTTCCCTCAACTGCCACTGCTGGAGGACCTGGCAATCTACAGTTATTTTTTATAATCATTCATAATTAAACTTATAATGTAAGTTTAAAACTCCGTTAGATATGCCTGATATCTCAGTGTTGTGGCATTTGTCATCCTTTTTTCATTCAAGTAGAAGTTCTTCTCACAACAAATGATTTTTATTTTAAAGTTGAATATTAGTGATATCAGTGAGACTTGATCCTATCATGACCTTCATTTGTAGAAGACATTATCCTCTAATAGGGGAAAGGATGTGTTGTCAAATTGGGACAGAATTTCAGATTGCCTTTTTAGCATTTTTTGACTCCGAAGACATTGATAAATTAGTATGCAAGTTTTAGCTTCCCACTAGGCCTTCTGTTTGACTCTCTAGCCAAGAGGTGCTTCATTACCACATGGCAGGGTTGAAAAATCAGTTTTCTACTCTGCTTTGTCCGATATCACTCCATCTGAGGATTGAGGTGCTTCATCATTAGATGGAACCAGGAAAATCCCTACACTTGCTCTTTGCTGGTCTGTGCGGTCCGGGTCCACGAATTTTATTTTTTTAGTTTTTTGTAGTGTCTGGCTGAGATAAAGTGATTAGTGAGATGTACCTTTCCTAGCCCTGTGGCTACAGAAAGCTGATCTTGAGGGTGCAGTTTTGTCCATTCCTATTTGCATTATTTAGTTACTAGCTTCTTCAGGACCATGTCTGTGATGCATGACTCAAAAAGAAGACCAAAGAAACTCACCTACCTCATTATCCATAGGATGTAAGTTGTCCCACTGGTTTATTTCTTTGTTTCATCATTCATATATTTATTATCTATGTATATATGTGTATGTATATGTATGTAAATACATACAGGGTTATTAGTTGTATTTATATGAGGAATAAGGAATGGACATCTATTCGATCTAGTCTACTCCACAACATCTGTAGTCTTCTTTCAGGGCAGAAATCAGGAAGGAATTGGGGGGAAAGTCACAAAATAGAAATGGGCACAGTGGAAAGTAGTTAGTCTGAACTAAGCTCTTGTTGATAGTGATGGAACAGAAAGACATGAAGGTGCAAAGGTAAATAGATTCCCAATCTTGAAGGGACTTGTTTGTTTATGCCTGTTTGCATTATGGTTAGCTGAGAATCTACAAGGTATTAAATGTCACCATAAGGAATTAGGTCTTTGTTTGGGACAAGAAATCAACATGTTAAAAGTGTACATTAGAAAATATGAAAAGTAGACCTTACTAAGGAAAGTAATTAAGGTCACAAACTAGTTGGAATGCTTTGCTAATAGAGCAAAAGGGCTTTTGCTAATAGTGTAAAATTCCACTCTGGAGAACCATGGACAGTGGACAGTGATGCAATTCATGACAGTGTTACATAAACTTTATTGATCAAGAGACGGAAATAATAGGAATCTTGGTTAGTGGATTGATTGGTTTCAAATGTATTTAATGATGACAATTTTCTTTAACAACTAAAATTCAAGTACTTAAAAATAACTAAGAAATGTAATGTAATTGAGAAAATATGGCAGTAGTGTATGTGTGTACCTTTTCTAGTATTTCAATATATCCCATTCCATTCTGTTCTAATTTATGCCCTCATTTTCATTCATTAGCCCTGGATTATTTTAGAAGTCAGTACATTTTTTATTTTCAAGTTTCTTCTTTTCCTTTGCTCACTGCCATTCAGTTGCCATCATTATAGTCTTCTGAGGTGGGGCCTATAGAAGTGGATTAGTTCATTGGGGGTCATACCCTAATTAATGAATTAATATCGTGTTCTGGAAAACGTTTAGTTACTGGGGTGAGGGTAGCTTTTTGAATTCGGTACAGGGCTTTGTCTTGCACAGGGGCTTCCGAAGGTGATGCCCAGCCACCATCATTATTTTTTTAATAGATTTTTTTTTTTTTGCTATGCTGCAAAACATAGGGTACTACAATTATAGTGTCCAGATTGTTGAGCTACTTAACTCGAGTTCCTTTCCCACCTTGTCCTCCTGGGATTAAAGAGTACCCATTGGCATGCTCAGTGTACAAAAAAAAAGGTCTTCAGTAGATACATCCCCTAGAGACTAGGCTTCCCAAAGTGTAATCCAAATAAGTGTCTTTAGATTATCACCCTATGGTATTCTGTTATAAAAGCAAACAGCGTGGGCTACCCCATTATCCTCTTTAAACTAGTTAAATATAAGTTATTTACAAAAGGCTATGTCTAATTTTCTGTCAAATGATCTAAAAGTTCTTATGTTAAAACAATAATATTATATTAGTCTGCTGTTCAAATAAAAACATTTTACTGATAACCACATTTTTAAGAGATAAGGATAAAGAACACATAAAGGTGAACAATAATTTTATTGTTCAAATAACAGAATGGAAGGTATTTTTTCAGAATTTGTCAGCATAGATTTTTCTCGTCATTCTGCACAATCTGATACTTCTTAGGGAGAGGATCAGTTGTAATTAGGAGGCTGCTGGTACAATGAAGATGGTTGATGAATTGAATTTTAAGGAGAGGCAGTAGATGTATCAGGTATATTGATTATGGGTAAACCATGGGTTTCCTGATGGTAACAGGTTAGGTAAAAGTGGCTCATTGGCTGATAATCCAGGATATCTTATTGGAAAAGTAGTAGGCTGCATCATCAGTCCAAAATAATTGTTCTGTAAGGGAGACATGATCTGGTATTGAAAAGTTGTAGATGTGACATAATTCACAATCTGGCCACTTCCTCGAGCATAGCTGCCATATGAGTGCATATGATAAGTGTTCAATTGATTTAAAATAGCATGTTGCTCTGTTGCAACTTGTTCTGATGGTCTAGCTAAACTTGATGATGGAGGAGAAAAATCTCTTGTGGTTGCTTCATCTCTATCAGCAATTTGCTGGCTGGAAGGAGGCTTCATTATTCAAGGCTCATTTAAATTTGTAGAGATTGATGATACATTTTCTCTAGTAGTTTCGGCAACTAAACCAGAATTATACTCCATGTTACTACCTCCTCTAAGGTGATTCTTGTTGGTATATTGTGGTAATGAAGAAGATGCTGGAGAAGAATTTTTAATCCCAACTCTTCTTCTCATTCTTACCAAAAGTTGTGGGAAGCCACGTTTAAAATTTGGATTATGATAGAAGTGTAGCTAAAATCAAAAGAAAAGTTTAGAGACATTTTTTACCAAGAGACAAAAAACTAACATATTAAATCTCAAATTTCAGCTTTATCAAACTTAATATAACGAAATAATGCATGTACATTGTTGACTATTTTTAAGAATGTAATTATTAGGAAACAAACAATTAAGTAGTATAGTTTTCAAGTGAAAACATATATAAGAATCATAGTAAATACTTCATTAGGTGGTTCTAGTACCTTCATTTGGCATTCACTAACACTAAAGTTGTTACCAACATTTCTTAAAATCCTAAACATTTATGCTTTAGGATGTTTATCACTGTCCTCAATGATTTAAAAAAATAAATGTTACCTTAGTTTTATTATTAATATTATTTTCAAAATCTGATTTCACTGTACCATACCAACAATTTGCTGATGTACAACAAATTTTATATTTTCCTTACATAAGTGGTAACTGAAAAAAGTTTAATATCTTGCTTAAAACAGACACTTCTTTTTCTTCTACAAGAAAATCAGCCAGAGAAGTAGATCTTTTAAAAGTCTGTCTCAGAGGCAGAGCATGATGGTGGACAGGACGGACATGTAGCCCACCTCTCCCAAGCCACCAGGTGAGAGGAAAGGTGGTCTGGACCTTCCCTGTGTGTGGATTATTGGAGTAGACAGACAGCTGGAGACGCCCAGCGAACTGGCGGTTTGCTATATATGAGGGGTAATTTAAAATCACAGACTCTGTTGTAGAGATTCTTCCCTGTTCAGCCATACCGTCTAGCAGGCCCCTCCCCTACGGAGGTCAGCAGCTTGTAAATGCTGACAAAATCCAATTGACAAATAATTAATCCTGAACTGAGGGAGGCATCTGAAAGGAGAGCCACTCAAAACCACGGGGAGCTGGGCAAACTGTTGGACAATTGAAGGGACGGGATCCTGCCCAGGAAACAGACATTTTGAACTACCCAAAAGGGCAGGCACATTTCCCCCAGGTGTTGGAGGGGGCTGGCGGTTCAGGCTGCGTGGCAAACTGGTGGGCGCCCATCAAAAAACGGAAACTCTGAACCATAAAACTCAGAATAAGACCCCCAAGCACTCCAACCACAGGAACTGGCTTGAATCATAGGACCTGGCTTTGGCTTCTGGAGCCGCAAAGCTACTGAAGCCGTGGACCAGCTTTGCTGCTGAAGCCACGGGAGCCAGCAGCAGGAGATAGAGCCAGGAGCCCGCCAACCACCGCCCGAACTCAGCACCACTCTCCTTATGGTCGATTGCAGTCGCCAGTTTGCAGGGGAACCTGGGAACAGAGTGGAGGGACTTAGGAAGTGCAGAGTGGACACCTGCACTGAGTGGGAAGATCAGTCGCAAGTGCTGTCTGGAAAAGAACAGCCGAGGTTGCACAATTCATAGGCTACAAACTTTTACATAAACTCCAAAATGAAGATTGGCCATAGAAGGTGGTTACCATGGTAACGGTATAAACTGTAAATGAGGTATAAGTCTCAGAACCACTCACAGCGCCACCTGGTGTCCATACTGTCATATTGCAGTGTGAATATACTCCTATGAAAGTTGATCCATACAGCACCCATATAGATATTTATGGGTATATTGCTACACACAAGAATATTTTTGTAGTTGGTGCCTTTTTTTTGTTTTGTTTTGTTTTGGTTTGGTTTGGTTTTCGTGGGGTTTATTGTTGTTGTTGTTTTGTTTTTGTCTGTTTATGCCTCACCATTTTCTTACAGGAGATTTCGATAATTTTTTATTATTACTTTTTATATAGATTTATTGTTTATTTCTATGTCTTCTAATTTTAATTTCTTCTTTCTTCTCATTTAACATTCCTTCTAACACCACTTTTTTCTCTCTTTTTTTCCTTTCTTTCAATTATTTTACAATTATTACTATTTTCATTGCAGTTGTTCTTATATTGTTGTTGTCGTGGCTCTTGCCTGTATGTCTATATGTTTCCGTCTGTCTCTGTATCTATGGCCCCATGTGTCTGGTAACCTTTGTATCTTTTTATTTGTTCATTTGGTCACAATGACCTTGGTGTTACAACCTGCAAATCTGAAATCCTTACACACCTTTCCACTCTCACTCCGGGATCTGGAGACTTGCCCCCCCCCAGAAGTCCAGATTCTTGGGTGAACTCTAGAGAGCTGTAGACAGGAACTGGACTTCAGCTGACCAGTGCTGACTCTGTAGCAAAGGAGTGAGAAGATGATGGTCGGCTGAGAGGGAATTACACTGGAGTGGTGGTGCCTCGAGGTTCAGAGCAACAACCATCTTCAGCAATAACAAGTCCCACCCCCAGATATCCCATAGCCTCTCCTTCTGTCTTCCTGGGCAACCAGATGAGGCTGAGCATCTTCTCAGATGGTAACCACCATGGAACAGACCTGAGACTGAAACACAGGCCCCGTGAGTAAAGGGTTTTTCTGATATGGTATAGACCTGGGTGGAACACGGGGACTAGAAAACACACCTGCAGAGCTGGAAAACTCCCAGGGTGGGGCTGTTCCAGAGAACCGCTCTACTGAGCCTAAGACGCACCTGGCCCTTAGGAGATCACCAGCCTATAGACAAAGGAGGCCAAGAGGCTACAGCCAACAACTGATTGTGCTGTGAATACAAATCCACAGGACTAAAGACATGACCTGAGGCACAGGTTCTGGGAACTCAAATCAGCCTCTCCTCAGCAGAGCAATCTGGCAAGGTCAGAAACAAACTCCGACAGGGTTGTTACCTTCACCCAGTAACATAAATTAAGGGTGGGGCTGGAACTGAGTGAACACCTCCAGCCTCCATCAAGTGCCCGAGGTTGACAGGCCACACCACACCATGCGAGAAACAGACAGAGAATAGAAGCCTAGTCGAGCAGACACAGACTACCCTGTGACTTAGGCAGGTGCAAACCCCTGGAGTATCTGCTTACTGCAGACAACTGACTGGGTCACAGCCCTGTGGGGCTAGCAGAGACTGGGTGTGAAAGAGCTGGAAGGTGGGGAAGGAGGCATCAATCTTCCCAGACTGATCTATTTACTGGTGGCTCTTCCTGACTCCACGCAACACTGGAGCAAGCCATTTTAGAGCAGTGACAAGCCCCCTGTGATCTAGTTCCCAGGGACTTCTTGAACTCTCCCACCCGCGGCAGCTGCTGACTGAGACAATTGACTTGGACCTTTTGAACTGAGTCACTCACCTGGGGACTATCCAGGTGGTGCCCTAGGTGTGTGGTTGTAGGAAGGTTTGATTTTCCTTTTCCATTTGTTGCCTGTGGTGGGTGGGGTGACTTAATTGCTGGTATTTCTCCATAGCTGAGACTTCAACCCAGAGTAACTGTTTCACTAGGGTCACATAGAAACCAGCTGAAAACAAGACAGAACCATCTAGCCCCTCTACACCAAACAGGGCCCCAGTATCTCAGGCCACAGCACTGTATGGGTCCTTGAAAAAACACCAGAGGAAAATCAAAGTGAGTAAAACAATCATGGGATGGAATCAGCAGAAAAAGTCTGGTAACATGAATAACCAGAATAGATCAACCCACCCAAGGAAAGATATGGCAGATGTAATTGAAGAACCCATACACAAAAAAACTGACTGAGATGTCATAAATCGAATTCAGAACTTGGATGGCAAACAAGATTAACAAAATGGAATTAGGAATTCATGGGGAAATTCAAAAGCTGTCTCAAGAATTTAATGAATTTAAGATAAAACCACCAAAGACTTAGACACACTCAAGCAAGAATTCGCAGCCCTCAAAGATATGAAAAATACAGTAGAATCCCTTAGCAACAGAATGGACCAACCAGAAGTAAGGATCTCCGACATCAAAGATAAACCCTTTCAGTGCTCCCAAACTCTCAAAGAGGAAGAGAAATGGAGCACAAAAATGGATGACTCACTCAGAGAGCTCTGGGATTACTCGAAGAAGGCAAATATCGGACTCATAGGCATTCCTGAAACAGATGAAGTGGCCTCACTGGGTGCCGAGGTCATTCTGCATGAAATTATGAAAGAGAATTTTCCAGACATACCTAGAGAACCTGAAATTCAGATAGCAGATAGCTTCAGAACCCCAGCATGACTCAACCCCAATAAGAAATCCACCACGCATATCATTATTAACTTCACTATAGTTAATATGAAGAAGAAAATTCTCAAAGCGGACAGGCGAAAGAAATCTATCACCTTCAAAGGGAAGAACATTAGAATGACTGCAGATCTCTCTGCTGAAACTTTTCAAGCCAGAAGAGGGTGGTCATCAATGTTTAATCTCCTCAAACTAAATAATTTTTAACCCCGGATATTGTACTCAGCTAAACTGACTTTCATTTATGACAGAGAAATTAAATAATTCAATGACATACATATGCTAAAGAAATTTGCCGCAACCAAACTAGCTCTTCAGGATATTCTCAGACGTATCCTCCATAATAACCAACCCAATCCTCTACTACAAAAGTAAATTCACACAGAAACTTCTGATCAAACTCCAACTTCCACAATGTGAAAAGAATGAAAACGCCCACTGGACATTCAAAAAACTCAATACCTCAAATTTCACCAAACTTATCAATACTCCCCATTAATGTGAAAGTCTTAAAATGCCCTCTAAACAGACATAGGTTAGCTGACTGGATACAAAAACTCAGGCCAGACATTTCTTGCATACAAGAGTCACATCTTAACTTAAAAGACAAATACAGACTCAGGGTGAAAGGATGGTCTTCCATATTTCAGGCAAATGGTAACCAGAAAAAAGCAGGAGTTGCAATTTTGTTTGGTGACACAATAGGCTTTAAACCAACAAAAGTAATGAAGGAGAAAAATGGTCACTTCATATTTGTTAAGGGTAAGATTCAATATGATGAGATTTCAATTATTAATATCTATGCACCCAACCAGAATGCACCTCAATTTATAAGAGAAACTCTAACAGACATGAGCAACTTGATTTCCTCTAACTCTATACTAGTCAGAGATTTTAACACTCCTTTGGCAGTGATGGATCGATCCTCTAACAAAAAGCTGAGTAAAGAAATTCTAGATTTAAATCTAACCATACAGCATTTAGATTTAGCAGACATCTACAGATCATTTTATCCGAGCAAAACTGGATACACATACTTCTCATCAGCCGACAGAACTTACTCCAGAATCGATCACAGCTTAGGTCACAAGTCTATCATCAGTAAATTTAAAGGAATAGAAATTATTCCATGCATCTTCTCAGACCATCATGGAATAAAACTTGAGATGAGTAACAACAGGAATCTGCATACACATACAAAAACATGGAAATTAAATAACCTTATGCTGAATGATAGCTGGGTCAGAGATGAGATGAAGAAGGAAATTGCCAAATTTCTGGAACAAAACAACAATGGAGACACGAACTATCAGAACCTCTAAGACACCGCAAAGGCAGTTCTAAGAGGGAAATTTATACCACTGCAAGCCTTCCTCAGGAGAATGAAAAGAGAGGAAGTAAGCAACTTAATGGGACATCTCAAGAGACTGGAAATGGAAGAACACTCCAATCCCAAATCCAGTAGAAGAAAAGAAATAACCAAAAACCAGAGCAGAACTAAATGAAATTGAAAACAAAAGAATAATACAACAGATCAATAAATCAAAAAGCTAGTTTTTGGAAAAGGTCAACAAAATAAACCTTTGGCCAACCTAATCAGGAAAAAAAAAAGAGTAAAATCTCTAATCTCATCTATCAGAAATAACAAAGATGAAATAACAGACTCCTCAGAAATCCAAAAATTCCTTAATAATATTACAAGAAACTTTACTCTCAGATACGAAAATCTGAAAGAAATAGACCATTACGTGGAAGCACGTCACCTTACAAGACTTAACCAAAATCAAGTGGAAATGTTAAACAGGCCCATATCAAGTTCGGAAATACCATAAACCATACAAAATCTCCCCAAAAAGAAAAGCCCGGGATCAGATGGTTTTACATCACAATTCTACCAAACCTTAAAAAAGGAGTTAGTACCTGTTTCAAAGGGTAGAAAAAGAAGGAAGACTACCCAACACGTTCTATGAAGCAAACATCTCCATGATCACAAAAGTAGGAAACGACAAAAAAAGAAAAGAAAATTATAGACCAACATCACTAAAGAATATAGATGCAAAAATATTCAACAAGATTCTAACAAACAGAATCCAGCAACATATAAAAAAATCATACATCATGACAAGGTCGGTTTTATCCCAGGGTCTCAAGGCTGCATCAATATACGTAAATCTATAAATGTAATTCAGCACATAAACAAATTAAAAAACAAAGACCATATGATTCTATCAATCGATGCAGAAAAAGCTTTTGATAACATCCAACATCCGTTCATGATTAGAACACTTAAGAAAATTGGTAGAGAAGGAACATTTCTTAAACTGATAGAGGCAAACTACAGCAAACCCACAGCCAATATCATATTGAATGGAGTTAAATTGGAATCATTTCCACTTAGATCTGGAACAGACAAGGCTGCCCATTATCTCCATTGCTCTTTAACATTGTAATGGAAGTTTTAGCCACCGCAATTAGGGAAGAAAAGGCGATCAAGGGTATCCACATAGTGTCAGAAGAGATCAAACATTCGCTCTTCGCAGATGATATGATTGTATATCTGGAAAATAGTAGGTACTCTAGTACAAAACCCTTAGAAGTGATCAAGTAATACACCAGTGTCTCAGATTACAAAATCAACATTCAAACATCAGTAGCCTTTATATATACCAAAAATAGTCAAGTTGAAAAAACAATTAAGGACTCTATTCCATTCACAGTAGTGCCAAAGAAGATGAAATAATTGGGAGTTTATCTAACAAAGGACGTGAAAGACCTATATAAAGAGAACTATGAAACTCTAAGAAAAGAGATAGCTGAGAATGTTAACAAATGGAAAAACATACCATGCTCATGGTTGGGAAGAATCAACATTCTTAAAATGTCCATACTACCCAAAGCAATATGTAATTTCAAGGCAATCCACACTAAAGCTCCACTGTCGTACTTTAAAGACCTTGAAAAAAAAAATACTTCGTTTTATATGGAATTTGAAAAAACCTCAAATGGCCAAGACATTACTGAAAAATAAAAACAAAGCAGGAAGAATCACACTACCAGACCTCAGACTATACTATAAATCGATAGTGATTAAAACAGAGTGGTACTGGCACAAAAACAGAGAAGTAGATGTCTGGAACAGAATAGAGAACCAAGAGATGAATCCAGCTACTTACCGTTGTTTAATTTTTGACAAGCCAATTAAAAACATTCCGTGGGGAAAAGATTCCCTGTTAAACAAATGGTGCTGGGTGAACTGGCTGGCAACCTGTAGAAGACTGAAACTGGACCCACATCTCTCACCATTAACCAAGATAGACTCTCACTGGATTAAAGATTTAAACCTAAGACATGAAACTAAAAACACTAGAAGAGAGTGCAGGGAAAATCCTTGAAGAAATTGGGTTGGCGAGTTTTTTATGAGAAGGATCCCCTGGGCAATTAAAGTGCTTCAAAAATACACTACTGGGACTTGATCAAACTAAAAAGCTTCTGCACAGCCAAGAACACAGTAAGTAAAGCAAGCAAACAGCCCTCAGAATGGGAGGAGATATTTGCAGGTTATGTCTCCGACAAAGGTGTAATAACCGGAATCCACAGAGAACACAAACACATTAGCAAGAAAAGAACAAGGGATCCCATCGCAGGCGGGGCAAGGGTCTTCAATAGAAACTTCTCTGAGAAAGACAGGCACACGGCCTACAGACATATGAAAAAATGTTCATCATCTTTAATCATCAGAGAAATGCAAATCAAAACTACTTTGAGATATCATCTAACTCCAATGAGACTAGCATATATCACAAAATCCCAAGACCAGAAATGTTGGCATGAATGTGGAGAGAAGGGAACACTTTTGCATTACTGGTGGGTAATGCAAATTAATACATTTCTTTTGGAAAGAGATATGGAGAACACTTAGAAATCTAGAAATAGATCTGTCATTCAATCCTGTAATCCCTCTACTGGGTATATACCCAGAAGAAGAAAAACCCACCATAACAAAGATACTTGTATCAGAATATTTATTGCAGCCCTAGTCATAATTGCTAAGTCATGGAAAAAGCCCAAGTGCCCATCGATTCACGAATGGATTAATAAATTGTGGTATGGAAATGATGGGAAGATTGCGGACTGAAGCCAGCATTCCACAGAGGCTCCCGTCCTGAAGGAGAGTTAGGGGACGAAAAGTTACCAAGTAACCTGATGGATCCGAGCTACACCAAGCGAGAAAGTTGAAGAACGCACATCAACCCCGCTGAGGAGAGCTGCAACAACAAGGAAGCAAACAAAAGGTACAAAACCCATCACCAAGTGGACGGGAGTCACCCCTCCCCCACCTGATCGGCTTAAGGGCCCCACAAACAAAAGGGCAGAAATCAAAGACCATCCCACTATACTTCACAGGAGAGACGTACTACAAACTGTACCTACCTCCCTTACTAGGATGCCTAGGCGTTCTCCTCCCAGGCATAAAACTGTATAAATCTGTAAATAGGGGAGGCGGAGCAAGATGGCAGCCGAGTAACAACTTCCTTGCATCTGGGCACCGTGAGTCGGGGGAGATAGGACTCCAGGCATCTCTGGGTGGTGGGATCTGCCTATCATCACCCCTGAGAGAATACAGGGAGTTAGTGAGATACTCCTAGGCCCCAAGAGGAGGACTAAAACAGTGGAAATACAGCAAGTGGTTGCATGTGTTCAATCGGTCTAAACCCGCCCACATGTGTAAGTTCAGTAGCAGCGAGACTGCAAACCAGAAAGGCCTTACCTGTGAACTGTTTTGGTGCCTTTGGACATGGCACTCAGCTGAACTACCTTGGGGAGAGCCTGAGCGGGAGTGTGGAGAACTTTGGCCATTATCTAGGGCCCCAGTCTGAGCCGCTGAGCCAGATGGAGCAAATAGTGTTTCACTCTGGGTCACAGGCAGCCATTGTGAGCAATCTGCCCCGGCAAGCTCCGCCCTCAAGGTCACAGAGCTAGAATTGGGTGGGAGCTGGTAACCCAGCGACCAAGTACCCTAAGAGCAGGGTCTGAGCCGCCTTGCAGCCCTAACCCTCCGGAGCAGAGGGAGACGAGTTTGGCACCAGGGTAAGTGGATAGCCACTTCAGCAGTGATTCCAGCGACAAGCACTTCCCTGGGAAATCTTCTGCTCAGCAAGTGAACAAGTTCAAAGTGCCTTTTAACTGGGCTGAAGAGAGATTTAGGGTGTCTACCTGCTGGGGTTTGAGAAAATAGCAGCCTCCAGTCGTATCAGAACTGTGATTAACATCTCATACGCCAGAAGACCACGTGTTGGCCAGACAATATTCAATAACATATACATACTGCTTTGTTTTTGGTTGTGTCTTGGTTTTTTTCCTGGTTTGGTTGGTTTTTTTTGTTTGTTTGTTTGTTGTTTATTTTGATGTTGTTGATGTTGTTTTGTTTTTTTAAGTTCAACCTTTTCCATACAGATCCTTTTTCTTTCCCAATTTTTCTAGTTTAATTATAATTTCACATTGCTGCCTATTTCAATAATTAGAACTTCATTTTTGTTAATGTTTCTACTGCTATTATAAGGTTTTTGACCCAATTTTATCCTGTAAAGTTTTCTGTTTGCTTGTTTGGTTTGATTTATACCATTTTTGTCTTTCCTCTCTACTTGGTGGAGGTGGGGTACTGTGTCTGATCAGATTAGCAAAGAGCTGCTCACCTCAAGGGAACCACCCCTCTGGGCCCACCCAGAAGGTGGTTTTGTTTTTAAGGTTGTGTCAAAGTACCAAATTGTACACCTATATTGCTCTGTCTCCCTCTTTCTGTGCCTCTCTTCTTTTTCTCAATATTCATTTTACCTACCCCCTTTCCTTTCTCTATTTTCCAATTTTTTCTTATCACTCGGTGCTCCTGTCTTTCATCCCTTTTTTGCTCTTCAAACATTCTCACACTTCTACTCCTGTAACCCTTAGTCCACAGGCACGAGAACTTAAAGAGAAAGAGGAAGTGAAAGGAAAATTAGGGCAAGGAAACAGTTAAAAGAAATCACTCCTAAGGAAAAATGAGCAGAAAACTACAGGCAACATGAAGAACCAGTCCAAAACAACCCCTACAAGGGACCATGAGGTAGATACTGCAGATGATTCCACCAATAAAGAAATGTTAGGAATGACAGAAAGGGAATTTAGAATAAAATGATGAAAACAATGGAAGAAATGATGGAAACAATGAAGGAAACTGCTAATAAAGTGGAAAATAACCAAAAGAAAATGCAAAAACAGAATCAAATCAGAGAAGAACGACATAAAGAATATAAAAAGGATATAGCAGAGATGAAGGAACTGAAACACTCAATTAGGGAACTTAAATGGAAAGTATCAGCAACAGGTTAGATCATGCAGAAGAAAGAATTTCAGAGGTAGAAGACAAGGTTTTTGAGATAACTCAGATAGTAAAAGAGGCAGAAAGAAGAGAGAGAAAGCAGAACGTTCACTGTTAGAATTATGGGACTTTATGAAGTGTTCCAACATACGAGTTATAGGAATTCCAGAAGGGGAAGAAGAATGCCCCAGAGGAATGGAAGCCATACTAGAGAATATTATAAAAGAAAATTTCCCAAATATCACCAAAGATTCTGACACACTGCTTTCAGAGGGATATCGGACCCCAGGTCGCCTCAACTCTAACCGAGCTTCTCCAAGACACATTGTGATGAACCTGTCCAAAGTCAAGACAAAAGAAAAGATTCTGCAAGCTGCCAGGAGTAAGCGCCAGTTGACCTACTGGGGCAAATCCATCAGAGTGACCGCAGACTTCTGTAATGAAACTTTAAAAGCAAGAAGACAATGGTAATCTACCTTTAATCTACTTAAACAGAACAATTTCCAGCCCAGAATTCTGTACCCTGCTAAGCTAAGCTTAAAATTGACGGAGAAATCAAATCACTTATGGTTATACAAACATTGAAAAAATTCGCCACAACAAGACAGGAAATACTTCAACCTGTTCTGCACACTGACCACCACAATGAATCAGCAGCAAAGTAAGAACTCAGAAATTAAAGGACAGTACCTCACCTCCAAACTGATGTAAAAGATAAAACTAAGCAATGGACTCTCACCAAATAAGACGAATAGAATACTACCACACTTATCAATTATCTCAATAAATGTAAATGGCTTGAATTCCCCACTGAAGAGACATAGATTGGCTAACTGGATTAAAAAACACAAGCCATCCATTTGCTGTCTGCAAGAAACACACGAGGCTTCAAAAGACAAATTAAAGCTCCAAGTCAAGGGTTGGAAGACAATTTTTCAGGCAAATGGAATTCAGAAGAAAAGAGGAGTTGCAATCATATTTTCAGACATATGTGGATTTAAAGCAACTAACGTCAAAAAAGACAAAGATGGTCACTTTATATTGGTCAAGGGAAAAATACAACAAGAAGACATTTCAATTCTAAATATCTATGCACCCAATTTAAATGCTCCCAGTTCTTGAAACAGACCTTACTCAATATGAGCAATATGATATCTGACAATACCATAATAACAGGGGACTTTAACACTCCACTTACAGAGCTGGACAGATCCTCCAAACAGAAATTAAACAAGGATATAAGAGATTGAAATGAGACCCAGAACAACTATGCTTGATAGACGTATATAGAACACTCCATCCCAAAGACAAAGTATATATATTCTTCTCATCACCCCATGGAACATTCTCCAAAATTGATCATATCCTGGGACACAAAACAAATATCAACAAAATCAAAAGAATTGAAATTTTACCTTGTATCTTGTCAGACCACAAGGCACTAAAGGTGGAACTCAACTCTAACAAAAATGCTCGACCCCATCCAAAGGCATGGAAATTAAACAATCTTCTGTTGAATAACAGATGGGTGTAGGAAGAAATAAAACAGGAAATCAGTAACTTCCTTGAACATAACTACAATGAAGACACAAGCTACCAAAACCTGTGGGATACTGCAAAAGCAGTTTTGAGAGGAAAATTCATTGCTTTACATGCCTACATTCGAAAAAAAGAAAGAGAGCACATCAACAATCTCTCAATAGATCTTATGGAATTCGAAAAACAAGAAAAATCTAAGCCTAAACTCAGTGGAAGAAAAGAAATATCCAAAAACAAATCAGGGATCAGTGAAATTGAAAACAAAAGAATCATTCAGAAAATTAATGAAACAAGGAGTTGGTTTTTTGAAAAAATAAATAAAATAGATAAACCATTGGCCAGACTATTGAGGAATAGAAAAGTAAAATCTCTAGTAACCTCAATCAATAACAAATTATCCCACAGAGATACAAGAGATCATCTCTGAATACTACCAGAAACTCTATGCCCAGAAATTTGACAACGTGAAAGAAATGGATCGATGTTTGGAATCACTCTCTCTCCCTACACGGAGACAGGAAAAAAATAGAGCTCCTGAACAGAACAATTTCAAGCAGTGAGATCTAAGAAACAATAAAAAAGCTTCCAACCAAAAAATGCCCTGGTCCAGATGGCTTCACACCAGAATTCTATCAAAACTTCGAGGAAGAGCTTACTCC